>NC_133137.1:61034121-61346512 GCF_048418815.1 Hemitrygon akajei
TTGGTTGTGGCGTGCCCTCCAAATGCTTGGCCTTTTTATACTATACACTCAGGTTTCTAAGAGATAAGGTATGGAAACTGATTATTCCGTCCATCTAGTTCATGCTGACTATCGACCACTCATTTTTACTCTAATCCTACCCCTCCCCACACTCTGCTCGGATTCTACGGCTCATCTACGTATTTGGCTCAGTTAGCTAATTGGAACACACACTTTCGAGAAGTAGGAGGAAATTAGAGCACCGGACACAAGTAGGATGTGCAGATTCCACAGAGACAGCTCCGGAGGTCGGGATTGAATGTGGGTCTTTGGTGCTGCGAAGCAGCAACACCACTAGCTGTGCTTCTCCAGGTGTAAACAGCTGATGGATAAGTACAGGAGTGGTTCTAACACCAGGTTTAGAAGATAAGCTGGACAGCAAGACTAGCTACCAAACTGCTCTTTTATAAGTGGGGATTGCATATAATAAGCTTCTATTATCAAGTAGGGATCGCATGAGAAGAATAACTAGAAGAGACTGTCATACTTAAATTGGAGCCAAATGCAAAATGGGAACACATAAATGGAAACATTGGTCCATTTTTGGAGCTAGTGCTTGATCACATTCCATCTGCCAATAGTGTCCAACAAATTTGTTTAAATATTACAGATTTGCAAGAAAACTTGGCACTTACACAATGCCTTTAGCACAATAATTCCGAAGCACTGACATGTACAATTAAGGAGATGCAGGTGACTGAAGATATAGTTCAAAGAAGGAGTTTGAAAGGTTTTTAAATAATAGAGGAAGAGAGGCTGCAGAAGAGTGATAGATCAGAGCAATCTCTATTGACTACATCTAACCAGGAACTATAGATTGTGTAGAGCTTGTTTCAGAAAGGTGGGTGAATCCTCTGAAATCAGTATGTCGTACACAAGGTTGGAATCAAATAAGAATATAGAAATGTAAGACAATATTTAAACCAGGGGTTCCCAACCTTTTTTTTTTGCCTTGGACCTCTACCATTAACTGAGGGGTCTGTGGACCTCAGGTTGGGAACTACTGAAAGTGAGTAGAGTAACCTGTCGTAGAAGCAATGAAAGTTGAAACAAGAAGAGATTGTAAAGTGCCTCAACTGGAGAGAAACTGCAACAGTAGTGCTAAAAAACCCTGAATATCAGTGTTCATTATCTGCACAGATCCAACACTTACTCTGCATTCAGTCTGCTGTCAGGCATTGTCATATACTTCCTGTAAAAAAGGGTACGTTATATTCCAATACATCATGTTTAAGGCCTGAAAATTGCTGCTGTTTGATATCCACATCAAGAAACATTCAACCCCCAACTATACAGTTTCTCCTTTAGATGCTGACAGGAAGAATGTTGCTTTCAGTGGAAGGAACAAAGTAGATGCAAGTGAAAAAGATCAGAAAATTAAAAAGCTTTTTTTGTAACAGGAATAATGGACAAACACAGGCAGGGAATAGTTGAAAGACAGAATTTTGCCGCAACTCATTGCAGACTTATAATTACAAACCACTTATCCAATAATGTGAAGAAAGCAATGAATATTATATTGGAAGTGTATCTTGTACTGTTTGTACAGCTTCAGCAAGAATAAATATGCAGGTTGGTCTGTCATCTGCCCTTTTCTAGTTATATGTTTGCTGAAACCCAAGACGATTTAATCTAGAAAATTCAATAATTTCATATTGATGTAATTAAATGCACTTGGATTAAAGAGCTGATTATCAGTAATAGTGATCAGGAAACTAAAAGGCTGGATCAAATGGTTCATTTATACCCTTCAGAGAAGGACATTTGCCATCCTTGCTCAATTTAGTCTCGGTGTAACTCCATACCCCACAGTGCTGTAATGACTCTTAGCGGCCTTCTGGAATTGCTTTGGAAGCCATCAGTACAAAAGCAAATATGGATGAGCAATAAAAGCTGGCCTAACTGGTGATGTCTACATCTGAGTTAATGCTTTATTAAAAAAGTTCAGGCATCTCAGCAACAAATCTCATGATGTTATTAGGTATGATCTTGGAACATCCTGGAGACTCATTGGTTTCCAGGCTATGATAATCCAAAAAGAAATTGAGACCATCCTCAGTCAATAGGTCTTGTGATGCTGGATGGCTGATAGATGTCATTAATTGTGCCCTGATCACTTACTTTACAAGTTGAATTACTCAGCTTAGATACGAGAGATTGGATTCTGAGGAAAGAAAAGCAAGTGCACCAATCATTTGCATTTTAGAATTTCAGATATCTACGGCTTAGAACAAAATAACTTCATCCATCATTTGTAAGACGATAGTTTGATTGGTCTACCCAAAGGTAATATTAGCATCCATGTTCTCATTATCATATATTGTTTCAGATACTTAGCTGAGGAAGAAATCATGATCATTTTTAAAGGGTGAACGCTGTTACTTGCACCAAAGATCCTTTGTTTCCAAATGTATCTGAAGAGATTTTTCTTTGTACTCTACACATTCTGTAATAACTTTAAATTAACAAGTCCTTGTCTTTTGCATCTCCAACCAAACCTCTGTTAAAATATTTCATTATTTTATAAACCTCTATTAAATCTCATCCTTTACTGATGCTAGCAAAAATAACCCGGTTTCACAACATTGCAATAGACTTGTAAATTGGCACCAATAATTTGATTCTCAAGTGATGTCCATCTCATAAAATATTATGCAGTAACATAAATGATTGATATATATCCAGTTCTGTCGCAAACCTTCATCAGCCTTCACTACACCTGCATTTAATTCTGAGTCCAATATGTTCATCAATGTGTCAATGACCTTCAGACTTACCAAATTATCTGTCATTGCTGGGAAAGCATTGTGGTGATATGATGGAGTAGTGGCCACTTTTCCTGCTAGGACGCATGGGCTTGTATACACTGGAATTTAGAAGGATGAGAGGGGATCTGATTGAAACATATAAGATTATTAAGGGATTGGACACACTGGAGGCAGGAAGCATGTTCCCGCTGATGGGTGAGTCCAGAACTAGAGGCCACAGTTTAAGAATAAGGGGTAGGCCATTTAGAACAGAGATGCGGAAAAACTTTTTCACCCAGAGAGTGGTGGATATGTGGAATGCTCTGCCCCAGAAGGCAGTGGAGGCCAAGTCTCTGGATGCATTCAAGAGAGAGTTAGATAGAGCTCTTATTGATAGCGGGGTCAAGGGATATGGGGAGAGGGCAGGAACGGGGTACTGATTGTGTATGATCAGCCATGATCACAGTGAATGGCGGTGCTGGCTAGAAGGGCCAAATGGCCTACTCCTGCACCTACTGTCTATTGTCTATTGTTAGCCTTTGGCTGCATTCCTTGCACCACTTCTAGTAGCAGCTAGTACAACCAAACCTCCTGTGGTGCAGCTCAATGTTCAAAGTTAAAGTAAATTTATTACCAGAGTACCTATATGTTATCATATACTATGTTGAGATTCATTTTCTTGCAGTCATTTCCAAATACAACAACATTCTGTGCAAAACAAACTCTGACAAACAACCACTGTGCAAAAGATAACTGCATATAAAAATAATACTGAACATGAGCTGTAAAGAGTCCTTGAGAGTGAGTCTGTAGATCATAGAATCAGTTCAGAGCAATGGTGAATGAAGTTATCCATGACAGTCAATGAGCCTGATGGTTTAGGGTAACTGTTCCTGAACGTGGTGGTGAGGGACCTCCTCACTGATGGGAGTATGTAGAAGAGGGCATGGTCTGGATGGTGAGGGGCTTTGATAATGGATGCTGCTTTCTTGTGGCAGGACTCCATGTGAATTTGTTGGTGGTAGAGAGGGCATTGGTTGTGACAGACTTTCTGTAGTCTTTTCCATTTCTGGGCTTTCCATATCAGGCCATGATGCAACCAATTTGTTATGAGAGTCCGTGACGAGGGTAGATTGGACCCAAATGTTGGAGAGTCTGAGGGATTGAGACACTGTCTAAAACAGGATTGAGAAACTGAGCACAAAACAATCACTGGTAGGCTTACGACTGAACACTGAACCTATGTTCAGGTGTTGCTTAAATACTCAATTCTTGGCACCCAAAACTTGATTATTAATTAACGGGAACATCCTAAACCCTTAAAGAGGCTGCACTAAGTATCTGTACTCTGGAGAGTTATAGTGTTCAAATCTCAGAAGCTAGCATGGTTGGAAGCATCTCATAATAGGCCCCTACAGCCGACCTGTCGGCCCTGGTTGCTCGGAGAGGCAGTGATGGTAATTGTGGATGCGAGTCAGATCTGGGATGTCTCTTTCCAGCTCCCAGCACTCTTCCATCAGTCTGAATCCCTCCCAGTCCACTAGATACTGCCGAACAGTATGCAAATCCAAAAGTCTTTTCACTGTGAAGACCTGTTCCCCGTCGATAAATCTGGGTGGCAGCAGGGCCAAAGGTAATGGGGCTAAGGGGCTGGTGCAGATGGGTTTTAATTTAGAAATGTGGAAGGTGGGATTGATTTTTAGGATCTTGGGGAGCTGTGAGGTGTAAGTCACTGGTTTACTTTCCTCAGGATCTTAAAGGGACCAATGAACTTGGGTGCCACTTTCTAGATTCCACTCAGAGAGACAAATCATGAGTGGACAGCCAGGCTGTAACACAAGTCCCAGACTTCTTCAGTTTGCTTTGGTCTCCTCTTTCCGGGTAGAGCCCAGCAAAATCGCTCTTGCCCTCATCTATTTCTCATTGCAGCATTCAACAAGATCTTCTGCCACAGGGACCTCAACTGCAGCTTCTTGTTGTGGAAAGAGAGGTGGAGATAACCAAATTGGCACTCAAACAGTGACATCTCACGCACTGAGTACTGTAAAGTGTTGTGGGCGATCACTCACAGCACTCACCACTCACCCGGTCTTTCCGAGGCCAGGCATCTCAGGGTATGTTCTAAATCTTGATTGGTCCGCTCCATCTGGGCGTTGGACTGAGGGTGAAACGCAGACAAGAGGCTTGCTGTTGCCCCTATCAGTTGAAAGAAAGCCTTCCAGAAATGTGATGAGGATTGTGGACCATGATCCTAGACAATGTCCACTAGGAATCTGTGGACCCTGAAGACCTGGTCCAGGAGAATCTTGGCCATCTCCACTGTGGAAGATAGCTCCTCCAAGGCAATGAATTTGCAGGCTTTCGAAAACCAAACAGAAACCACCATGATGATTAACTTCCCCTTGGACAGCAGGGACACCCATGACAAAGTCCATGAGATGTGTCCCCAAGGTCTTTCTGGAACCGGTAGGGGGTGGAGGAGCCTTTGAGGTTAGCTACAGGGCTCCTCGTTCTGAGCGCACACCTTGCGTGCCTATACGTACTGCCAAACTTGTCTCATCATTCCAGGCCACCAATATCTCCTAATGATAAACTCGAGGCTGCTGGTAATCCCTGGGTGTGTGGTCGTTCTTTACGAATGTCCCCATTGCAGTACATGAGACTGGACGGAACAGCCGACCCGGAGGACTGTTCTCAGGAATCTCCCCTTGCGTTTGTGCCCTGTGAACAAGAGTGTTGATTCCCCAATGAATTGAAGCTACCACCCTGGCTTGGGGCAAAATAGTGGTAGGCTGCTCCTCTTATTCTGGTTCGTCAAACGGACAGGACAGGGCATCCGCCTTCTGGTTCTTAGACCCTGGTCGATGGGTTAGGATGAAATTAAACCAGTTAAAAAACAAAGACCATCTGGCCTGCCTGGAATCAGTCTCCTGGTTTCCTGAATATAGGCTAGGTTCTTATGGTCAGTCCAAACGATAAAAAGGTTCTTGGCTCCCTCCAACCAAAGCTTACTTTACTGCAAGAAGTTCCTGATTCCCAACGTCATATTTCCTCTCTGCTGGGGATAGTTGCCTGGAGAAGAATGCACACGGGTGCAGTTTACTGTCCAAAGATGGTCATTGAGACAAGATGGCACCCACTCCAATGTATGAGCTGTCCACTTCCATGATGAAGGGAAGGTCTGGGTTAGGGGAAACCAAGCTGGGAGCTGTAGCAAACCACTGTTTAAGCTCTGCAAAAAAGCAGCCTCTGCTTCAGCAATCCAGACAGAAGGGCCGATGAATTAGGGACGTCTGCAGGGCTGCCACTGAGCTAAAGTTCCTGTAGAAGTTAGCAAACCCCAGGAATCATTGGACCTGTTTGATATTGGATGATGGTGGCCAGTCTTTGACTACCTGGGTCTTGGTAGGGTCCATCTCAAGAGTCGCATTAGAAATGATGAAACCCAAAAATGACACAGTCATCACATGAAACTGACTTCTCCAACTTGACATTAAGCCCATAGTCTAGTAGCCTCTTTAAAATGTCCCTCAGGTGAGTGACATGTTCCCCCATGGACTTCAAGAAGATTAGGATATCATCTGTGTAAACAAAGGCAATCTTATAGAGAGTATCTCACAGCATGTTGTTTATAAAAGCTTGGAAAACGGCCGGGGCGTTTGGAAAGTCAAAGGGCATAACCTGGCACTTGTAGTACCTTCACAAAATGCTGGTGGAACACAGCAGGCCAGGCAGCATCTATAAGGAGAAGCACAGTCGACATTTCGGGCCAAGACCCTTCGTCAGGACCCTTCGTCCTGCGGAAGGGTCTCGGCCCGAAACATCAACAGTGCTTCTCCTTATAGATGCTGCCTGGCCTGCTGTGTTCCACCAGCATTTTGTGTGTGTTGTTGCTTGAATTTCCAGCATCTGCAGATTTCCTCCTGTTTGCACTTGTAGTACCTTGTTAGTTTATTGAATGCTATGTTCCACTCATTGCCCTCCCTGATATGGATTGTAGGCACTTCGGAGGTCTGATTTTGTGAATACCCTTGCCCCTTGGAGCATCTTGAAAGCCGTCTTCATATCTAGAAGGGGTAGTGATTATTGGTCATTATGCTGTTTAATCCCCTGAAATCAATGCATAGCTGCAGGCTCCCATCTTTCTTTTATACGAAGAAGAAACCTGCGTTGGCAGGTGAAGTAGAGGGTCAAGTAAAGCCTATGGCAAGAACTTGTTTTATATATTCCTCCATGGTGCTTCTCTCTGGGCCTGAGAGTGCGTATACACAACCCCACAGAGGACAAGTACAGGGCAGCAGGTCTATAGCACAGTCATATGGTCAGAGGGTCAATGTGGTGGAACAGTTGAGATCTTTCCCTTGCTGAAGCACCCCTTTAAGTCCTTGTAAACAGAAGGATTTTGAACTGTTTGGGTGTTTCGTTCTCCTCCGATCTTCCTTAAAGGATTACTCCCGAGACTTCTTTGGTTACAAAGGTGATTCAATGGGCTTCAGGGTGCTCTCTCTGAGTTCACAGAATTCATCTGCGGAAACTGGCCAAATCAGAATCTGACTCCTCATCTGTACCCACAGGCAATAGCAGCGAGGCCTAACAGAGGGTTCTCTCATCCCCAGGAATAGGATTCAAGGATCGGTGTAAAGGAGTTTTTCCTTTCCTTGAGACCCGATGTCTGGTTCCCTTCAGTTTAGCAGCCATTCTCACAGACTGTGCAAGCATCTCCTTGGAACCTAGAAACTTCCTCTATTTCCTGTGGGATTCCAACTAGACTGTGTCGGACTCACACTGTCCTGCTGGCTAGAACCAGATTGTCCATTCCTGTGGACCGGACTAGGTCTCTAGAAGGTCTCAGGTTCCCTTGCACTGAAACCTCCCTCATTATGGGTCGTTGGTCACTAGAGAGTCTGGCGGTCGGAACACCATGCCATAAACAAAACCTTTAACAATGACTGGACCAAGCACTGATTCTTCCCTCTCTCCAGTCCACAGATGGATCATGCTGGGATAGCCAAGGGTACCCAAGGATCAGGGGCATGGGTGGAGAGTAAATAATGTAAAATCAAATGTCTCCCACATAATCCCCCATCCTCATCTGCACTCTACAGTCTGTTGCCGGATCTGCCTGGAACCTAATGGTGGACCATCCAAGACAGTTGTGGGCATGGACTGGCTCAACTCTCACAGCAGTATGTTGAACCAATGGGCGGTTTCTAAATGCAGAAAATCACCTGCTACCACCACCCCCCCCCAAGTCCACAAAAGCCTTCACCTTCCTTAAGATCTTAGCCCAGGTGAACTCCGCCTTCAGCATGAAACCAGAATCCATGGGATTAGGCGTAGTGGCTGCTACCGTCACAGTCCTCCTGACACTGGGCGATATTAGCATTTCCCCAGGTGGCCTCAGCTTCAGATATTTGGCCCGCAGGTGACCTGCTTCCCCGTATTAAAAACAGCAACCTTAACTCCGACACCAGGACCTCTCATCAGTGGAGAGTCTAGTGGAACTGACCTGTATGGGTTCAACTGGAGCTTGAGCAGGTGACAGGCTGATCATGACCCGAGGTTGGAGAGTGGAACTGCAATGTGTAGGGACCAA
Source organism: Hemitrygon akajei (assembly GCF_048418815.1). Lineage (NCBI taxonomy): Eukaryota > Metazoa > Chordata > Chondrichthyes > Myliobatiformes > Dasyatidae > Hemitrygon > Hemitrygon akajei. The sequence goes on from NC_133137.1 coordinate 61,042,504, forward strand.
GCTCCAACTGGCTCTCTTCAATCTCCTGCAGTGGTCCCACTTTCACTCTGCCAGACAATGATCAAGATGGATGGACTGGTCGATGAGAATCTCTATGTTCTCCCAAGGCACGGGCATCCTTCAGTTCATCTTGGAGTCCATGGCAGTATATCATGGCCAAGGGCTTCCCATTCCAACCACTCTCTTGGGCCAAGGTCTGAAATTCAATCGAAGCAAATATCTGACCTACATTCCTGATGCGCGGTGACCCAGGCTAGGGCTCTTCCTACCAGAAGGGAGATAATGATTGTTGATTGGAGTGCTGCACAGATTCAGTTGAAGCATTCCCGTGTAGGTCTATCAAAGAGCTTTAATAACCCAGTCTCCATAAGAGGGGTATTGATTAATAGAGGAGTGCATCATGGGAGTAGGGGTGGTTTGAGTCAGAGTAGTAAGGCCTTGGCTCAACAGGGCTTTGGTGAGAACAGGTGGAGGCAAGATAAGTAGGTAAGTTCATTTCTTACTTTTTCAATCTATTGTCTCAAGACATGAAAAAAGAAATAAGTCTACAGGGCCCGTGTTATGTTCTTTGTGTCAGATCTGGGATTTCTAGGAGACTACCAGCCTCCCTGATGGATAAATCTGCACCAGGTGCATCGAGATGCAGCTCCTTAGGGACAGTATTACGGAACTGGAGCTGCAGCTCAATACTCTACAGCTTGTTAGGGAAAGGTGATAGACAGGAGCTAAAGGGAGGTAATCAACCCGAGGCTATAGGAGACAGATAAATGGGTGACTATCAGGAGAGGGGAGGGAGAACATCAGATGGTGGAGAGCACCCCGTAGCTATCCCCATCAAGAATAAGTACTCCATTTTCAGTCCTGATGGGGGGCAATTTGAGAGGGAGAAGCATAAGGCACATGCACCAGTATCTCAATAGAATAAAAGGAATTACAGAGACTTGAGAGAGGAGCTTACCCAGGTGGATTGGAGGAGGATACTGGTAGAGATGACGGCACAACAGAGATAGCTGACATTTCTGGGAATAGTTCACAAGGTGCAGTATAGACATGTCCCACAGAAGTAGCAGTTCTCATATAGCAGGGGTGGCTGACAAGGGAAGTTAAGGACTGCATAAAAGCCAAGGAAAGGGCATACAAGGTAGCAAAAGTGTGTGGGAAGTTGGATGATTAGGAAGCTTTAAAAGCTCAACAAAAGGCAACTAAAAAAAGCTATAAGAAGGGAAAAGATGAAATATGAGGGCAAACTAGCTAATGATATAAAGCAGGATACTAAAGGTTTTTTCAGTATATAAAGAGTAAAAGGGAGGTGAGAGTTGATATTGGACCACTCAGAAATCATGCTGGCGAGGCAGTAATGGGGGATGTAGAAATGGCAGATGAACTTAATGGGTACTTTCCATTTGTCTTCACTGTTGAAGACACTAGCAGTGTGCCAGAGGTCCGTGAGTGTCAGGGAGCAGGAGTGAGTGCCATTGCTATTACAAAGGAAAAAGTGCCAGGCAAACTGAAAGGTGTTAAGGAGGATAAGTCATCTGGACCAGATGGACTACATCCCAGAGTCCTGAGAGAGGTTGCTGAAGAGATAACAGATGCATGGTCATGATCTCTCAAGAATCACTTGTTTCTGGCATGGTCCCGGAGAACAGGAAGATTTCAAATGTCTATCCACTCTAAGATTGGAGGAAGGCAAAAGAAAGGATATTATAAGCCAGTTAGCCTAATGTCAATGGTTGGGAAAGTGTTAGAGTCTATTATTAAGGCTGAGGTTTCAGGGTACTTGGAGACTAATGATAAAATAAGTTAAAAGACAGTATGATTTCTGTAAAGGGAAATCTTGCCTGACAAAACCTGTTAGAGTTCTTCAAGGAAGTAACAAGCAGGGTGGACAAAGGAGAGGCAGTGGATGGCATTTACTTGGATTTTCAGAAGGCATTTGATAAGGTGCTACACATGAGTCTGCTTAATAAGATAAAACTTGTGGTATTACAGGAAAGATACTGATATGGATAGAGGAATGGCTGAGAGGCAGGAGGCAGTGAGAGGGAATAAAGGGAGCCTTTTCTGCTTGGCTGCTGGTGACTAGTGGTGTTCTTCAGGGGTTAGTATCGGGATCGCTACTTTTCACATTGTTTGTCAATAATTTGGATAATGGAATTGATGGCTTTGTGGCAAATTTTGTGGATGATACGAAGATAGCTGGAGGGGTAGATAGTGCTGAGGAAGCAATGCAATTGCAGCAACTTAGACTAATTGGAAGAATGGGCAAAAAAGTGTCAGACAGAATACAGTGTTGGGAAACGTATGAAAATGCATTTTGGTAAAAGGAACAATAGTGCGGGCTATTACCTAAACAGGGAGAAGGTTCAAACGTCGGAGATTAGAGGTACTTAGGGGTCCTCATGCAAGAATCCCAGAAGGTTGAGCCTGTGGTAAAGAAGGCAAATGCAATGTTGGCATTTATTTCAAGGGCAAGAGAATATAAAAGCGAAGAGATAATGCTGAGGTTTATAAGGCACTAGTCAGGCTGCACTTAAGGTATTGCCAATGGCTTTGGGTCCTATATCTCAGATAGAGTGTGTTGTCATTGGAGAGTGTCCAGAGGAGGTTCATGAGGATGAAGGGGTTTACATATGAGGAGCTTTTGGCAGCTTTAGGCCTGTACTCACTGGAGTTTAGAAGGATGCATAAGGAGCTCATTGAAACTACACAGTTGAAATGACTAGATAGGGTGGATGTGGAGAGGATTTTTCCTATGGTGGGGGTATTTAGTAGAGGGAATAGCCTCAAAATTGAGAGGCAACCCTTTAGAACAGAGGTAAGGAGAAATTTTTTTTAGCTAGAGAGTATAAGTCTGTGGAATGCTCTGTCACAGACTGTGGTGGAGGCCAAGTCCGTGGGTACGTTTAAGGTCGAAGTTGATCATTTCCTAATCAGTCAGGGCATCAAAGGATATGGTGAGAAGGCAGGTGTACGGGGTTGAGTAGGATTCAGGATCAGCCATGATGGAATGGTGGAGTAGGCTTGATGGGCTGAATGGCCTAATTCTGCTCCTATATCTTACGATCTAATGAAGGCCACCTTTCCTCACTCTGAAAGAAACCAGGACCATTGAAGTTCAAACACTAGCAAGCATTAAATGAGGAAGGCATAGCAAATGTCCGGGTCACCGTCGAATCTCTCCAGGGTTGGAAGATGTATTGCCTCCGGAGCAGGAATGACTGGTTCTCCCAAGTAATTCTGGCTTCCTCCTTGCAAAAATTGACCAATGGCTACCTAGGCTCTGTTGGGAAATACCTCTGCTGCGGCTGGTCACAGCAGACAGTAGACGGATACCCCGCTGGGTCCAAGTTGGCACAATCATACTGTGACAAAAGTCCAAATGCTGGAGTATCTGAGGCTGGGATCAAGAAACTGAGCACAACACAAATGCAAGATGAAATCACTAGTAGGGTTTACAATTGAGCACTGAAGACTGTTCAGCTGTTCCTCAAGTACTCAATTCTTGGCGCCCAAAACAGGATTATTAATTGGCGGGAATGAACTAAGTCCTTAAAGAGGCCTCACTCTGTAGTCCGGAGAGTTAGAACGTTTAAATCTCAGAAGCTGGTGTGATCGGGAGCATCTTGTAACACAGTTAAGGGGCCCTATAGAAGCTTGTTAAAGTTTTATCTGATGTACCAAATCTAAGCAAAGTTCCCAGAAAGTAGAGGCACTGTGGCACTTTCTTTGTGATGACATTTAGGTGCTGGTCCTATGACAAATTCTCTGATCCATTGAGGCCAAGGAATTTAAAAGCACTGACACTCTCCACCTTCATTCCCTAATGAAGACTCGTGCATGGACCTCTGGTTTCTTCCTCCTGCAGTCCATTATCAGCTTACTGGTTTTGCTGAGTGAGAGGCACTCTATGTTGTTGGTATCCTTCCATGCCCAGCCACCACTTCCTTTGGTTAAAATCACTTCCCCGTGTCTCCTCAATAAATGTCTCTGGAGAAGTGTTTTTGGTGCAGCTTTCCTAAAAATGTCTCTTTCAGTACGTCTGTTTTATTTGAGGTGTTCTGATCAATTTCTTTCACATGTCATTCCTTTCAAATAAGAGCTGAATTGTACCAGAATGGGAAGGATTTATTTGGAGAATTGTCTGGGCTCTGAATGTGTTGGCCATTACCAAGAAGTTGCCTCAGTCATGTCAAAGGCAGTTTGATATAAACTCCCAAAGCCAGTATATCCTTTCCCCGAAGACATCTGCACAATTAATGCGGATGGGAAATAACATTTCCTCTTTGCTGACAATCAACACTGGTGCACCTCAAGAATGCATGCTCATCCCACTGCTCTGCCCTCTCCAAATCCACGATTGCATGACTAGGCACTGCTCAAACACCATCTATACATTTGCCAATGACACACCTGTTGCTGGCAGAAACTCAGATGGTGACAAGGAAGTGTACATGTGTGTGATAGATTAGCTGGTTGCGTGGTGTCACCACAACAACCTTGCACTCAACATCAGTGAGACCAAGGAACTGATTGTGGATTCAGGAAGGAACACACACTAGTCTTCATCAAGAGATCAACAGTGGAAAGGGTGAGCAGTTTCAAGTTCCTAGGTATCAACATCTTTGAAGATCTGAGCACAGCATATTGATGCAATTACAAAGAAAGCATGATAACAGCAGTTATATTTTATTAGGAATTTGAAGAGATTTGGGTCACCAAAGTTTCTAGCAAATTTCTACAGGTGTAGCATATGGAGCATTCTATTTGGTTGCATCACCATCTTGGATGGAGGGACCAATGCACTGGAATGGAAAAACCTGCAGAAAGTTGCAAATTCTGTTAGATCCATCATCAGAGCTAGCCTCCCTAGAAATGAGGACATTTTCAATAGGGAATTCCTCAAAAAGGTTGCATCCATCATTAAGGGTCCTATCACCCAGGGCAAGCCCTCTGCTCATTGCTACCACAAGGGAGGAGATACAGGAACCTGAAGACCTATATTTAATGTTTTAGGAAGAGCTCCTTCCCCTCCAACATCAGATTTCTGAACAGACAATAAACCAAACCATGAACAACCTCACTATGAAGGGATTATCAGGGACTCATTTCCTGCCATTACAGACATTTATACCATACACTGCATCCACAAAGTTAACAGCATTGTGAAGGACCAACACACCTGTATAACCATATAACAATTACAGCATGGAAATAGGCCATCTCAGCCCTTCTAGTCTGTGCTGAACGCTTACTCCCACCTAGTCCCACCGATCTGCAATCAGCCCATAACCCTCCATTCCTTTCCTGTCCATATACCTATCCAATTTTACTTTAAATGACAATATCAAACCTGCCTCTACCACTTCTACTGGAAGCTCATTCCACACAGCTACCACTCTCTGAGTAAAGAAGATACCCCTCGTGTTACCCCTAAACTTTTGCCCCCTAACTCTCAACTCATGTCCTCTTGTTTGAATCTCTCCTACTCTCAATGGAAAAAGCCTATCCACGTCAACTCTATCTATCCCCCTCATAATTTTAAATACCTCTATCAAGTCCCCCCTCAACCTTCTACACGCCAAAGAATAAAGACCTAACTTGTTCAACCTTTCTCTGTAACTTAGGTGCTAAAACCCAGGTAACATTCTAGTAAATCTTCTCTGTACTCTCTCTATTTTGTGGTCATCTTTCCTATAATTTGGTGACCAGAACTGTACACAATACTCCAAATTTGGCCTTACCAATGCCTTGTACAATTTCAACATTACATCCCAACTCCTATACTCAATGCTTTGATTTATAAAGGCCAACTTACCAAAAGCTTTCTTCACCACCCTATCCACATGAGATTCCATCTTCAGGGAACTATGCACCATTATTCCTAGATCTCCCTGTTCTACTGCATTCTTCAATGCCCTACCATTTACCATGTATGTCCTATTTTGATTAGTCCTACCAAAATATAGCACCTCACACTTATCAGCATTAAACTCCATCTGCCATCTTTCAGCCCACCCTTCTAACTGGCCTAACTCTCTCTGCAAGCTTTGAAAACCTACTTCATTATCCACAACGCCACCTATCTTTGTATCATCTGCATACTTACTAATCCTATTTACCACCCCATCATCCAGGTCATTAATGTATATGACAAACATTACATATGACCCAGTACAGATCCCTGAGGCACAACACTAGTCACCGGCCTCTAACCTAACAAACAGTTATCCACCACTACTCTCTGGCATCTCCCATCCAGCCACCGTTGAATCCATTTTACTACTTCAATATTAATACCTAAGAATTGAACCTTCCTAACTAACCTTTCATGTGGAACCTTGTCAAAGGCCTTACTGAAGTCCATATAGACAACATCCACTGCTTTAACCTCGTCAACTTTCCTAGTAACTTCTTCAAAAAATACAATAAGATTTGTCAAACATGACTTTCCACATTCAAATCCATGTTGACTGTTCCTAATCAGACCCTGTCTATCCAGATAATTATATATACCATCTCTAAGAATACTTTCCATTAATTTATCCACCACTGACGTCAAACTTACAGGACTATAATTGCTATGTTTACTCTTAGAACCCTTTTTAAACAATAGAAACACATGAGCAATACGCCAATCCTCTGGCACCATCCCCGTTTCTAATGACATTTGAAATATTTCTGTCAGAGCCCCTGATATTTCTACACTAACTTCCCTCAAGGTCCTAGGGAATATCCTGTCAGGACCTGGAAACTTATCCACTTTTATATTCCTTAAAAGCATCAGGAGTTCCTCTTCTTTAATCATCATAGTTTCTATAACTTCCTTACTTGTTTCCCTTACCTTACATAATTCAATATCCTTCTCCTTAGTGAATACCAAAGAAAATAATTTGTTCAAAATCTCCCCCATCTCTTTTGGCTCCACACATAGCTGTCTGATTCTCTAAGGGACCAATTTTATCCCTCACTATCCTTTTGCTATTAATATAACTGTAGAAACCCTTACGATTTATTTTCACCTTACATGCCAAAGCAACCTTGTATCTTCTTTTAGCTTTTCTAATTTCTTTCTTAAGATTCTTTTTACATTCTTTATATTCCTCGAGCACCTCATTTACTGCATGCTGCCTATATTTATTGTAGATATCTCTCTTTTTCCGAACCAAGTTTCCAATATCCCTTAAAAACCATGGCTTTCTCAAACTTTTAACCTTTCCTTTCAACCTAACAGGAACATAAAGATTCTGTATCCTCAAAATTTCACCTTTAAATGACCTCCATTTCTCTATTACATCCTTTCCATAAAACAAGTTGTCCCAATCCACTCCTTATAAGTCCTTTTGCATCTCCTCAAAGTTAGCCTTTCTTCAATCAAAAATCTCAACCCTGGGTCCAATCCCATCCTTCTCCATAATTATATTGAAACTAATAGCATTGTGATCACTGGACCCGAAGTGCTCCCAAACACATACCTCCGTCACCTGATCTATCTCATTCCCTAACAGGAGATCCAACACTGCCCCTTCTCTAGTTGGTACCTCTATGTATTGCTGCAAAAAACTATCCTGCACACATTTTACAAACTCCAAACCATCCAACCCTTTTATAGAATAGGCTTCCCAGTCTATGTGTGGAAAATTAAAATCTCCCACAATCACAACCCTGTGCTTACTACAAATATCTGCTATCTCCTTACAAATTCTCCAATTCTTGCTCCCCGTTAGGTGGTCTATAATACACCCCTATAAGTGTTACTACACCTTTCCCATTCTTCAATTCCACCCAAATAGCCTTCCTAGACGAGCCCTCTAATCTATCCTGCCAGAGCACTGCTCTAATATTTTCTCTGACAAGCAATCAAACACCTCTTCCTCTTGTCCCTCCAATTCTATCTCACCTGAAGTGATGAAATCCAGAAATATTTAGTTGCCAATCACACCTCTCCTGCAACCATATTTCATTAATAGCTACAACATCATATTTCCATGTATTTCAATCCATGCCCTAAGCTCATCCACTTTTCTTACAATGCTCCTAGCATTAAAATAAATGCATTTAAGAAATTCTCCTCCTCTTCTTCTCTGTTTATCACTAACGGTGCAAAGAACTTTACTATCTTCTTTTTCTTCCTTCTCCCATAAATCCGTTCCTACACTCTGGTTCCGCTCCCCCCTCGTATCTAGTTTAAATCCACTGGAGCCTCTCTAGCAAACCTACCTGCAAGAATATTTGTCCCCCTCCAGTTCAGATGTAAACCACCCCACCGGAACAGGTCCCACCTTCCCTGGAAAACTGCCCAATTATCTATAAACCTGAAGCCCTCCCTCCTGCACCATGTCTTCAGCCACGTGTTGATCTGCGCTATCTTACTATTTCTAAACCCCTCATGCAAACTGTTCTCCCTCCTGCCATCTGGCAAAAGGTACCAAAGCATTCGACTAGACTGTGTAACAGTTTCTTCCTTCAAGCCATTAGACTCCTGGAGAAACGTTGTTTTGTTTTTACTGTGTACTGTACCAACAGTTATGGTTGAAATGATAATAAAAGCAACTTGACTTGACTATATTTAAATTTTCCTTTTGCACTATTTATTTTATATTTTGCACCAATAAATTCATAACAACAAATATTACAGGTTCCATTCAAAGCATCCACCGCATATTCAAGGTTTTACCTAATCTCAAAAGTCATATTCCAACAAATTTTCCAATATTGGTCTCCATACAATAGGTTATGTAGGCACATTATTATTATTATTTTTTTTCTCAGCTCAGGGTGGTAAAACCTGAGGTATGGACATAGCCGAGCCCACTCATTTCTCAATTGCTCAGAACTTTCAGACTATTCTAGAGGTGTTTAGTACTGTGGCTTTCTGAAGATTTACATAGATGTTGCTATGCAGGGCCTAATTGTTTAATGCTATTGTGTAGTGCCTTTGTGATGACACCATTTGTAGATAGCTATTACGTTTGCAACAATTTATACCTCGTTCATGTTCCATAGTCTTTCTATTTCCTCTTATAATTCAGCATATTTCTGATGTTTTTTCACTTATTAATTTCTATATGTTTTGTGTATTTCAAATGGCTGTATCTTTTAAGCAAGTTGTTCTAGCTTGTTTACCTGTATTATTCAATCTGGACGGTTATTATGGATTGTCCTATCTGTAACAACGGATCTATCATAATATAATTTGTGGGACACTGACTCTAAAACTGGATCAGGCTTGTATTTATAGAAAGGAATGGTTTCTTTAATGAATTTGTATATTAAAGCAAGATTTTGGTCAATGACATTTGCCACTTGATTGTACCTGTATAAGTAATCTGATTGAGGTAAACATCTGCAGGATCCTGCAATGTGTTGGATTGTTTCTGGCTTTTCTTGGCAGTTTCTGCATTTATCATCTTGAACTTGTTGGCCTTCTATTATGTTTTTTGATAACTTTTTTTGTGTTAACCACCTGATCTAGTATTGCCACAGGAACCCTTCTGTTTCTGGGAAGTGGTCTCCAATTCTGAATCAGGCATTGGACGCATCCTTGCTGACATCTAGTCTGCTCGGATTGTTGGGATATCTTCCGTGGAGGGTCATGCTCTACCATTGGTTAACTTTTCTTCTATATGTTCTTTTTCTGGGTTGTGCTCTCATTTAAGTTTAGAGGTGTGTACTTATCAGAATTACATATGCTCACATGGAGTGTTGAGTCCTGTTTTCATTGGTGATGGTATATCCTTAGAAGTTTTATCTGACTGTTGTGTAATTTTTTTATGTCTGTTATTCCTCTTTCCCCTTCTGTCCTAGGTATTGTTAATCTAAGTGTGTTCAAGTGTATATAGTGTTTTCTAAAATTTGTCATTTCACTTCTTATTTTTCTTTGTAAATTTTCCAGATTGGTTTTGGACCAGGATTTTATGCCAAAAGAATGCATTATTATAGGTGAAATATTCATTACCTTTGTTATATTTTTACTACGAAGCTCTGTTTGGCAGATTTTATTAAACCTTGAAGTAAATCTTGTCAAAAGTTTTTTTCCTTTATCACACTGTGATCTATTGCCTTTGCCTGTTGATATCCCAGATACTTTTATGTTTCATATTCATCCATCAGTTGTTTTGTATCCTGCTGCTGTTTTGTACCTTATTAGCTTTCTTTATGTTTAATGTTCTGCACTTATCTAGTCCAAAGTTCATGCTTATATCTTTCAAAAATTGTTCTACAATTTGAACTTATATTTTAAACATTTTTCTCAGCTCAGGCTGGTAAAACCTGACATACAGGCATAGCCAAACATACTCATTTATTGTTATTTTTATTATTAATATTATTATTATTCAATACTTGCATATATTGTATTCTTTTGCACACTGGTTACTTATCAGTCTTTGTGTGTAGTTTTTCATTGATTATATTGTAATTCTTTGTTCTATTGTGATGCCTGCAAGAAAACGAATCACAGGCGGTATATAGTGACATATATGTACTTTGTAAATTACTTTGAACTTTTGAAATTCTGTATCTTGCATGTCTCATTCAGAATGTAATCAATAAATCAAAGTTGGTCCACGGTTTCGGTGCAGTGAATGGCATTTGTTTTTGCATGCCCGGTTTTGTAGATTGCACTTCAAGGCAAGAGTGAAATAACAAATTTTGTGAGTTCCAAGAGTCATGTAGTTCCCTCTTTCAACACCTGTGGTATCTCCTACTCTTCCCATGCAAACTCCAATAATCCCAAAGATGTCAGACATTAGACAGAAAGCAACATTTAGTCCCTTAATCTTATTTATATTTCTCTGTCTGAGTGGGATGTTTTAAAAGGAATTGTCCAGATATTTCATATAATTTCTTTGATTCATGTTCTGTTGCTCAATTTGTTATGAAAAGTTTCTTCAGGTAATGCTTCCAGAATGGGCAACAGCAAAATAAAGGATAATCAGAAAGAATGTGTACTTCTGTTTTTATTGGGAACTTTCTACATTTTTTTGGATCTTCATTGTCACATTTTCATACTCTTCAGCCAACAGAAGATGCCTATGGATAGTGGTAATGTAACAAAGAAAAATTCTGCTTCTGTTATTTTTCCTTCTGTTGTCTTAATTGATTTGTCCTACATTCGTCGTAGTTCTTGACTTCTTGATTAACTATTCATGTGCTCTGGAAATATTGACTGACGTATCCAATGCATGTCACATTTTATTTTTCATCTCTCGCTTTTGCACTCTACCAAAACGTTTGGAGAACAAAAACTGGGGGGAAATGATATGAAAGGAAATGGAAATGTTAGAATTAGAAAATAATTTGCAATCTGTGACATAAAGATATCACGAAGCTCTGGGGTATTTGCCCTGCTAGTATTTGGACCCCTCAATACAAAGGATCATCTTAACTATTGGTTTATGTTTGTGTGTCTGCCTGTGTGTACAGAATCTGTCGATATTTAACTCATTCTCATGTGGCAATATTTTATAAGTAATGAGGTTATACAATTTATATTGCCAAGTTTTTCTCTTCCAAATAATTTATTTCAGCACTTCACCCATTTTACAAATGAAACCCCCTGGATTCCTCGGCTGTGTAAGTCTAGGGAAGACAACCTCTGGCCCACCAAACTCGTGAGATTGAGGCGTTCTGCCACCCCAAACCCTGGTTTGTGTGGATGCTGTGTAATTTGCTACCCTGTTACAAATCAGTGCCACAAAATAACATAGTGCACCACATATGATTAAAAGATTATATTTATGAATCTTAATTTGACTAAAGAAAAGAAGGAAAAAAAAGGGCCCATTTTAATGAAACAGTAATGTGCACAAGTTGGAGTTCATAGTTCTTCCATAGTCACCAATCCTCAAACGATCTCATCCCTGGCTTCATCGAATCACAGTCCCGCTCCAGGTCAAATCCTACGACCACTACTCTCCTGCATCTTCTCTCTTCATCTTCTCTTGAACAAAAGCCCCAAGTCCAACATTAATGTTCCTCACCAGAGAAACCTCCCCTTAATTCGACCTCCCCTTAATTGAATGGCACACATTCCTCCTCATCTCATCTTCAACATGAACCCAAACAAGGTGAAAACAGAATAGACTGCTCTTAAAGAACTTCTAAATGAAATACATACAGCATGACAGTAAAAATATGAACCAGGGCATTACATAAAGAAGGAACTGCGCATGACTCAGATTCTAAATCCTTAACATTTCTCTGTTGATTTTGATGCTGTCACCATAGGTGGTTGCATTGCACAGAAATCTTGACTACATAATGTGATACCTTAGCTTCCAATTTAAAAAAAAGTTATATGACAATGGTGACAGCAGTTAGATTTACATACCTATTTGAAAGAGCATAGTACACATTTTTCCCTTAATCTGTGGTGAACGGCCTGAAACAGCTTAATATTTTCAATGACTTTGTAATCTGCTGACTCTGTACTGTAAAGCATATGTGTTGTCAAAAGCCCTAATGTACACAATAAGTCAAGTCACTTTTATTGTCATTTTGGCCATAACTGCTATGTACAGAACATAGTAAAAACGAGACAATGTTTTTCAGGACCATGGTGTTTACATGACACAGTGCAAAAACTAGACTGAACTGTGTAAAAAAACTACACTGGACTACAGACCCACCCAGGACTGCATAAAGTGCACAGAACAGTGCAGGCATTACAATAAATAATAAACAGGACATTAGGGCAGTAAGGTGTCAGTCCAGACTCTGGGTATTGAGGAGTCTGATAGCTTGGGGGAAGAAACTGTTACATAGTCTGGTCGTGAGAGCCCGAATGCCTTGGTGCCTTTTCCCAGATGGCAGGAGGGAGAAGAGTTTGTATGAGGGGTGCGTGGTGTCCTTCATAATGCTGTTTGCTTTGCAGATGCAGCATGTAGTATAAATTTCCATGATGGTGGGAAGAGAGACCCCAATGATCTTCTCAGCTGACCTCACTATCCACTGCAGGGTCTTGCGATCTGAGATGGTGCAATTTCCAAACCAGGCAGTGATACAGCTGCTCAGGATGCTCTCAATACAACCCCTGCAGAATGTGATGAGGATGGGGAGTGGGAGATAGATTTTCCTCAGCCTTCGTAGAAAGTAGAGACGCTGCTGGGCTTTCTTTGCTATGGAGCTGGTGTTGAGGGACCAGGTGAACACCAAGAATTTTGGTGCTCTTAATGTAAATGTAATTATAAAAGCAAAATACAGTGGATGTTGGATCTCTGAAGTAAGAACTGTAAATGCTTAAAATACATGGCAGGTCAGGCAGCATCTATGGAGAATGAAACCAGGCTAACATTTTATTTGTGGAGTTTACATGTTCTCCATTTATCTATTTGGATTTCTTCAGTTCAAATTTCAAAAATGCCAACAGAAGCTCCAAATACCTCATCCCTAGGAGCAGAAGGATCTTCGATGGGCTATACCAATGACATGCTGAATTTTCACAAATTTCTAAGAAATTTGAACTGACTGGTGTCTGCAAGTGAGAAAATCAAGGATCCAGTTGCACAAGGGGGTACTGAGACCCATATCTTAGAGCTTATTGATTAGTTTTGAGGGGATGGTAGTATTGAATGCCGAGCTGTAGTTAATGAAGAGCATTCTGATGTATGCATCCTCTCTGTTCACATGTCCAGGGTTGAGTGAAGAGCCAATGAAACGGCACTTGCTGTTGACCTGTTGTGACAGTAGGTAACTTGAAGTGGATCCAAGTTGCTCCTCAGGCAGCAGTTGAGATTTTTCATTACCAACCTCTCATAACACTTCATCATACTACAAGTAAATACTACTGGATGATGGTCATTGAGACAGGTTACCACATCCTTCTTGGTCACCGGTATAACTGAAGCCAGTTTGATGCAGGTGGGTTCCTCAGACTGCCGAAGCAAGAGGTTAAAGGTATTGGTAAACTCTGCAGCCAGTTGATCAGCACAGGTGTTCGGCACTTGGCCAGGTACCCCACTTGGCCAGATGATCTACGTGGCTTCACCCTCTTGAAGGATGCTCTCACATTGGCCTCATAGACTGAAATCAAGTTGTCATTAGTAGCTGTGGGAGCTTGTGAAGGTACTTCTATGTTTTGTTGGTCAAAATGTGCATAAGATTAAGCTTCTCTGGGAGTGAAACTTTGTTGTCACATATGTCTCCTGGTTTTACTTTGTAGAAGGTGATAGCATCCAAGCCCTGCCACAGCTGTTAGGCCTCCTTCAGTGATTCAAGTTGGTCCAGAATTGCAACTTCATACGTGAGATGGCTTTCTGGAAATTGGACCTGGATCTCTTGTACTTTACTTGGTCACCAGACCTGAACACCACTGATCTAGCCCTCAGCAGAATGCAGATCTCTTGGTTCATCCAGGGTTTCTGGTTGGGTTAGATTGGATGATTTTGTGGAGGGACACTGTGACGAAGGCCCATGGCACATGGCACATTCAGTAAAACACTCAAAGGGTCATCACATTAATTCCCTCTGTCATTGTGGTGAGTTCTCGCATCACAATGAATCAACAGTCACAATTTTACACTCATCCCCAGCAGTAATAGGTATGAAAAAAAACACGCTATGTCACAGTTTAATTATCTCAGGTCAATTTATTCATATTCATCTCTCCAATAAGTATTTTGCCGAAGCGTCATGATAATCTGACGTTTCTCTCCTCCATGGTCACTGGGTCCGAAACAGAGCTGCTGCCTAGAGCTGTCGAATGTAGAGCCAGCAGCAACCTGCACAGGTGTGCTGATGGTGGCGGATACCATCTTTAACTGGGTCAAAGGTTATGTTACCTAATTACTCATCTTGTGGTAAAGTTTTGGGGTTTATTTAAGCTATTTAACCAGGAAATTGTGAATCCTATAATGAGGTATATGTGTTTATTGTGAGAACTGGCAGTAGAGTTTCAGTTTGTGTGAAATGGAAGTTAATTGAGTTAATTAGCATTTGGTTGATCTAGGGGGAGGGGCTTAGCAGTTATAAGCCTCGGGTTACCAAGGCGTTGGGTTTTTTTTCTGTTTAGTCTAAGAGTGGCTGTTAACCAGACAGGTGACAATTGCAAGCTGTATACATATTGTATTTTTTTTCTTTTTTTTCTTGTTTTGATGTGGATGTCCAGGTTGTTGTTTTTCCACTATTTTTGTAAACAAAAGCACCGCAATCTATTTTTGCGACTCAACCCATCTGGTTATTCTTCTTAGACCCACAGTTATTTGTGACAGACACTCATGCATGACTGACTTTATAAAGTCCGTGATAACTGTTTCATATTTGTTCAGACACTCTGTTTCCTTGAACATGGCCCAGTTCACCCTCTCAAAGGAAGTACTGCACCTCTGCCTCTCCCAACTTGAGTTTGCCAAGTCCTTCAGGATATTGTGAAATCACCAGTTCATTCAGTCAATTTAAAAATACTTTATTTAAAGAGAAAATACAGTAGTTCAGAAGAAGTATCCCTAAAAGTTTTATGAGCAGCTTGCAAAATGCCACCGTTTGTTTCCAGCACCATCTTGGCTAACTCAGGGTGCTACAGCTTCCCTCTTCTTGCCAAAGTGTGCAAGTTAATAGACTGAATGACCATTATAAATGTCTTCATTGTGTAGGTGTGTTGTAGAATTTGGGAACAATTGATGGGAAATGTGGGGAGAATATATTGCTGTCAAAACTGGTAGTGTGATGAAATTGCTGTGGGAGATGGCATAGGATCAATGGGCCAATGTGAAATCTGAAGGCCTTAAGGAAATCTAGCATAGTAATTTCTAGATCTGCAGTTTTTTTTCAGTCGTATTTTCCTATGTCTCCTTGTCCTGTTTCTGGAACAGCTCTCTCTTGTTCTTTAGTCTGTTTCTCTACCTGCCCTCTCTCTGCCTTTGATCTGTTACTCTCCTCCTTCCCCCTATTAATGCTTTTGCTGTTCCTTGTTTCCTCTGGTCGATTCTGGTCCCATGCTACCATTTTGTCTTTGTCCCTTATTGTTTCTGATAGGTTGCACTAAAATGAAAAATTGGTTAGATGGTATAATTTCCAAAATCCTAATCATCACTTTGTAGACTTTCCACTATGCTTATCAGTCTGAGAATTACTCATTGTTAAAATACGATCAGCATGTTATTGACCTCATAATAATGTATTTGAATATATTAAATATTATCGGACATTTAACCACTAGAGATAATTAATCAGCAAAGCAAGGTGTCAGGCTGGTTTTCCTTGATTCATTCTACTTTAACTATTGAGTTATCCATGTTCTGAATAATAATTATTCTGAACAATAAAAACCTCCTGAGTTGAGACACTACTCAACCTTTCTCAGTGCCAGCAAGATCAAAGATCTGATTATTGACTTTAAGAGACGAAAACCAGAGGTTCATGAGTAGGCCCTCACCAGAGGATCAGAGGTGGAGATGGTCAGCAACCTTAAATTCCTTGGTGTTATTTCAGAGGACCTGTCCTGGGTCCAGCACGGACGTGTAATTAGGAGATAAACATGGCAGCACCTCTCTTTCCTTAGGAGTATGTGGAGATTCAGAATGACATCTAAAACTTTGACAAACTTCTATAGATGTGTCTTGGAGGGTATATTGACTAGCTACGTCACAGCCTGGTATGGAAACACCAATGCCCTTGAATGGAAAATGCTACAAAAAGTAGTGCATATGGCCCAGTCCAACCACTGAGCAGCATCTACATGAAATGCTATTGCAGGAAAGCAGCGTCCATTATCAGGGACTTCACTGCCCAGGACATGCTCTCTTCTCATTGCTGCCATTAGGAAGAAGGTACAGGAGCCTCAGGACTTGTACTACCAGGTTCAGAAACAGTTACAACTCCTCAACAATCAGCCTCTTGAACCAAAGGGGATAAATTCACTCAACTTCACTTGCTCCATCATTGAAATGTTCCCACAATCAATGGGCTCACTTTCAAGGACTCCTCTTTCTCTCATGTTCTTGATATTTACTCTTTACTTTTTTATAATTATTTCTTTCTTTTTATACATGCCCGGTCTGTGGTCTTCTACACTCTGGTTGAATGCCCAAGTTGGGCGGTATTTCATTGATTCTGTTACGGTTATTATTCTATTGATTTATTGAGTATGCCCACAAGAAAATGAATCTCTGGATTGCATATAGTGAAATATATGTAGTTTGATAATACATTTGCTGTGACCTTTGAACTTCCTTTGCAATGAATAAGCAGCCTGGGTCACAGTTTATGCTGACCAAGTTAATCAATGTAATTAATGACTGCTACTCAAGTACTGAACTATTATAGCAGACCATCCAGTCTTGCATAAATGGTACATCTGAACTGATATGCAGTGAGTTTTTGTGTTTGAGATGTGGAGTCCTCTCAGCTTCAGCACTTCCCTCGAAGGAATTATCATGTCTCACCGGTTCTCAGTTTAACAGTCTACCCCCTCTGATATCTATTTGAATGTACTAAATTTATTGCTTTAAAATAGTATAGATAGTGTTGGTTTGAGTTGAGGCTGTATTATTACACAATACTATCTAGTGACAACAGGCGGGAAAAGTTGGGCTGAGAAATGGCAGATGGAAGTTAATGAAGACAGGTGCGAGGGTGTTGTACTTTGGTAGGACCAACCAGGGAAGATCTTACCCAGTGAGCAGTAGGGCACTGAGGAGTCTGGTAGAACAAAGTCTGAGAACACAGGCCCATAATTCATTGAAAGGAGCATCACAGGTAGATAGGGTCGTAAAGAAAGCCTTTGGCACATTGGCCTTTGTAAATCAAAGTACTGTGTACAGGAGATGTGATGTTACATGGAAGTTGTATAAGATATAATTTGGAGTATTGTGTGCAGCTTTGGTCATCTACCTCAGGGAATAATATAAATAAGGTTGAAAGAGTATAAGGAAAACTTACAAGGATATTGCCGGGTCTGGACGACCTGAGTTATAAAAAAAGATTAAATAGGCTAGGACTTTATTCCTTGGAACATAGAAGATTGAGAGGATATTGGTAAAGGTATACAAAATTATGAGGGGCAGAGATAGGGCAAATGTAAGCAGGCTTTTTCCACCGAGGTTGCGTGGGACTACAGCCAGAGGTCATAGGTTAAGGGTGAAAGGTGAAAATTTTAAGGGGAACATGGGTGAAACTTCTTCACTCAGAGGTTTGTGAGAGTGTAGAGCACAAGTGAGCTTGATTTCAATGTTTAAGAGAAGTTTGGATAGGTGCATGGATGGTAGGGTTATGAAGATCTATGGTCCCATGCAGGTCAATGGGAGTAGGTAGTTTAAATAGTTTCATCATGGACTAGATGGGCCAAAGGGCCTGTGTTTGTTCTGTACTTTTCTATGACTCTATGACTCTAAGTGAGCTGATGCTGGATAGTTATCCAGAGTTACTTCCACTGTTGGTGCAGTTTCCTTTTACAAATGGATCATTATATTTTCAGCTTTAATTTTGTTAAATGTCTCTTTCATTCTAATAGATTAATACAGTTTCTGGCTATACATCGTTTATCGGTTCTGCTGTCTCACCTTTAGCCTTCTTTACACAAGTGACTCCCGACTGTACCATTCTGCAGACTCACCAGTTTCTCGACACAGTCTTCCCCACCTGTGTCGTGTATTAGGCTTTGATTGTGCTCACACTTGCAAGGAGCATCAATGAAATAGAACAAAGAACACAGAATAGTACAGACAGGAAAGGGTCCTGCCGCTCACAATGTCTACACCAGACACAGTAAGAACCTGTCAATTTACCAAGTGAACCGATAAATCCTTCATACGGAGCTCCACTGTTAGTAATGTGACAGAGATTCTTAATGTACTAATGTCTTCACTATCCTTAAAGAGACATTTGCACATAACAGTAAGCACGCAGGAACTACAAAACAATGCACAAACGTGTATCTCATCAGTTTAACAGATTATGTCACTTTATTTTCAACTTTGTATATTTTGGATTGGTGGATTACGATGAAATATTAACTAAGGTAGCAAATTAACAGGATATAACTCGTGACTAGTTAACTAGAGTGGTGGATGCCTGGTGTGGTGCTAGAGGCAAATACATTAGAGACTTTTAGATAGGCACATGAATGTATGGAAAATGGAGGGATATGGATATTGTGTAGATAGTTTTTTTTCTAAACTGGTTTGGCACAACATTGTGGCTGAAGACCTTGTTCCTGAGCTGTACTCTTCTATCTTCTATACCAGTAGAATATTGCATTCATAAAATTTTGGTGTTATAACTTGGTTTCATTTTGTTTCCATGCACCCACCACTCTCTGTGTAGAAAAAAAACTTAGCTTTGATATCCTTCGATACTTTCCTCCAATCACCTTAAAAATATGCCGCCTGGTTTTAGCCATTTCTGCCTTGGGAAAAAGTCTCTGGCTGTCCTTTTGATCTATGTCTTATTATCACTCTGTGCTCCTCTATCAAATCACCTCTCATCCTCCTTCACTCCTAACAGAAAAGCCCAATCTCACTCAACCTATCCTCAGAAGACATGTTCTCTAATCCAGGCAGCATCCTGGTGAGTCTCCTCTGCATCCTCTCTAAAACTTCCATCTCCTTTCCATAATGAGGCCACCAGAACTGAGCACAGTATTCCAAGTAAAGTTTTATAGGATCTCTGACATTTAGAATTTGCTCAAATCTTCTGAAAATGGCGAGCTGGACACAAGGCCTTGTGACGGGCTGATCGCTTTTCAGAGCCTCCTCCCCCTCATGGGATGACTTTCTGGTTTTAAGTGTCAGTATATCCTACCGTCTGTGTCCAGGCAAAGTAACTCTGAAGCAACACACACAAAATGCTGGAGACTCTGAACTAGCTCCTGCATGATCCAGCGTGGCCTGGCCCAACTTAGTCTTTCAATCTTATTCAAAAAATCATTGCATATTGATCTATAATTTATAAGACACAAGAGACTGCAGATGCTAGAATCTGGTGCTATACAGAAAAGGCTGGAGGAACTCAGCAGATCAAGTGGCATTGATGGAGGGAAACGACCAGTTTAAAAAGGTGGGACAAGAGCTGGCAGGCTCTGGTGGATCGAGGTGGGTGGGGGTGATAACAAGAGCTGGCAGGCTCTGGTGGATCGAGGTGGGTGGGGGGTGATAACAAGAGCTGGCAGGCTCTGGTGGATCGAGGTGGGTGGGGGGGTGATAACAAGAGCTGGCAGGCTCTGGTGGATCGAGGTGGGTGGGGGGTGATAACAAGAGCTGGCAGGCTCAGGTGGATCGAGGTGGGTGGGGGGGTGATAGCAAGAGCTGGCAGGCAATAGGTGGATCGAGGTGGGTGGGGGTGATAACAAGAGTTGGCAGGCAATAGGTGGATCGAGGTGGGTGGGGGTGATAACAAGAGTTGGCAGGCTCTGGTGGATCGAGGTGGGTGGGGGTGATATCAAGAGCTGGCAGGCTGTGGTGGATCGAGGTGGGTGGGGGTGATAACAAGAGCTGGCAGGCTCTGGTGGATCGAGGTGGGTGGGGGTGATAACAAGAGCTGGCAGGCTGTGGTGAATCGAGGTGGGTGGGGGTGATAACAAGAGCTGGCAGGCTCTGGTGGATCGAGGTGGGTGGGGGTGATATCAAGAGCTGGCAGGCAATAGGTGGATCGAGGTGGGTGGGGGGTGATAACAAGAGCTGGCAGGCAATAGGTGGATCGAGGTGGGTGGGGGTGATAACAAGAGTTGGCAGGCTCTGGTGGATCGAGGTGGGTGGGGGTGATATCAAGAGCTGGCAGGCTGTGGTGGATCGAGGTGGGTGGGGGTGATAACAAGAGCTGGGAGGCAATAGGTGGATCGAGGTGGGTGGGGTGTGATAACAAGAGCTGGCAGGCTCTGGTGGATCGAGGTGGGTGGGGGTGATAACAAGAGTTGGCAGGCTCTGGTGGATCGAGGTGGGTGGGGGTGATAACAAGAGCTGGCAGGCAATAGGTGGATCGAGTTGGGTGGGGGGTGATAACAAGAGCTGGCAGGCTCTGGTGGATCGAGGTGGGTGGGGGTGATAACAAGAGCTGGCAGGCAATAGGTGGATCGAGGTGGGTGGGGGGGTGATAACAAGAGCTGGCAGGCAATAGGTGGATCGAGGTGGGTGGGGGTGATAACAAGAGCTGGCAGGCTCTGGTGGATCGAGGTGGGTGGGGGGTGATAACAAGAGCTGGCAGGCAATAGGTGGATCGAGGTGGGTGGGGGTGATAACAAGAGCTGGCAGGCAATAGGTGGATCGAGGTGGGTGGGGGTGATAGCAAGAGCTGGCAGGCTCTGGTGGATCGAGGTGGGTGGGGGTGATAACAAGAGCTGGCAGGCTCTGGTGGATCGATGTGGGTGGGGGGTGATATCAAGAGTTGGCAGGCAATAGGTGGATCGAGGTGGGTGGGGGGTGATAACAAGAGCTGGCAGGCTCTGGTGGATCGAGGTGGGTGGGGGTGATAACAAGAGCTGGCAGGCAATAGGTGGATCGAGGTGGGTGGGGGGTGATAACAAGAGCTGGCAGGCTCTGGTGGATCGAGGTGGGTGGGGGTGATAACAAGAGCTGGCAGGCTCTGGTGGATCGAGGTGGGTGGGGGTGATAACAAGAGCTGGCAGGCAATAGGTGGATCGAGGTGGGTGGGGGGTGATAACAAGAGCTGGCAGGCTCTGGTGGATCGAGGTGGGTGGGGGTGATAACAAGAGCTGGCAGGCTCTGGTGGATCGAGGTGGGTGGGGGTGATAACAAGAGCTGGCAGGCTCTGGTGGATCGAGGTGGGTGGGGGGTGATAACAAGAGCTGGCAGGCTCTGGTGGATCGAGGTGGGTGGGGGTGATAACAAGAGCTGGCAGGCAATAGGTGGATCGAGGTGGGTGGGGGTGATAGCAAGAGCTGGCAGGCTCTGGTGGATCGAGGTGGGTAGGGGGTGATAACAAGAGCTGGCAGGCTCTGGTGGATCGAGGTGGGTGGGGGGTGATAACAAGAGCTGGCAGGCAATAGGTGGATCGAGGTGGGTGGGGGTGATAGCAAGAGCTGGCAGGCTCTGGTGGATCGAGGTGGGTAGGGGGGTGATAACAAGAGCTGGCAGGCAATAGGTGGATCGAGGTGGGTGGGGGTGATAACAAGAGCTGGCAGGCTCTGGTGGATCGAGGTGGGTGGGGGTGATAACAAGAGCTGGCAGGCTCTGGTGGATCGAGGTGGGTGGGGGTGATAACAAGAGCTGGCAGGCTCTGGTGGATCGAGGTGGGTGGGGGTGATAACAAGAGCTGGCAGGCTCTGGTGGATCGAGGTGGGTGGGGGTGATAACAAGAGCTGGCAGGCTCTGGTGGATCGAGGTGGGTGGGGGTGATATCAAGAGCTGGCAGGCTCTGGTGGATCGAGGTGGGTGGGGGGTGATAACAAGAGCTGGCAGGCTCTGGTGGATCGAGGTGGGTGGGGGGGTGATAACAAGAGCTGGCAGGCAATAGGTGGATCGAGGTGGGTGGGGGTGATAACAAGAGCTGGCAGGCTCTGGTGGATCGAGGTGGGTGGGGGTGATAACAAGAGCTGGCAGGCTCTGGTGGATCGAGGTGGGTGGGGGTGATAACAAGAGCTGGCAGGCAATAGGTGGATCGAGGTGGGTGGGGGGGTGATAACAAGAGCTGGCAGGCTCTGGTGGATCGAGGTGGGTGGGGGTGATAACAAGAGCTGGCAGGCTCTGGTGGATCGAGGTGGGTGGGGGTGATAACAAGAGCTGGCAGGCAATAGGTGGATCGAGGTGGGTGGGGGTGATAACAAGAGCTGGCAGGCTCTGGTGGATCGAGGTGGGTGGGGGTGATAACAAGAGCTGGCAGGCAATAGGTGGATCGAGGTGGGTGGGGGTGATAACAAGAGCTGGCAGGCTCTGGTGGATCGAGGTGGGTGGGGGTGATAACAAGAGCTGGCAGGCTCTGGTGGATCGAGGTGGGTGGGGGGTGATAACAAGAGCTGGCAGGCTCTGGTGGATCGAGGTGGGTGGGGGTGATAACAAGAGCTGGCAGGCTCTGGTGGATCGAGGTGGGTGGGGGGGTGATAACAAGAGCTGGCAGGCTCTGGTGGATCGAGGTGGGTGGGGGGTGATAACAAGAGCTGGCAGGCAATAGGTGGATCGAGGTGGGTGGGGGGTGATAACAAGAGCTGGCAGGCTCTGGTGGATCGAGGTGGGTGGGGGGTGATAACAAGAGCTGGCAGGCTCTGGTGGATCGAGGTGGGTGGGGGGTGATAACAAGAGCTGGCAGGCTCTGGTGGATCGAGGTGGGTGGGGGTGATAACAAGAGCTGGCAGGCAATAGGTGGATCGAGGTGGGTGGGGGTGATAACAAGAGCTGGCAGGCTCTGGTGGATCGAGGTGGGTGGGGGGTGATAACAAGAGCTGGCAGGCTCTGGTGGATCGAGGTGGGTGGGGGGTGATAACAAGAGCTGGCAGGCTCTGGTGGATCGAGGTGGGTGGGGGGTGATAACAAGAGCTGGCAGGCAATAGGTGGATCGAGGTGGGTGGGGGGTGATAACAAGAGCTGGCAGGCAATAGGTGGATCGAGGTGGGTGGGGGGTGATATCAAGAGCTGGCAGGCTCTGGTGGATCGAGGTGGGTGGGGGTGATAACAAGAGCTGGCAGGCAATAGGTGGATCGAGGTGGGTGGAGGGTGATAGCAAGAGCTGGCAGGCTCTGGTGGATCGAGGTGGGTGGGGGTGATAACAAGAGCTGGCAGGCTCTGGTGGATCGAGGTGGGTGGGGGGTGATAACAAGAGCTGGCAGGCAATAGGTGGATCGAGGTGGGTGGGGGTGATAACAAGAGCTGGCAGGCAATAGGTGGATCGAGGTGGGTGGGGGTGATAACAAGAGCTGGCAGGCTCTGGTGGATCGAGGTGGGTGGGGGTGATAACAAGAGCTGGCAGGCAATAGGTGGATCGAGGTGGGTGGGGGTGATAACAAGAGCTGGCAGGCTCTGGTGGATCGAGGTGGGTGGGGGTGATAACAAGAGCTGGGAGGCTCTGGTGGATCGAGGTGGGTGGGGGTGATAACAAGAGCTGGCAGGCTCTGGTGGATCGAGGTGGGTGGGGGTGATAACAAGAGCTGGCAGGCAATAGGTGGATCGAGGTGGGTGGGGGGTGATAACAAGAGCTGGCAGGCAATAGGTGGATCGAGGTGGGTGGGGGTGATAACAAGAGCTGGCAGGCTCTGGTGGATCGAGGTGGGTGGGGGGTGATAACAAGAGCTGGCAGGCTCTGGTGGATCGAGGTGGGTGGGGGTGATAACAAGAGGTGGCAGGCTCTGGTGGATCGAGGTGGGTGGGGGGTGATAACAAGAGCTGGCAGGCAATAGGTGGATCGAGGTGGGTGGGGGGTGATAACAAGAGCTGGCAGGCTCTGGTGGATCGAGGTGGGTGGGGGTGATAACAAGAGCTGGCAGGCTCTGGTGGATCGAGGTGGGTGGGGGTGATAACAAGAGCTGGCAGGCTCTGGTGGATCGAGGTGGGTGGGGGTGATAACAAGAGCTGGCAGGCTCTGGTGGATCGAGGTGGGTGGGGGTGATAACAAGAGCTGGCAGGCTCTGGTGGATCGAGGTGGGTGGGGGGGTGATAACAAGAGCTGGCAGGCTCTGGTGGATCGAGGTGGGTGGGGGGTGATAACAAGAGCTGGCAGGCTCTGGTGGATCGAGGTGGGTGGGGGTGATAACAAGAGCTGGCAGGCAATAGGTGGATCGAGGTGGGTGGGGGTGATAACAAGAGCTGGCAGGCTCTGGTGGATCGAGGTGGGTGGGGGTGATAACAAGAGCTGGCAGGCTCTGGTGGATCGAGGTGGGTGGGGGGTGATAACAAGAGCTGGCAGGCAATAGGTGGATCGAGGTGGGTGGGGGGGTGATAACAAGAGCTGGCAGGCTCTGGTGGATCGAGGTGGGTGGGGGGGGTGATTACAAGAGCTGGCAGGCTCTGGTGGATCGAGGTGGGTGGGGGTGATAACAAGAGCTGGCAGGCAATAGGTGGATCGAGGTGGGTGGGGGGTGATAACAAGAGCTGGCAGGCTCTGGTGGATCGAGGTGGGTGGGGGGTGATAACAAGAGCTGGCAGGCTCTGGTGGATCGAGGTGGGTGGGGGTGATAACAAGAGATGGCAGGCTCTGGTGGATCGAGGTGGGTGGGGGGTGATAACAAGAGCTGGCAGGCTCTGGTGGATCGAGGTGGGTGGGGGGTGATAACAAGAGCTGACAGGCTCTGGTGGATCGAGGTGGGTGGGGGTGATAACAAGAGCTGGCAGGCTCTGGTGGATCGAGGTGGGTGGGGGGTGATAACAAGAGCTGACAGGCTCTGGTGGATCGAGGTGGGTGGGGGTGATAACAAGAGCTGGCAGGCAATAGGTGGATCGAGGTGGGTGGGGGTGATAACAAGAGCTGGCAGGCTCTGGTGGATCGAGGTGGGTGGGGGGTGATAACAAGAGCTGGCAGGCTCTGGTGGATCGAGGTGGGTGGGGGTGATAACAAGAGCTGGCAGGCTCTGGTGGATCGAGGTGGGTGGGGGTGATAACAAGAGCTGGCAGGCTCTGGTGGATCGAGGTGGGTGGGGGTGATAACAAGAGCTGGCAGGCTCTGGTGGATCGAGGTGGGTGGGGGTGATAACAAGAGCTGGCAGGCTCTGGTGGATCGAGGTGGGTGGGGGTGATAACAAGATCTGGCAGGCTCTGGTGGATCGAGGTGGGTGGGGGTGATATCAAGAGCTGGCAGGCTCTGGTGGATCGAGGTGGGTGGGGGGTGATAACAAGAGCTGGCAGGCTCTGGTGGATCGAGGTGGGTGGGGGGTGATAACAAGAGCTGGCAGGCAATAGGTGGATCGAGGTGGGTGGGGGTGATAACAAGAGCTGGCAGGCTCTGGTGGATCGAGGTGGGTGGGGGTGATAACAAGAGCTGGCAGGCTCTGGTGGATCGAGGTGGGTGGGGGTGATAACAAGAGCTGGCAGGCAATAGGTGGATCGAGGTGGGTGGGGGGGTGATAACAAGAGCTGGCAGGCTCTGGTGGATCGAGGTGGGTGGGGGTGATAACAAGAGCTGGCAGGCTCTGGTGGATCGAGGTGGGTGGGGGTGATAACAAGAGCTGGCAGGCAATAGGTGGATCGAGGTGGGTGGGGGTGATAACAAGAGCTGGCAGGCTCTGGTGGATCGAGGTGGGTGGGGGGTGATAACAAGAGCTGGCAGGCAATAGGTGGATCGAGGTGGGTGGGGGTGATAACAAGAGCTGGCAGGCTCTGGTGGATCGAGGTGGGTGGGGGTGATAACAAGAGCTGGCAGGCTCTGGTGGATCGAGGTGGGTGGGGGGTGATAACAAGAGCTGGCAGGCTCTGGTGGATCGAGGTGGGTGGGGGTGATAACAAGAGCTGGCAGGCTCTGGTGGATCGAGGTGGGTGGGGGGGTGATAACAAGAGCTGGCAGGCTCTGGTGGATCGAGGTGGGTGGGGGGTGATAACAAGAGCTGGCAGGCAATAGGTGGATCGAGGTGGGTGGGGGGTGATAACAAGAGCTGGCAGGCTCTGGTGGATCGAGGTGGGTGGGGGGTGATAACAAGAGCTGGCAGGCTCTGGTGGATCGAGGTGGGTGGGGGGTGATAACAAGAGCTGGCAGGCTCTGGTGGATCGAGGTGGGTGGGGGTGATAACAAGAGCTGGCAGGCAATAGGTGGATCGAGGTGGGTGGGGGTGATAACAAGAGCTGGCAGGCTCTGGTGGATCGAGGTGGGTGGGGGGGTGATAACAAGAGCTGGCAGGTTCTGGTGGATCGAGGTGGGTGGGGGGTGATAACAAGAGCTGGCAGGCTCTGGTGGATCGAGGTGGGTGGGGGGTGATAACAAGAGCTGGCAGGCAATAGGTGGATCGAGGTGGGTGGGGGGTGATAACAAGAGCTGGCAGGCAATAGGTGGATCGAGGTGGGTGGGGGTGATATCAAGAGCTGGCAGGCTCTGGTGGATCGAGGTGGGTGGGGGTGATAACAAGAGCTGGCAGGCAATAGGTGGATCGAGGTGGGTGGAGGGTGATAGCAAGAGCTGGCAGGCTCTGGTGGATCGAGGTGGGTGGGGGTGATAACAAGAGCTGGCAGGCTCTGGTGGATCGAGGTGGGTGGGGGGTGATAACAAGAGCTGGCAGGCAATAGGTGGATCGAGGTGGGTGGGGGGTGATAACAAGAGCTGGCAGGCAATAGGTGGATCGAGGTGGGTGGGGGTGATAACAAGAGCTGGCAGGCTCTGGTGGATCGAGGTGGGTGGGGGTGATAACAAGAGCTGGCAGGCAATAGGTGGATCGAGGTGGGTGGGGGTGATAACAAGAGCTGGCAGGCTCTGGTGGATCGAGGTGGGTGGGGGTGATAACAAGAGCTGGGAGGCTCTGGTGGATCGAGGTGGGTGGGGGTGATAACAAGAGCTGGCAGGCTCTGGTGGATCGAGGTGGGTGGGGGTGATAACAAGAGCTGGCAGGCAATAGGTGGATCGAGGTGGGTGGGGGGTGATAACAAGAGCTGGCAGGCAATAGGTGGATCGAGGTGGGTGGGGGTGATAACAAGAGCTGGCAGGCTCTGGTGGATCGAGGTGGGTGGGGGTGATAACAAGAGCTGGCAGGCTCTGGTGGATCGAGGTGGGTGGGGGTGATAACAAGAGCTGGCAGGCTCTGGTGGATCGAGGTGGGTGGGGGGTGATAACAAGAGCTGGCAGGCAATAGGTGGATCGAGGTGGGTGGGGGGTGATAACAAGAGCTGGCAGGCTCTGGTGGATCGAGGTGGGTGGGGGTGATAACAAGAGCTGGCAGGCTCTGGTGGATCGAGGTGGGTGGGGGTGATAACAAGAGCTGGCAGGCTCTGGTGGATCGAGGTGGGTGGGGGTGATAACAAGAGCTGGCAGGCTCTGGTGGATCGAGGTGGGTGGGGGGTGATAACAAGAGCTGGCAGGCTCTGGTGGATCGAGGTGGGTGGGGGGGTGATAACAAGAGCTGGCAGGCTCTGGTGGATCGAGGTGGGTGGGGGGTGATAACAAGAGCTGGCAGGCTCTGGTGGATCGAGGTGGGTGGGGGTGATAACAAGAGCTGGCAGGCAATAGGTGGATCGAGGTGGGTGGGGGTGATAACAAGAGCTGGCAGGCTCTGGTGGATCGAGGGGGTGGGGGTGATAACAAGAGCTGGCAGGCTCTGGTGGATCGAGGTGGGTGGGGGGTGATAACAAGAGCTGGCAGGCAATAGGTGGATCGAGGTGGGTGGGGGGGTGATAACAAGAGCTGGCAGGCTCTGGTGGATCGAGGTGGGTGGGGGGGTGATTACAAGAGCTGGCAGGCTCTGGTGGATCGAGGTGGGTGGGGGTGATAACAAGAGCTGGCAGGCAATAGGTGGATCGAGGTGGGTGGGGGGTGATAACAAGAGCTGGCAGGCTCTGGTGGATCGAGGTGGGTGGGGGGTGATAACAAGAGCTGGCAGGCTCTGGTGGATCGAGGTGGGTGGGGGTGATAACAAGAGATGGCAGGCTCTGGTGGATCGAGGTGGGTGGGGGGTGATAACAAGAGCTGGCAGGCTCTGGTGGATCGAGGTGGGTGGGGGGGTGATAACAAGAGCTGACAGGCTCTGGTGGATCGAGGTGGGTGGGGGTGATAACAAGAGCTGGCAGGCTCTGGTGGATCGAGGTGGGTGGGGGGTGATAACAAGAGCTGACAGGCTCTGGTGGATCGAGGTGGGTGGGGGTGATAACAAGAGCTGGCAGGCAATAGGTGGATCGAGGTGGGTGGGGGTGATAACAAGAGCTGGCAGGCTCTGGTGGATCGAGGTGGGTGGGGGGTGATAACAAGAGCTGGCAGGCTCTGGTGGATCGAGGTGGGTGGGGGTGATAACAAGAGCTGGCAGGCTCTGGTGGATCGAGGTGGGTGGGGGGTGATAACAAGAGCTGGCAGGCTCTGGTGGATCGAGGTGGGTGGGGGGGTGATAACAAGAGCTGGCAGGCTCTGGTGGATCGAGGTGGGTGGGGGTGATAACAAGAGCTGGCAGGCTCTGGTGGATCGAGGTGGGTGGGGGTGATAACAAGAGCTGGCAGGCTCTGGTGGATCGAGGTGGGTGGGGGTGATAACAAGAGCTGGCAGGCAATAGGTGGATCGAGGTGGGTGGGGGTGATAACAAGAGCTGGCAGGCTCTGGTGGATCGAGGTGGGTGGGGGGGTGATAACAAGAGCTGGCAGGCTCTGGTGGATCGAGGTGGGTGGGGGGGTGATAACAAGAGCTGGCAGGCTCTGGTGGATCGAGGTGGGTGGGGGTGATAATAAGAGCTGGCAGGCTCTGGTGGATCGAGGTGGGTGGGGGGTGATAACAAGAGCTGGCAGGCTCTGGTGGATCGAGGTGGGTGGGGGTGATAACAAGAGCTGGCAGGCTCTGGTGGATCGAGGTGGGTGGGGGGTGATAACAAGAGCTGGCAGGCTCTGGTGGATCGAGGTGGGTGGGGGGTGATAACAAGAGCTGGCAGGCAATAGGTGGATCGAGGTGGGTGGGGGGTGATAACAAGAGCTGGCAGGCTCTGGTGGATCGAGGTGGGTGGGGGGTGATAACAAGAGCTGGCAGGCTCTGGTGGATCGAGGTGGGTGGTGGTGATAACAAGAGCTGGCAGGCAATAGGTGGATCGAGGTGGGTGGGGGTGATAGCAAGAGTGGGTGAATATGTGTTTGAAGAGCAGGAGAACTGCAGAGATCACGGGAAGGGGACTAGTGAGAGAGGGTCTCACAGAACTCCCATCGAAGAGAGAAGGAACATCTTGAAGAGAAACAAAACTGAGACACAAGAGAATGCAGGTGATGGCATATGGAGCAACATTTATTTACATTGACATAAAGTGAGGCATTAGAGTTGATGCCAATTTCTACTTCCATTAGACTGATGGGCACCAAAGCCTCATTGTTTATGGATGTAAAATAAAAGACTACGATGCAGTGGACTCCATCTCTGATTCCTTTGAATCTCTTATGAACAATATTGACACTACTCTGTAGCAATCTTTGCACACGGTATAAGCTTTTATACTCCATCACTGGTGTTCCGCAGGACCTCAAAGGGTTTTACTTAAACATACCCGACAGTTTCACACATGCAGAATCAATGTTATAGGTGCAAAAATGTACTGCTTGCATTCTTGAGGAAATCTATAAAACCAATCGCAATAAAATGCCATTTATTTCCTCTTATCATTGCATTGTAACAGGGGAATCACATTCATTGGTATGATCCCAATGCGAGCTCACAACAGCTAAAATACTCTCCATTAATATCCCTGTCTTTATAATGACAGCAGTTCTATGGTAATATTTCTGTTTAAGCTACATTTCAAATGTATTAAAAATCCATTTGCACTTAATGCAAGACTTCATTGTTCAAAAATACCCGGTTTTCAAAATGCATCAAATATATGTGCAATATAATGCTTTCACAAGCTCGTAAAAAATGGCAGTCAAATAAAATCCATTTAAAATTGCTAACATGCACAAAATAAAAATAGCTTCTGTTTATTACTTATTGCCAATGACAAAAAGAAATCAAATATAATAAGTGAAAAAATGAAAATGTAGGAATTCAGAGGTCAAATCATTTCTTAGGTTAAAGCTTTTATGCTTATCTTAATTTCCAGTACCTCAGATTGTACGCAGGATTTATACTGCAATTCCATTTTAGTATTATTCTTAGAGCCACAACTGCCATTAACCTTGTCAGAACAGTGAATGGCTTCAGTAACCTTGAACTCCATTTTAGTCATTTGTTCCCAGAATGTGGGTGTTCCTGGTAAAGTCAGCATTCGATGCCCTCCCTTAATTGTCTTTCAGGAGATGGTGGTGAGTCAGCCTCTTAAACGACTGAAGCTCTTGTACTGAAGCTATTCCCGACAGGACTGTTGAAGTACGCTCTGATCCACTGCCTCTGTTGGTTGATGACCTGCCGTTTCCACTGTTTGGCTTGTCTGCTGCTTAGCATGAGTGCAGCCTGAGCAATAGTTTCACTAGGGTTGCTACTGCTTTTCAGGTAGTAAGGGAAGGAGTTGTAGGGTTTTGTCCCAGCAATGGTAGAAATTCCTGCCTGTTACACTGCTGGGGTTTGGGGGAGTAATGAACGTCCTCGGTCTCTGCTGGTATTCTGGGCTTCCTTCATCATGTCAGTCGCTTCCTCTCAGATTTCACGACAGCCAGTCATGCAAGTCCTGGGTGGAGATTCAGGAATACCGTCACACTCAGATGAAGAAGGATTTTTCATTGCTGTTTCAGTAACAATTTCGTTTTACCCATCAGGTTTGTTAGCCCTGAGCTGAACCCTGAACCTGCAGGTCCAATGGACCACTCTTAGCCTGGCCTCTACCCTCTGACCTGTTTGGCATGGGTGACCCTATCAAGAGCCAAAGTATAAAGCCCTGACTCCAGCCAACTCAGCCCTCCAGGTCATTGAGGCAGACAAACCTCCAAACCACAATGAAGTTGTGGTCTTCCTGGATGAACAAAGGTAGTAAAACATATCAAATTTCCATTCTTCCCTATTTCCTTATGACACTGAAAGAGCCCATTTGGTCCGCTGATTCACCTCACAGTGCAATCCCATTACCTCACTAATTTTCCCTGTAAACTATTCCACCCCGTTCCCATCATCTCCCCCAGATTCTCGTACTTACCTCCCCACTTGAAGCCATTTCCAGTGGCCAATCAACATCCCGACCTGCACAACCGCAGCAACTGAGGGAAGAGCCCAGAGTCGCAGGGAAAACACGTGAACTCCGCACAGTCAGCGCAAGAGGACCGAACTCCAGTCACTGGAGCTGTGAAGCACAAAATGCTGGAGGAACTCAGCAGGCCAGGCAGCACCTATGGAAAAAAGTACAGTCAATGTTTCGGGCCAAGACCCTTCGGTGGGACTATGTTACTGTGTAATAATTAATTAGAGACCTGATATCTAACCAGCAACATTCACAAGCATTTTTCTTTATGTCAGGCATGAATTCATGCAGTAGCAAGTTTACCTTGAATCCATATTTAGATTTGAGCATAATTTCATGTTAACTCAGAGCGTTTGGAAAATTAGAATACCCTTCACACGAAATAGGTAAAGAGAATGCTGTACCGTATACTTAAGGGGAAACTGGATATGACAAGAGGAAGGAAGGGACAGAATACACGCACAAAATGTTGGAGGAACTCAGCAGGTCAGGCAGCATCTATGCAGAGGAAAATCAGTCAACATTTCAGGCCAAGACCACTTGTCAGGTCTGGCAAGTAAATGGAAAGAACTGGAATAAGGAAGTGGGGGAAGGGGTAGGAGTACCAGCTAGTGGGTAATAGGTGAAGCCAAGCGGGTGGGGAGGAGGGATGAACTGAAGAGCAGGGAGGTGATAGGTTGAAGAGGGAAAGGGCTGAAGAAGAAGGAATCTGGTAGAAGAGGAGAGTGGACCATGGGAGAAAGGTAAGGGAGAGGAGCACCAGAAGAAGGTGAGGAGAAGGGAATAGGTAAGAAGGGAGCCAGGGTAAGCAGGAACAGAAGGTTATATTGATGTGGTTGAATTAAACTTGAAATGGCCTATTTCTATCCTTTGCATTCTGTTATTTTCTTTCAAAGCTTGGCCTAATTCTGTTCTCCTTATAAACACAAATTGTCTTTCATCTGCAACAACAGGATTAATCTCTAAACACTCAGTAATTCAAAAATATTTAGTACTTCTGAAAACAGGATGAGACTTTGATCAATTCTGAAAAATTAAATCAAAAATCTAAAGGGAAGATTTGCTAATTACAACTCAAAGATAGATTAAACAACGCAAGGAGATCATCACCACTGGTGCTAAACAATAATATAATGCAATGCTACAGTAAAATGTGCAGTATTACAGTAAAATGTTATCTTATTTGGAAGTTTCTGAAAAGCAAATGCAAACCTTATATAAATAATTTTAGATTTATTTAACAAAGCCCGATTACTAAAATTGTCATTATTCTCAGGTTCAGTGCAATATACACCCAAATTGTAAACAATGCTATCCTTGGAAGGATTTATATCATATAATACTAGAACAACTAAGTTTAACAAACTGACATTAACACTTAAACCCCTAAGCAAGTATTTAACTGAATTCAAATTGCAGGCTTTCTGGTTAAGTTTGTAAGTTTTCAATTCTTAAGGGTATGCTTGTTAAATGTGATTGAATGTCAAGAACAAACATGAGGAATGTCAGGAAGTCATTCCATCACTCGGGTACATCTCGAGATTCTGCTTAAGAAAACATTTTTGCTTCAGTATTCATTCTAATGTGATAAGCTTAAATTCCTCAACACATTTTTGCTCCAATGACATATATAGCTCCTGGTTCTCTTGACACAATTTTCAGTTCGTTGAATGCCTTCTGTTGGGTGTATCTCAGTCTTTTGCCTAGACTCGCAGTGAATATTCTGTGCATATGCTCGCTTCAGGATATTTGGCTTCCTAACCAATTAATTAACTTTCTTCACCTTCATCAGCACAGTTTTATTTCCTGCAGCCAGTTGATCTCCAGAATTCCTTAATATCAATTGATATATCTTATTAGGGTTTGTGTGTGAAGGGTTAAGCACTGCTAACAGTTCTGGCAGCCTTTGCTGATAAGTTTGCCAGCTACCTTGTACTTGGTTTTTTTCATTTCTTCATTCTATGAAATTGTTGTAATGGTAATCTCCTTGTCTCCAATGCTGTTATTCTACACTGCTGGCAAGTTCCACATATTGACGCTGACTCTTCTAAGTCTTCATCAATAACTGAAGTTCCAGGCTATGTTTTTCATATATACAATAATCATAACTCATCTTCTCTGGATAATGGGACTAACTAATCTATATTCTCAATTCATCAGTGGACAGTTCAAACTTGTTAAATATTTGCCTATCTCATGGACTCACTTCACAGGAATGTCGTTTTATGTTGCCTCTGCATTTTTTTGTCTGTAACTCAGAATCAGAATTAATATCATTGGCACAAGTTGTGAAAGTTGTTGTCTTTGTGGCAGCAGTACAATGGAATACGTAATAATAGGAAAAAACTGAATTATAGTAAAACAGATATACATTAGTTAAATTAAATTAGTGCAAAAATAAAAAGTAGTAATAAAAAAAGGTAGTGTTCATGGGTTCAATGTCCATTCAGAAATCTGATGGCAGAGGGGAAGAAGCTGTTCCTGAATCACTCAGTGTGTGCTTTCAGGCTCCTGTACCTCCTTCCTGATGATAGTAATGAGAACAGGGCATGTACAGAATAACGGGGGCTTCTTAATGATGGATGCTGCCTTTTTGAGGCATTGCTCCTTGAAGATGTCCTGGATACTACGAGGCTAGTGCCGTGATGGAGCTGACTAAGTTTACAAATCTCTGCGGCTTATTTTGATCCTGTGCAGTAGCACCCACACACCACCCCCCAATACCAGAAGGTGATGCAGCCAGCTAGAATGTTCTCAATATCAGATCTGCAGAAATTTGTGAGTGTCTTTAGTGACATAGCAAATCTCCTCCAACTCCTCATGAAACATAGCCACTGTCGTGCCTTCTTTGTAGCTGCATTGATATGACACCCAGGAACTTGAAATTGCTCACTCATTCCATTTTTGATCTCTCTATGAGGACTGGTGTGTGTTCCCTTGTCTTACCCTTTCTCAAGTCTTCAATCAGTTCTTTGGTCTTACTGAGGTTGAGTGTAAGGTTGTTGCTGTGACGCCACTCAACTAGCTGGTATATCTCACTCCTGTATGCTCTCTTGTTACCATCTGAAATTCTGCCAACAATAGTTGTGCTGTCAGCAAGTTCATAGATGGCATTTGAGCTGTGCCTAGCTACATGGTCATGAATGTAGAGAGAGTAGAGCAGTGGGCTAAGCACACAACCCTAAGGTACGCCAGTGTTAATTGTCAGTGAGGTGGAGATGTTATTTCTGATCTGCGTAGATTGTGGACTTCCAGTTAGGAAGATGAGGATCCAGCTGCAGAGGCCTAGGTCTTGGAGATTTTCAATCAGAACTGTTGGAATGACTGTGTTAAACTCTGAGCTGTAATCAATAAACAGCTTCCTGACACAGATATTAATACACTCCAGGTAATCCAATGAGACAGTATCCTCCACAGACCTATTGTGGGAAGAGGCACATTGCAGTGGGTCCAGGTCCTAGCTGAGATGGGAGTTAATTCTAGCCATAACCAGCCTCTCACAGCACTCTATCACCGCCGATGTGAGAGGTACTGAATGATGGTCATTAAGGCAACTGGGAAGTCATTCACTGATTGTAATATGAAAATTGTGAATTTCACACATGAAGTGGTCTTTGCTTAACTTCTGTTCTTGCAACAAGCTAATCTCTGAGCACAGACCCCCTGCTTAATGTTGGTCCATGACAATAAAAAGGTTGGGAACCCCTGCTAATCTACAAGAAAAAATTTGTCTCTGTCTTCAACTTGGGACTCTTCTCTGCACTGCCTCCAGTACATGCTTATTAAATAAAGAGACTAAAACTGTTTGCAGTACTTATGTGTGGTCTCAAGAATGCCCTGTAGTGTTATAGTAAGTCCTCCCTGCTTTTGTACTGATATGCCTCAGTCACAGTAGCATTCCATTACAAAGTTCAAAGTCCATTCATTATTGATGTACACATTATACAACCTTGTGTCTCCAAACAGGCAGTCACGAAACAAAGAAACCCAAAAGAACGCATATAAAAAAAGACCATCAAACACCCAATGTGCAGAGAGAAAAAACACATCATGCAACCAGTAAATAGGGTTCTGAACAGAAGTCCACAAAGAGTCCCACACTCAGTGCAGAGCCGAGTTGTGGAATCTATTAGCATGCTGTCTCACTGGTAGTACCTGTATGCAGATTTTCTGTGTTTCATGTATAAGGACATCAGATCTCTACAGTAGTATTTAAACTACTTTCACACATTTGTATTCTCTATGTTCCAAAAATTAATCAGTGCAACACGCAATACATTGGTGTCTTGCCGAGACATTACACATTCGTGAGTTAGTGCCCACTATTCAATGGGTGGTTAAGGCAGTCATTAATAATCATTTTTGGTGTGATGGTTTGACATTTAGAACACCCTGCTTTTGTAATGGTAGTACAATTCCCCAAAGCAGTTTCCGATGAGTTTTTCCATAACTTTGGTGTTAGTGAAACACACGTTTCACTTTCAATGATGCAGAAGGCTTAAAATGAATGCTATTTAGAAGGGCAGAGGTATTGATCTTGCAGTCATAGCAATGTTCTGCCAGAGCTGGCTCAATGAGATGAGATCCTTCTCATGACACCCGTCAGCAGGTGTCAGACACACCGGGTAAAACCTTGCAAGAGCAGAACTGGAGCATTCTCAGTGTTCTCCCTGTCTGTAGACACATATTGAATCAGTCCTGTAAGTACTTGGATGGGTGACCCTTTGGGAATGAGAGGGGCTGTAGGTTCACTACCTGCTGAAGCAAGCGATCAGCAAACAGATCGCTTTCGGAAGGATGCCTATAATATGGCACTACATGCACTGCACAAAGATGGGAGCAGCTATAGTTGATGAAGATTACAAATCCCAGGGAAATTGTTTGAACTCCACAGGCTGTAGGCGAGAATACAAAAGTTAAAAAGTACACAGGTAGAAATTAAAATTTACCTGCTTGGTACTTCATTTGAAACCCTATGGATTTACATCAAAGTCATTATTGACTCCTTGCTGTGCCTACAACGTATGCTAATCATCACAGTTCTGCAATTGTCACAACAGTATTCGTTGTGCTTGAAAGGAAGAGCCTTCTGTGATGGTTTATAGTTTAACTGTATGTGGAAGCTTACTTCAGTTATAAATGATCGCTTGATGGCACAGGTGCTGATCTACCTTTGATCTAACAACGAAAAAAAGGATTGATCTATGCAAGCAACATTTGAAAATCAGAATCAGGTTTAATATCTCCGGCATATGTCGTGAAATTTGTTGTTACGCAGCGGCACTACATTGCAATGCATAGTAATAAAAACTGTGAATTATAGTAAGTAATTTAATTATAGTAAGTTACTTAAATAGTTAATTTAGAAAAGTAGTGATTTAGTGTTCATGGGTTCAATCTCCCTTCAGAAATCTGATGGCAAAGTGGAAGAAGCTGTTTCTGAATCGCTGAGTGTGTGCTTTCATGCTTTTAAGTCTTGTTCCAGATGATAGCAATGAGAAGAGGGCATGTCCTGGGTGTTGGGGGCCCTCACTGACGGATGCTACCTCTTTGAGGCATCATCACTCTTTGGAGGTGTCCTGGATGCCACGGAGGCTGGTGCCCATAAGGAGCTGACTGAGTTCTCAACTTTCTGCAGCTTCTTTCGCTCTGGTGATGCAGCCGGTCAGAATGTTCTCAATGGTACACCTGTGGAATTTTGCAGGCTACAGAACACAAGAAAAATAAATATAAAACATTATAAATGATGTGAATGCTCAATATGCAGGGAAATGACAGACCATTTCTAACATGACTGTGCAATCTTGCATCAGCTCCACAAGGGGGAGACAGATGTTTGTTAATGGCACTCACCCCTGCTCTGTTATATAATTCTGTGTGAATGTGGGGATAACTTTGATGTGCGCTTCAACCCAGGTTTATTTCCCACTTCAGAACATCTTTCTGGTCCTTCACCTCAACCCAAGTACTCCTTTGAATAATTAGATGGGGGTAGTTAAGTGTCACTGCAGATTAGGGATATGTCTTTCAGGTGTGGTGTCTGGCAGTCACCACACTGTTGATAGTCTTTATGGAAAGCTGAACGGGTTTCATTCAGTTGTCAAATGGAAACTTCAGATTGTGGATTATTTGATTTTTATTAGGCAAGGGTACTAAAGCAAAAACCAAGGCATGTACACTTCGTTGCCGCTCTAGTAACTACCTCCCGTTCCTAATAAAGAGGCCATTGAGTGTATGCTTGTGGCCATCTGCTGCTCCAGGCCATCCACTTCAATGCTCGACATGTTGTGGATTCAGAGGCTCAGCACTGTTTTAACATGTGGTTGTTTGAGTTGCAGTCACCTTCCTGTCAGCTTGAACCAGTCTGGCCTTTCTCCTCTGACCTGTCTCATTAACAAGCTGTTTCCGCCCACAGAGTTGCTGCTCACCAGATTTTATTTTGTTTTTCATTCTCTGTAAACTGTAGCGGATGTTGTGCATGAAAATCCCAGGAGATCAGCAGTTTCTGAGATACTCAAACCACCCCGTCTGGCACCAACAATCGTTCCATGGTCAAAGTCACTTAGGTTACATATCTTCCCCATTATGTTGCTTGGTCTGAACAACAACCGATCCTTTTGACCAGGTCCACGTGCTTTTATGCATTGGAATGCTGTCATCTGAGATTAGATGTATGCATTAATGATCAGGTGTACACTTGTATCGAATAAAATGACCATTGAGTGTATACGGAGTAGAAGGTGATCTGACTTAACCTCATTGAATGGTGCAAGAGGGTCGAGGTGCTGAAGGCCTGTGGGTTCTTACATTCCTGTACAGTGCTAATCAAATCAGGTCTGAGTATTCAACAGGCATATTGCTGCCAAAAAATTATTTAGGATGTTTAAATAATCATGTTGATTAATCTACTGGGATCCTACAACCAAACACATCTTTAATAATAAAGCATGCATAGCTTTGGTAATAAGTGTACTTTGAACTTTGAACATTGAACTTCAAAAACAAAGGCAAGTATCAATTTTGAGATGTTATAAGAAATCAAACTTGCTATGTTCCTTGAACGAAAGAACGCAGTTTTAGTAATATGGTTAATACGTGATTTGAAATTTAGCATAGAGTCAGTAATAATGTCTAAATTCTTCACTTTTGGCTTGATTTGTAAGCCCAGATGATCAAATTTATTTCTAAGATTCACACTTCTTAATTGCTACAAATACAACCAAATTTCTGTTTTTTCCTTATTCCATTTAAGGAAATTCGAACTCATTCATTCTGTGATACTAGTTAAACACTGACCAGAGGATTTAGAACCTCAGGGTTATCTGACATAATAGACAAATATAGTTGTGTGACATCTGCATAGCTGTGATAATTCGCCTTATGCTTTGAAATAATCTGACCTAATGGGAGTATGTAGAGTCACAACAACAATGGACCAAGAATTGATCCTTGTGGCACACCATACAAAATACCATGGCATTTTGGATGTACAATCATCACAACTAACAAAGAATCTTCTTCCTGTTTTGTAAGATTGAAGCCAGCTTCGGGCAGTACCAGAAAGATCCACCCATTGATCTAGACGGTTTGTAAGAATGCTGTGATCTAGGGTATCAAATGCTTTGCTCAAATCTAAGAGAACAAGAACTGATATAAGACCATAAGATATAGGAGCAGAATTAGCTCATATTGCCTATTGCGTTAATCCACCATTTCATCATGGCTGATTTAATCTTCCTCAGCCCCAGTCTCCTGCCTTCTCCCCGTATTCCTTCATGCCCTGACCAATCAATAATCTACCAACCTCTGCCTTAAATATACCCAATGACATGGCCTCCACAACTGCCTGTGGCAAAGAATTTCACAGATTCACCAGCCTCTGGCTAAAGAAATTCCTCCTCATTTCCATTCTAAAACATCCACTCTATCAATTTTTTTCACCATTCGATAGGTTTTAATGAGGTCGCTCCTCATTGCTACCTGCATTGGCATTATCCTATAAGTCATTTTAACTACTTTATGTAATACTGTTTAAGTGATACTTTAATAATATTTTGATCTAAAACCTGACCGATACTTGTCAATAATAGATTTTTTGTTCTAGTAATCACTTAATTTACCACCCACACCCCGTCTATGTTTTCTGTAGGGATCGCTTCCTCTGATTCCCTTGTCCATTTGTCCCTCCCCACTCATCTCCCTTCTGACACATCTCCCTGCAAGTGAGAGAAATGGTACACTTGTCTATTTGCCTCCTCCATCACCTCCATTCAGGGCCCTAAATGGTCTTTCCAGGTTTCTCTACTGTATTCTGGTGCTTCCGATGTGGCCTCCTCTACATGCGATGTAAATTGGGAGATTGCTTTGTTGAGTTCCTCCACTCTATCGGCCAATCCAATAAAAGAATTTCCTGGTGGCCAGCCATTTTAGTTTCTATCCCATTTCCTGGACTGACTTGTTGGTCCATGGTTTGCTATTCTGGCAGGATGAGGCCATTCTCAGGGTAGAGGAGCAATATCTCATATTCTTTCTAGGTAGCCTCCAACCTGATGGCAGGTACATCAATTTCTCCTTCCAGTAATTCTTTTCCCTGTCCCTTCCCTCCTTTTCTATTACCCACTCTAATCTCTTACCTATTCTCCTCACCTGCCTATTACCTCCCTTTGGTGTCTCTCTTCTTTCCCTTTCTTCAATGGTCCACTCTCCCCTCCAATCAGATTCCTTCTTCTCCAGCCCTTTGCCTTTTCCACCTATCACCTCCCAGCTTCTTACTTCATCCCCCGCTTCCCCACCCACCTGGCATCACCTACCTTCTTCTAACCTGTCCTCCTTCTCCTACCCCCACCTTTTTATTCTGCCATCTTTCCCCTTCATCTCCAGCCCTGATGAAGGGTTTTGGCCCAGAGTGTTGACTGTTGATTCATTTCCAAAGATGCTGCCTGACCTGCTGAGTTCCTCCAACATTTTGTGAGTGTTAATCTATTGGGGTTATTTTAAAGGTGCATTTAGTAGAGTAGATGATGTTGAACCAATAAATTAGGTATATTTAGTTTTCACAATGCTTTCAGTACGTACCATACAAGAGATTGCATAACAAAGTTAGGTCACTTCAATGTATATCAGAAGGGATGGAATATAGGTTAATAAATGGAAGGCAGAGTAGGAATAATTGGGTTCTACTGAGGAGAGTGGACTATGAGTACTAGGTCTGGCTGCTGTAGCTTGTAAATGGTTAGTGATCAGATGTGTTGATGTGAAAGGGAACATGGGAATCCTTGTACATGACTGTAAAAGAGAGAGACAGTGAGCATTAAAGAAGTTAAGTGTCTGTAGCCATTATCAAAAGGATTTCAGTTTAAGTGTAAACATGTCTGAGTACAACTAGATATGACATAGATAATTGTATACCATTTTATACTCTTTTCTTATACAAGAGTATACTTGCTATTGAAGCAAATGAGAATCACCATATTGGTTCCTGGGATTTTGATTCTGTCTTGTGAGGAGAGATTTCCAGTCAAGATGGTGCCGGCAGACAATGATTCCTCAGATGACATTTTCCAGATAGTCAATCATTTCAGTTTTTCTATCTCTTCTACTTATTCTTTTTATCTTAATTTTGTTTTTGAAACTGCAGGAGCCTGTGACTCGCTGTCTGCAGTTTGATTGCGTGAGCCAGTGCTCTGCTGTCCCTGAGAAAGCTCCAGGAGAGAAACAAGAGCTACCATGAGGAGAAGCCCAGAGATGAGGTGATGGACTATGGTCAACTACATTTCTCACTGATCAAAGAGTCGAGGAAGATTGAAACATCGAGGCAAATGCTGAGAGGTTGTTGGGTTTAAGCCACTCTTCTTGGAGAGCTTGTAGGTTTGAGTCACTTCCCTCGGAGAGGATGCGGTGTTCGAGTTGCCTCCCTCGGAGAGGAAGCGGTGTTCGAGTTGCTTCCCTCGGAGAGGATGCGGTGTTCGAGTTGCCTCCCTCGGAGAGGATGCGGTGTTCGATTTGATTCCCTCGGAGAGGATGCGGTGTTTGAGTTGCCTCCCTCGGAGAGGATGCGGTGTTCGAGTTGCTTCCCTCGGAGAGGATGCGGTGTTCGAGTTGATTCCCTCGGAGAGGATGCGGTGTTTGAGTTGCCTCCCTCGGAGAGGACGCGGTGTTCGAGTTGCCTCCCTCGGAGAGGATGCGGTGTTCGAGTTGCTTCCCTCGGAGAGGATGCGGTGTTCGAGTTGCTTCCCACGGAGAGGATGCGGTGTTCGATTGGATTCCCTCGGAGAGGATGCGGTGATCGAGTCGCCTCCCTCGGAGAGGATGCGGTGTTCGAGTTGCCTCCCTCGGAGAGGATGCGGTGTTCGAGTTGCTTCCCTCGGAGAGGATGCGGTGTTCGAGTTGCTTCCCTCGGAGAGGATGCGGTGTTCGAGTTGCTTCCCACGGAGAGGATGCGGTGTTCGATTGGATTCCCTCGGAGAGGATGCG
The DNA here is from genome assembly GCF_048418815.1 of Hemitrygon akajei. Taxonomy (NCBI): domain Eukaryota; kingdom Metazoa; phylum Chordata; class Chondrichthyes; order Myliobatiformes; family Dasyatidae; genus Hemitrygon; species Hemitrygon akajei. The sequence continues at coordinate 61,084,619 of NC_133137.1, forward strand.
GTGATCGAGTCGCCTCCCTCGGAGAGGATGCGGTGTTCGAGTTGCCTCCCTCGGAGAGGATGCGGTGTTCGAGTTGCTTCCCTCGGAGAGGATGCGGTGTTCGATTGGATTCCCTCGGAGAGGATGCGGTGATCGAGTCGCCTCCCTCGGAGAGGATGCGGTGTTCGAGTTGCCTCCCTCGGAGAGGATGCGGTGTTCGAGTTGCTTCCCTCGGAGAGGATGCGGTGTTCGATTGGATTCCCTCGGAGAGGATGCGGTGATCGAGTTGCCTCCCTCTGAGAGGATGCAGTGTTCGAGTTGCTTCCCTCGGAGAGGATGCGGTGTTCGAGTTGCCTCCCATGGAGAGGATGCGGTGTTCGAGTTGCTTCCCTCGGAGAGGATGCGGTGTTCGAGTTGCTTCCCTCGGAGAGGATGCGGTGTTCGAGTTGCCTCCCTCGGAGAGGATGCGGTGATCGAGTTGCCTCCCTCTGAGAGGATGCGGTGTTCGAGTTGCTTCCCTCGGAGAGGATGCGGTGTTCGAGTTGGCTCCCTCGGAGAGGATGCGGTGTTCGAGTCGCCTCCCTCGGAGAGGATGCGGTGTTCGAGTTGCCTCCCTCTGAGAGGATGCGGTATTCGAGTCGCTTCCCTCGGAGAGGATGCGGTGTTCGATTTGATTCCCTCGGAGAGGATGCGGTGTTCGAGTTGCCTCCCTCGGAGAGGATGCGGAGTTCGAGTTGCCTCCCACGGAGAGGATGCGGTGTTCGAGTCGCCTCCCTCGGAGAGGATGCGGTGTTCGAGTCGCCTCCCACGGAGAGGATGCGGTGTTCGAGTCGCCTCCCTCGGAGAGGATGCGGTGTTCGAGTCGCTTCCCTCGGAGAGGATGCGGTGTTCGAGTCGCCTCCCTCGGAGAGGATGCGGTGTTCGAGTCGCCTCCCACGGAGAGGATGTGGTGTTCGAGTTGCCTCCCTCGGAGAGGATGCGGTGTTCGAGTCGCCTCCCTCGGAGAGGACGCGGTGATCGAGTCGCCTCCCTCGGAGAGGATGCGGTGTTCGATTTGATTCCCTCGGAGAGGATGCGGTGTTCGAGTTGCCTCCCTCGGAGAGGACGCGGTGATCGAGTTGGCTCCCTCGGAGAGGATGCGGTGTTCGAGTTGCCTCCCTCGGAGAGGATGCGGTGTTCGAGTTGCCTCCCTCGGAGAGGATGCGGTGTTCGAGTTGCTTCCCTCGGAGAGGATGCGGTGTTCGAGTTGCCTCCCTCGGAGAGGATGCGGTGTTCGAGTTGCATCCCTCGGAGAGGATGCGGTGTTCGAGTTGCCTCCCTCGGAGAGGATGCGGTGTTCGAGTTGCTTCCCTCGGAGAGGATGCGGTGTTCGAGTTGCCTCCCTCGGAGAGGACGCGGTGTTCGAGTTGCCTCCCTCGGAGAGGACGCGGTGATCGAGTTGGCTCCCTCGGAGAGGATGCGGTGTTCGAGTTGCCTCCCTCGGAGAGGACGCGGTGTTCGAGTTGCCTCCCTCGGAGAGGATGCGGTGTTCGAGTTGCTTCCCTCGGAGAGGACGCGGTGTTCGAGTTGCCTCCCTCGGAGAGGATGCGGTGTTCGAGTTGCCTCCCTCGGAGAGGATGCGGTGTTCGAGTTGCCTCCCTCGGAGAGGATGCGGTGTTCGAGTTGCCTCCCTCGGAGAGGATGCGGTGTTCGAGTTGCATCCCTCGGAGAGGATGCGGTGTTCGAGTTGCCTCCCTCGGAGAGGATGCGGTGTTCGAGTTGCTTCCCTCGGAAAGGATGCGGTGTTCGAGTTGCCTCCCTCGGAGAGGATGCGGTGTTCGAATTGCCTCCCTCGGAGAGGATGCGGTGTTCGAGTTGCTTCCCTCGGAGAGGATGCGGTGTTCGATTGGATTCCCTCGGAGAGGATGCGGTGTTCGAATTGCCTCCCTCGGAGAGGATGTGGTGTTCGAGTTGCTTCCCTCGGAGAGGATGTGGTGTTCGAGTTGCTTCCCTCGGAGAGGATGCGGTGTTTGATTGGATTCCCTCGGAGAGGATGCGGTGTTCGAATTGCTTCCCTCGGAGAGGATGCGGTGTTCGAGTTGCTTCCCTCGGAGAGGATGCGGTGTTCGAGTTGCCTCCCTCGGAGAGGATGCGGTGTTCGAGTTGCCTCCCTCAGAGAGGATGCGGTGTTCGAGTTGCCTCCCTCGGAGAGGACGTGGTGTTCGAGTTGCTTCCCTCGGAGAGGATGTGGTGTTCGAGTTGCCTCCCTCGGAGAGGATGCGGTGTTCGAGTTGCTTCCCTCGGAGAGGATGCGGTGTTCGAGTTGCTTCCCTCGGAGAGGATGCGGTGTTCGAGTTGCTTCCCTCGGAGAGGATGCGGTGTTCGATTGGATTCCCTCGGAGAGGATGCGGTGTTCGAATTGCCTCCCTCGGAGAGGATGTGGTGTTCGAGTTGCTTCCCTCGGAGAGGATGTGGTGTTCGAGTTGCTTCCCTCGGAGAGGATGCGGTGTTTGATTGGATTCCCTCGGAGAGGATGCGGTGTTCGAATTGCTTCCCTCGGAGAGGATGCGGTGTTCGAGTTGCTTCCCTCGGAGAGGATGCGGTGTTCGAGTTGCCTCCCTCGGAGAGGATGCGGTGTTCGAGTTGCCTCCCTCAGAGAGGATGCGGTGTTCGAGTTGCCTCCCTCGGAGAGGACGTGGTGTTCGAGTTGCTTCCCTCGGAGAGGATGTGGTGTTCGAGTTGCCTCCCTCGGAGAGGATGCAGTGTTCGATTTGCTTCCCTCGGAGAGGATGCGGTGTTCGAGTTGATTCCCTCGGAGAGGATGCGGTGTTCGAGTTGCCTCCCTCGGAGAGGATGCGGTGTTCGAGTTGCCTCCCTCAGAGAGGATGCGGTGTTCGAGTTGCCTCCCTCGGAGAGGACGTGGTGTTCGAGTTGCTTCCCTCGGAGAGGATGTGGTGTTCGAGTTGCCTCCCTCGGAGAGGATGCAGTGTTCGATTTGCTTCCCTCGGAGAGGATGCGGTGTTCGAGTTGATTCCCTCGGAGAGGATGCGGTGTTCGAGTTGCCTCCCTCGGAGAGGATGCGGTGTTCGAGTTGCCTCCCTCGGAGAGGATGCGGTGTTCGAGTTGCTTCCCTCGGAGAGGATGCAGTGTTCGATTTGCTTCCCTCGGAGAGGATGCGGTGTTCGAGTTGATTCCCTCGGAGAGGATGCGGTGTTCGAGTGGCCTCCCTCGGAGAGGATGCAGTGTTCGATTTGCTTCCCTCGGAGAGGATGCGGTGTTCGAGTCGCTTCCCTCGGAGAGGATGCGGTGTTCGAGTTGCTTCCCTCGGAGAGGATGCGGTGTTCGAGTTGCTTCCCTCGGAGAGGATGCGGTGTTCGAGTTGCTTCCCTCGGAGAGGATGCGGTGTTCGAGTTGGCTCCCTCGGAGAGGATGCGGTGTTCGAGTTGCCTCCCTCGGAGAGGATGCAGTGTTCGATTTGCTTCCCTCGGAGAGGATGCGGTGTTCGAGTCGCTTCCCTCGGAGAGGATGCGGTGTTCGAGTTGCCTCCCTCGGAGAGTATGCGGTGTTCGATTGGATTCCCTCGGAGAGGATGCGGTGTTCGAGTTGCCTCCCTCGGAGAGGACGTGGTGTTCGAGTCGCTTCCCTCGGAGAGGATGCGGTGTTCGAGTTGGCTCCCTCGGAGAGGATGCGGTGTTCGATTTGCTTCCCTCGGAGAGGATGCGGTGTTCGAGTTGCCTCCCTCGGAGAGGATGCGGTGTTCGAGTTGCCTCCCTCGGAGAGGATGCGGTGTTCGAGTTGCTTCCCTCGGAGAGGATGCGGTGTTCGAGTTGCCTCCCTCAGAGAGGATGCGGTGTTCGAGTTGCCTCCCTCGGAGAGGACGTGGTGTTCGAGTGGCTTCCCTCGGAGAGGATGCGGTGTTCGAGTTGCTTCCCTCTGAGATGATGCGGTATTCGAGTTGCCTCCCTCGGAGAGGATGCGGTGTTCGAGTTGCCTCCCTCGGAGAGGATGTGGTGTTCGATTTGCTTCCCTCGGAGAGGACGTGGTGTTCGAGTTGCCTCCCTCGGAGAGGATGCAGTGTTCGATTTGCTTCCCTCGGAGAGGATGCGGTGTTCGAGTTGCCTCCCTCGGAGAGGATGCGGTGTTCGAGTTGCTTCCCTCGGAGAGGATGCGGTGTTCGATTTGCTTCCCTCGGAGAGGATGCGGTGTTCGAGTTGCCTCCCTCGGAGAGGATGCGGTGTTCGAGTTGCCTCCCTCGGAGAGGATGCGGTGTTCGAGTTGCCTCCCTCGGAGAGGATGCTGTGTTCGATTTGATTCCCTCGGAGAGGATGCGGTGTTCGAGTTGGCTCCCTCGGAGAGGATGCGGTGTTCGAGTTGCTTCCCTCGGAGAGGATGTGGTGTTCGAGTTGCCTCCCTCGGAGAGGATGCAGTGTTCGAGTCGCTTCCCTCGGAGAGGATGCGGTGTTCGAGTTGGCTCCCTCGGAGAGGATGCGGTGTTCGATTTGCTTCCCTCGGAGAGGATGCGGTGTTCAAGTTGCTTCCCTCGGAGAGGATGCGGTGTTCGAGTGGCCTCCCTCGGAGAGGATGCAGTGTTCGATTTGCTTCCCTCGGAGAGGATGCAGTGTTCGAGTTGGCTCCCTCGGAGAGGATGCGGTGTTCGAGTTGCCTCCCTCGGAGAGGATGTGGTGTTCGAGTTGGCTCCCTCGGAGAGGATGCGGTGTTCGAGTTGGCTCCCTCGGAGAGGATGCGGTGTTCGATTTGCTTCCCTCGGAGAGGATGCGGTGTTCGAGTTGGCTCCCTCGGAGAGGATGCGGTGTTCGATTTGCTTCCCTCGGAGAGGATGCGGTGTTCGAGTTGGCTCCCTCGGAGAGGATGCGGTGTTCGATTGGATTCCCTCGGAGAGGATGCGGTGTTCGATTTGCTTCCCTCGGAGAGGATGCGGTGTTCGAGTTGCTTCCCTCGGAGAGGATGTGGTGTTCGATTTGATTCCCTCGGAGAGGATGCGGTGTTCGAGTTGCCTCCCTCGGAGAGGACGCGGTGTTCGAGTTGCTTCCCTCTGAGTGGATGCGGTGTTCGAGTTGCTTCCCTCTGAGTGGATGCGGTGTTCGAGTTGATTCCCTCGGAGAGGATGCGGTGTTCGAGTTGATTCCCTCGGAGAGGATGCGGTGTTCGAGTTGCCTCCCTCGGAGAGGATTGCGGTGTTCGAGTCGCCTCCCTCGGAGAGGATGCGGTGTTCGAGTTGCCTCCCTCGGAGAGGATGCGGTGTTCGAGTTGCCTCCCTCGGAGAGGATGCGGTGTTCGAGTTGCCTCCCTCGGAGAGGATGCGGTGTTCGAGTTGCTTCCCTCGGAGAGGATGCGGTGTTCGATTTGATTCCCTCGGAGAGGATGCGGTGTTCGAGTCGCCTCCCTCGGAGAGGATGCGGTGTTCGATTTGATTCCCTCGGAGAGGATGCGGTGTTCGAGTTGATTCCCTCGGAGAGGATGCGGTGTTCGAGTTGCCTCCCTCGGAGAGGATGCGGTGTTCGAGTTGCCTCCCTCGGAGAGGATGCGGTGTTCGAGTTGCCTCCCTCGGAGAGGATGCGGTGTTCGAGTCGCCTCCCTCGGAGAGGATGCGGTGTTCGATTTGATTCCCTCGGAGAGGATGCGGTGTTCGAGTCGCCTCCCTCGGAGAGGATGCGGTGTTCGAGTTGCTTCCCTCGGAGAGGATGCGGTGTTCGAGTCGCCTCCCTCGGAGAGGATGTGGTGTTCGAGTTGCTTCCCTCGGAGAGGATGCGGTGTTCGAGTTGCCTCCCTCGGAGAGGATGCGGTGTTCGATTTGATTCCCTCGGAGAGGATGCGGTGTTCGAGTTGCCTCCCTCGGAGAGGATGCGGTGTTCGAGTTGCCTCCCTCGGAGAGGATGCGGTGTTCGAGTTGCCTCCCTCGGAGAGGATGCGGTGTTCGAGTTGCTTCCCTCTGAGAGGATGCGGTGTTCGAGTTGCCTCCCTCGGAGAGGATGCGGTGTTCGAGTTGCTTCCCTCGGAGAGGATGCGGTGTTCGAGTTGCCTCCCTCGGAGAGGATGCAGTGTTCGAGTTGCTTCCCTCGGAGAGGATGCGGTGTTCGATTTGCTTCCCTCGGAGAGGATGCGGTGTTCGAGTTGCCTCCCTCGGAGAGGATGCGGTGTTCGAGTTGCCTCCCTCGGATAGGATGCGGTGTTCGAGTTGATTCCCTCGGAGAGGATGCGGTGTTCGAGTTGCTTCCCTCGGAGAGGATGCGGTGTTCGATTTGCTTCCCTCGGAGAGGATGCGGTGTTCGAGTTGATTCCCTCGGAGAGGATGCGGTGTTCGAGTTGCCTCCCTCGGATAGGATGCGGTGTTCGAGTTGCCTCTTCGGATAGGATGCGGTGTTCGAGTTGATTCCCTCGGAGAGGATGCGGGTGTTCGAGTTGCCTCCCTCGGAGAGGATGCGGTGTTCGAGTTGCCTCCTCGGATAGGATGCGGTGTTCGAGTTGATTCCCTCGGAGAGGATGCGGTGTTCGATTTGCTTCCCTCGGATAGGATGTGGTGTTCGAGTTGATTCCCTCGGAGAGGATGCGGTGTGTTCGAGTTGCCTCCCTCGGAGAGGATGCGGTGTTCGAGTCGCCTCCCTCGGAGAGGATGCGGTGTTCGAGTTGCTTCCCTCGGAGAGGATGCGGTGTTCGAGTTGCCTCCCTCGGAGAGGACGTGGTGTTCGAGTTGCTTCCCTCAGAGAGGATGCGTGTGTTCGAGTTGCCTCCCTCGGAGAGGATGCGGTGTTCGAGTCGCCTCCCTCGGAGAGGATGCGGTGTTCGAGTTGCTTCCCTCGGAGAGGATGCGGTGTGTTTGATTGGATTCCCTCGGAGAGGATGCGGTGTTCGAATTGCTTCCCTCGGAGAGGATGCGGTGTTCGAGTTGCCTCCCTCGGAGAGGATGCGGTGTTCGATTTGCCTCCCTCGGAGAGGATGCGGTTGTTCGAGTTGCCTCCCTCGGAGAGGATGCGTGTTGTTCGAGTTGCCTCCCTCGGAGAGGATGCGGTGTTCGAGTTGCCTCCCTCAGAGAGGATGCGGTGTTCGAGTTGCCTCCCTCGGAGGAGGACGTGGTGTTCGAGTTGCTTCCCTCAGAGAGGATGCGGTGTTCGAGTTGCCTCCCTCGGAGAGGACGTGGTGTTCGAGTTGCTTCCCTCGGAGAGGATGCGGTGTTCGAGTGGCCTCCCTCGGAGAGGATGCGGTGTTCGAGTTGCCTCCCTCGGAGAGGATGCAGGTTCGATTGGATTCCCTCGGAGAGGATGCAGTGTTCGAGTTGCCTCCCTCGGAGAGGATGCGGTGTTCGAGTGGCCCCTCCCTCGGAGAGGATGCGGTGTTCGAGTTGCTTCCCACGGAGAGGATGCGGTGTTCGAGTTGCCTCCCTCGGAGAGGATGCGGTGTTCGAGTTGCCTTCCTCGGAGAGGATGCGGTGTTCGATTTGATTCCCTCGGAGAGGATGCGGTGTTCGAGTTGCCTCCCTCGGAGAGGATGCGGTGTTCGAGTTGCCTCCCTCGGAGAGGATGCGGTGTTCGAGTTGCTTCCCTCGGAGAGGATGCGGCGTGTTCGAGTTGCTTCCCTCGGAGAGGATGCGGTGTTCGAGTTGCCTCCTCGGAGAGGATGCGGTGTTCGAGTTGCCTCCCTCGGAGAGGATGCGGTGTTCGAGTTGCTTCCCTCGGAGAGGATGCGGTGTTCGATTTGCCTCCCTCGGAGAGTATGCGGTGTTCGAGTTGCCTTCCCTCGGAGAGGATGCGGTGTTCGAGTTGCTTCCCTCGGAGAGGATGCGGTGTTCGATTTGCTTCCCTCGGAGAGGATGCGGTGTTCGAGTCGCCTCCCTCTGAGAGGATGTGGTGTTCGAGTTGCCTCCCTCGGAGAGGATGCGGGTGTTCGAGTTGATTCCCTCTGAGATGATGCGGTGTTCGAGTTGCCTCCCTCGGAGAGGATGCGGTGTTCGATTGGATTCCCTCGGAGAGGATGCGGGTGTTCGATTTGCCTCCCTCGGAGAGGATGCGGTGTTCGATTGGATTCCCTCGGAGAGGACGCGGTGTTCGAGTTTGCTTCCCTCGGAGAGGATGCGGTGTTCGAGTTGCTTCCCTCGGAGAGGATGCGGTGTTCGATTTGCTTCCCTCGGAGAGGATGCGGTGTTCGAGTCGCCTCCCTCTGAGAGGATGTGGTGTTACGAGTTGCCTCCCTCGGAGAGGATGCGGTGTTCGAGTGATTCCCTCTGAGATGATGCGTGTGTTCGAGTTGCCTCCCTCGGAGAGGATGCGGTGTTCGATTGGATTCCCTCGGAGAGGATGCGGTGTTCGATTTGCTTCCCTCGGAGAGGATGCGGTTTTGGAGTTGCTTCCCTCGGAGAGGATGCGGTGGTTCGATTTGCTTCCCTCGGAGAGGATGCGGTGTTCGAGTTGCCTCCCTCGGAGAGGATGCGGTGTTCGAGTTGCTTCCCTCGGAGAGGGATGCGGTGTTCGAGTTGCTTCCCTCGGAGAGGATGAGGTGTTCGATTTGATTCCCTCGGAGAGGATGCGGTGTCGAGTTGCCTCCCTCGGAGAGGATGCGGTGTGTTCGAGTTGATTCCCTCGGAGAGGATGAGGTGTTCGATTTGCTTCCCTCGGAGAGGATGCGGTGTTCGAGTTGCCTCCCTCGAGAGATGCGTGTTCGAGTTGCTCCCTCGGAGAGGATGCGGTGTTCGATTGGATTCCCTCGGAGAGGATGCGGTGTTCGTGTTGGCTTCCCTCGGAGAGGATGCGGAGTTCGAGTTGCCTCCCTCGGAGAGGATGCGGTGTTCGATTTGATTCCCTCGGAGAGGATGCGGTGTTCGAGTTGCCTCCCTCGGAGAGGATGCGGTGTTCGAGTTGCCTCCCTCGGAGAGGATGCGGTGTTCGAGTTGCTTCCCTCGGAGAGGACGCGGTGTTCGAGTTGCCTCCCTCGGAGAGGATGCGGTGTTCGAGTTGCTTCCCTCTGAGAGGATGCAGTGTTCGAATTTGTTTCCCTCGGAGAGGATGCGGTGTTCGAGTTGCTTCCCTCGGAGAGGATGTGGTGTTCGATTTGCTTCCCTCGGAGAGGATGCGGTGTTCGAGTTGCCTCCCTCGGAGAGGATGCGGTGTTCGAGTTGCTTCCCTCTGAGAGGATGCAGTGTTCGATTTGCTTCCCTCGGAGAGGATGCGGTGTTCGAGTTGCCTCCCCTCGGAGAGGATGCTGTGTTCGAGTTGCCTCCCTCGGAGAGGATGCGGTGTTCGAGTTGCCTTCCTCGGAGAGGATGCGGTGTTCGAGTTGCTTCCCTCGGAGAGGATGCGGTGTTCGAATTGCCTCCCTCGGAGAGGATGCGGTGTTCGAGTGGCTTCCCTCGGAGAGGATGCGGTGTTCGAGTTGCTTCCCTCGGAGAGGATGCGGTGTTCGATTTGCCTCCCTCGGAGAGGATGCGGTGTTTCGAGTTGCTTCCCTCGGAGAGGATGCGGTGTTCGATTTGCCTCCCTCGGAGAGGATGCGGTGTTCGATTTGCTTCCCTCGGAGAGGATGCGGTGTTCGAGTTGCTTTCCCTCGGAGAGGATGCGGTGTTCGAGTTGCCCTCCCTCGGGAGAGGATGCAGTGTTCGATTTGATTCCCTCCGAGAGGATGCGGTGTTCGAATTGCCTTCCTCGGAGAGGATGCGGTGTTCGAGTTGCTTCCCTCGGAGAGGATGCGGTGTTCGAGTTGCCTCCCTCGGAGAGGATGCAGTGTTCGATTTGATTCCCTCCGAGAGGATGCGGTGTGTTCGAATTGCCTCCCTCGGAGAGGATGCGGTGTTCGAGTTGCCTTCCTCGGAGAGGATGCGGTGTTCGATTTGATTCCCTCGGAGAGGATGCGGTGTTCGAGTTGCCTCCCTCGGAGAGGATGCGGTGTTCGAGTTGCCTCCCTCGGAGAGGATGCGGTGTTCGAGTTGCTTCCCTCGGAGAGGATGCGGTGTGTTCGAGTTGCTTCCCTCGGGAGAGGATGCGGTGTTCGAGTTGCCTCCCTCGGAGAGGATGCGGTGTTCGAGTTGCCTCCCTCGGAGAGGATGCGGTGTTCGAGTTGCTTCCCTCGGAGAGGATGCGGTGTTCGATTTGCCTCCCTCGGAGAGTATGCGGTGTTCGAGTTGCTTCCCTCGGAGAGGATAGCGGTGTTCGAGTTGCTTCCCTCGGAGAGGATGCGGTGTTCGATTTGCTTCCCTCGGAGAGGATGCGGTGTTCGAGTCGCCTCCCTCTGAGAGGATGTGGTGTTCGAGTTGCCTCCCTCGGAGAGGATGCGGTGTTCGAGTTGATTCCCTCTGAGATGATGCGGTGTTCGAGTTGCCTCCCTCGGAGAGGATGCGGTGTTCGATTGGATTCCCTCGGAGAGGATGCGGTGTTCGATTTTGCCTCCCTCGGAGAGGATGCGGTGTTCGATTGGATTCCCTCGGAGAGGACGCGGTGTTCGAGTTGCTTCCCTCGGAGAGGATGCGGTGTTCGAGTTGCTTCCCTCGGAGAGGATGCGGTGTTCGATTTGCTTCCCTCGGAGAGGATGCGGTGTTCGAGTCGCCTCCCTCTGAGAGGATGTGGTGTTCGAGTTGCCTCCCTCGGAGAGGATGCGGTGTTCGAGTTGATTCCCTCTGAGATGATGCGGTGTTCGAGTTGCCTCCCTCGGAGAGGATGCGGTGTTCGATTGGATTCCCTCGGAGAGGATGCGGTGTTCGATTTGCTTCCCTCGGAGAGGATGCGGTTTTGGAGTTGCTTCCCTCGGAGAGGATGCGGTGTTCGATTTGCTTCCCTCGGAGAGGATGCGGTGTTCGAGTTGCCTCCCTCTGGAGAGGATGCGGTGTTCGAGTTGCTTCCCTCGGAGAGGATGCGGTGTTCGAGTTGCTTCCCTCGGGAGAGGATGAGGTGTTCGATTTTGATTCCCTCGGAGAGATTCCCTCGGAGAGGATGCGGTGTTCGAGTTGCCTCCCTCGGAGAGGATGCGGTGTTCGAGTTGATTCCCTCGGAGAGGATGAGGTGTTCGATTTGCTTCCCTCGGAGAGGATGCGGTGTTCGAGTTGCCTCCCTCGGAGAGGATGCGGTGTTCGAGTTGCCTCCCTCGGAGAGGATGCGGTGTTCGATTGGATTCCCTCGGAGAGGATGCGGTGTTCGAGTTGCTTCCCTCGGAGAGGATGCGGTGTTCGAGTTGCCTCCCTCGGAGAGGATGCGGTGTTCGATTTGATTCCCTCGGAGAGGATGCGGTGTTCGAGTTGCCTCCCTCGGAGAGGATGCGGTGTTCGAGTTGCCTCCCTCGGAGAGGATGCGGTGTTCGAGTTGCTTCCCTCGGAGAGGACGCGGTGTTCGAGTTGCCTCCCTCGGAGAGGATGCGGTGTTCGAGTTGCTTCCCTCTGAGAGGATGCAGTGTTCGATTTGTTTCCCTCGGAGAGGATGCGGTGTTCGAGTTGCTTCCCTCGGAGAGGATGTGGTGTTCGATTTGCTTCCCTCGGAGAGGATGCGGTGTTCGAGTTGCCTCCCTCGGAGAGGATGCGGTGTTCGAGTTGCTTCCCTCTGAGAGGATGCAGTGTTCGATTTGCTTCCCTCGGAGAGGATGCGGTGTTCGAGTTGCCTCCCTCGGAGAGGATGCTGTGTTCGAGTTGCCTCCCTCGGAGAGGATGCGGTGTTCGAGTTGCCTTCCTCGGAGAGGATGCGGTGTTCGAGTTGCTTCCCTCGGAGAGGATGCGGTGTTCGAATTGCCTCCCTCGGAGAGGATGCGGTGTTCGAGTGGCTTCCCTCGGAGAGGATGCGGTGTTCGAGTTGCTTCCCTCGGAGAGGATGCGGTGTTCGATTTGCCTCCCTCGGAGAGGATGCGGTGTTCGAGTTGCTTCCCTCGGAGAGGATGCGGTGTTCGATTTGCCTCCCTCGGAGAGGATGCGGTGTTCGATTTGCTTCCCTCGGAGAGGATGCGGTGTTCGAGTTGCTTCCCTCGGAGAGGATGCGGTGTTCGAGTTGCCTCCCTCGGAGAGGATGCAGTGTTCGATTTGATTCCCTCCGAGAGGATGCGGTGTTCGAATTGCCTTCCTCGGAGAGGATGCGGTGTTCGAGTTGCTTCCCTCGGAGAGGATGCGGTGTTCGAGTTGCCTCCCTCGGAGAGGATGCAGTGTTCGATTTGATTCCCTCCGAGAGGATGCGGTGTTCGAATTGCCTTCCTCGGAGAGGATGCGGTGTTCGAGTTGCTTCCCTCGGAGAGGATGCGGTGTTCGAGTTGCTTCCCTCGGAGAGGATGCGGTGTTCGAATTGCCTTCCTCGGAGAGGATGCGGTGTTCGAGTTGCTTCCCTCGGAGAGGATGCGGTGTTCGAATTGCCTTCCTCGGAGAGGATGCGGTGTTCGAATTGCCTTCCTCGGAGAGGATGCGGTGTTCGAGTTGCCTCCCTCGGAGAGGATGCGGTGTTCGAGTTGCTTCCCTCGGAGAGGATGCGGTGTTCGAGTTGCTTCCCTCGGAGAGGATGCGGTGTTCGAATTGCCTTCCTCGGAGAGGATGTGGTGTTCGAATTGCCTCCCTCGGAGAGGATGCGGTGTTCGAGTTGCTTCCCTCGGAGAGGATGCGGTGTTCGAGTTGCCTCCCTCGGAGAGGATGCGGTGTTCGATTTGCTTCCCTCGGAGAGGATGCGGTGTTCGAGTTGCTTCCCTCGGAGAGGATGCGGTGTTCGAGTTGCTTCCCTCGGAGAGTATGCGGTGTTCGAGTTGCTTCCCTCGGAGAGGATGCGGTGTTCGATTTGCTTCCCTCGGAGAGGATGCGGTGTTCGAGTTGCTTCCCTCGGAGAGGATGCGGTGTTCGAGTTGCTTCCCTCGGAGAGGATGCGGTGTTCGAATTGCCTTCCTCGGAGAGGATGCGGTGTTCGAGTTGCCTCCCTCGGAGAGGATGCGGTGTTCGAGTTGCTTCCCTCGGAGAGGATGCGGTGTTCGAGTTGCTTCCCTCGGAGAGGATGCGGTGTTCGAATTGCCTTCCCTCGGAGAGGATGCGGTGTTCGATTTGCTTTCCTCGGAGAGGATGCGGTGTTCGAGTTGCCTCCCTCGGAGAGGATGCGGTGTTCGAGTTGATTCCCTCGGAGAGGATGCGGTGTTCGAGTTGCTTCCCTCGGAGAGGATGCGGTGTTCGAGTTGCTTCCCTCGGAGAGGATGCGGTGTTCGAGTTGATTCCCTCGGAGAGGATGCGGTGTTCGATTTGCTTCCCTCGGAGAGGATGCGGTGTTCGAGTTGCTTCCCTCGGAGAGGATGCGGTGTTCGAGTTGCTTCCCTCGGAGAGGATGCGGTGTTCGAGTTGATTCCCTCGGAGAGGATGCGGTGTTCGAGTTGCCTCCCTCGGAGAGGATGCGGTGTTCGATTTGCTTCCCTCGGAGAGGATGCGGTGTTCGAGTTGCTTCCCTCGGAGAGGATGCGGTGTTCGAGTTGCTTCCCTCGGAGAGGATGTGGTGTTCGAGTTGATTCCCTCGGAGAGGATGTGGTGTTCGAGTTGCCTCCCTCGGAGAGGATGCAGTGTTCGAGTTGCCTCCCTCGGAGAGGATGCGGTGTTCGAGTTGATTCCCTCGGAGAGGATGCGGTGTTCGATTTGCTTCCCTCGGAGAGGATGCGGTGTTCGAGTTGCTTCCCTCGGAGAGGATGCGGTGTTCGAGTTGCCTCCCTCGGAGAGGATGCGGTGTTCGATTTGCTTCCCTCGGAGAGGATGCGGTGTTCGAGTTGCTTCCCTCGGAGAGGATGCGGTGTTCGAGTTGCTTCCCTCGGAGAGGATGCGGTGTTCGATTTGCTTCCCTCGGAGAGGATGCGGTGTTCGAGTTGCCTCCCTCGGAGAGGATGCGGTGTTCGAGTTGCTTCCCTCGGAGAGGATGCGGTGTTCGAGTTGCTTCCCTCGGAGAGGATGCGGTGTTCGATTTGATTCCCTCGGAGAGGATGCGGTGTTCGAGTTGCCTCCCTCGGAGAGGATGCGGTGTTCGAGTTGATTCCCTCGGAGAGGATGCGGTGTTCGAGTTGATTCCCTCGGAGACGATGCGGTGTTCGATTTGCTTCCCTCGGAGAGGATGCGGTGTTCGAGTTGATTCCCTCGGAGAGGATGCGGTGTTCGAGTTGATTCCCTCGGAGACGATGCGGTGTTCGAGTTGATTCCCTCGGAGACGATGCGGTGTTCGATTTGATTCCCTCAGAGAGGATGCGGTGTTCGAGTTGCCTCCCTCGGAGAGGATGCGGTGTTCGAGTTGATTCCCTCGGAGAGGATGCGGTGTTCGAGTTGATTCCCTCGGAGACGATGCGGTGTTCGATTTGCTTCCCTCGGAGAGGATGCGGTGTTCGAGTTGCCTTCCTCGGAGAGGATGCGGTGTTCGAGTTGCTTCCCTCGGAGAGGACGTGGTGTTCGAGTTGCTTCCCTCGGAGAGGATGTGGTGTTCGAATTGCCTTCCTCGGAGAGGATGCGGTGTTCGAGTTGCTTCCCTCGGAGAGGATGTGGTGTTCGATTTGCTTCCCTCGGAGAGGATGCGGTGTTCGAGTTGATTCCCTCGGAGATGATGCGGTGTTCGAGTTGCCTCCCTCGGAGAGGATGCGGTGTTCGATTTGATTCCCTCGGAGACGATGCGGTGTTCGATTTGCTTCCCTCGGAGAGGATGCGGTGTTCGAGTTGCCTCCCTCGGAGAGGATGCGGTGTTCGAGTCACCTCCCTCGGAGAGGATGCGGTGTTCGATTTGATTCCCTCGGAGAGGATGCGGTGTTCGAATTGCCTTCCTCGGAGAGGATGCGGTGTTCGAATTGCCTTCCTCGGAGAGGATGCGGTGTTCGATTTGATTCCCTCGGAGAGGATGTGGTGTTCGAGTTGCTTCCCTCGGAGAGGATGCGGTGTTCGATTTGCTTCCCTCGGAGAGGATGCGGTGTTCGAGTCGCCTCCCTCGGAGAGGATGCGGTGTTCGAGTTGCTTCCCTCGGAGAGGATGTGGTGTTCGAGTGGCCTTCCTCGGAGAGGATGCGGTGTTCGATTTGATTCCCTCGGAGAGGATGTGGTGTTCGAGTCGCCTCCCTCGGAGAGGATGTGGTGTTCGAGTTGATTCCCTCGGAGAGGATGCGGTGTTCGAGTTGATTCCCTCGGAGAGGATGCGGTGTTCGAGTTGCTTCCCTCGGAGAGGATGCGGTGTTCGAGTTGATTCCCTCGGAGAGGATGCGGTGTTCGAGTTGCCTCCCTCGGAGAGGATGCGGTGTTCGATTTGCTTCCCTCGGAGAGGATGCGGTGTTCGAGTTGCCTCCCTCTGAGAGGATGCGGTGTTCGATTTGCTTCCCTCGGAGAGGATGCGGTGTTCGAGTTGATTCCCTCGGAGAGGATGCGGTGTTCGATTTGATTCCCTCGGAGAGGATGCGGTGTTCGATTTGCTTCCCTCGGAGAGGATGCGGTGTTCGAGTTGATTCCCTCGGAGAGGATGCGGTGTTCGATTTGCTTCCCTCGGAGAGGATGCGGTGTTCGAGTTGATTCCCTCGGAGAGGATGCGGTGTTCGATTTGCTTCCCTCGGAGAGGATGTGGTGTTCGATTTGCTTCCCTCGGAGAGGATGTGGTGTTTGAGTTGATTCCCTCGGAGAGGATGCGGTGTTCGATTTGCTTCCCTCGGAGAGGATGTGGTGTTCGATTTGCTTCCCTCGGAGAGGATGTGGTGTTTGAGTTGCCTCCCTCGGAGAGGATGCGGTGTTCGAGTTGCCTCCCTCGGAGAGGATGCGGTGTTCGAGTTGCCTTCCTCGGAGAGGATGCGGTGTTCGATTTGCTTCCCTCGGAGAGGATGTGGTGTTCGAATTGCCTCCCTCGGAGAGGATGCGGTGTTCGATTTGCTTCCCTCGGAGAGGATGCGGTGTTCGAGTTGCCTTCCTCGGAGAGGATGCGGTGTTCGATTTGATTCCCTCGGAGAGGATGTGGTGTTCGAGTCGCCTCCCTCGGAGAGGATGTGGTGTTCGAGTTGATTCCCTCGGAGAGGATGCGGTGTTCGAGTTGATTCCCTCGGAGAGGATGCGGTGTTCGAGTTGCTTCCCTCGGAGAGGATGCGGTGTTCGAATTGCCTTCCTCGGAGAGGATGCGGTGTTCGAATTGCCTTCCTCGGAGAGGATGCGGTGTTCGAATTGCCTTCCTCGGAGAGGATGCGGTGTTCGAGTTGCCTCCCTCGGAGCGGATGCGGTGTTCGAATTGCCTTCCTCGGAGAGGATGCGGTGTTCGATTTGCTTCCCTCGGAGAGGATGCGGTGTTCGAATTGCCTCCCTCGGAGAGGATGCGGTGTTCGATTTGCTTCCCTCGGAGAGGATGCGGTGTTCGAATTGCCTCCCTCGGAGAGGATGCGGTGTTCGAGTTGGCTCCCTCGGAGAGGATGCGGTGTTCGATTGGATTCCCTCGGAGAGGATGCGGTGTTCGAATTGCCTCCCTCGGAGAGGATGCGGTGTTCGAATTGCTTCCCTCGGAGAGGATGCGGTGTTCGAATTGCCTCCCTCGGAGAGGATGCGGTGTTCGAGTTGGCTCCCTCGGAGAGGATGCGGTGTTCGATTTGCTTCCCTCGGAGAGGATGCGGTGTTCGAATTGCCTCCCTCGGAGAGGATGCGGTGTTCGAATTGCCTCCCTCGGAGAGGATGCGGTGTTCGATTTGCTTCCCTCGGAGAGGATGCGGTGTTCGAATTGCCTCCCTCGGAGAGGATGCGGTGTTCGAATTGCCTCCCTCGGAGAGGATGCGGTGTTCGAATTGCTTCCCTCGGAGAGGATGCGGTGTTCGAATTGCCTCCCTCGGAGAGGATGCGGTGTTCGAGTTGCCTCCCTCGGAGAGGATGCGGTGTTCGAGTTGCCTCCCTCGGAGAGGATGCGGTGTTCGAATTGCCTCCCTCGGAGAGGATGCGGTGTTCGAGTTGCCTTCCTCGGAGAGGATGCGGTGTTCGAGTTGCCTCCCTCGGAGAGGATGCGGTGTTCGAGTTGCCTCCCTCTGAGAGGATGCGGTGTTCGAGTTGCCTCCCTCTGAGAGGATGCGGTGTTCGAGTTGCCTCCCTCTGAGAGGATGCGGTGTTCGTGTTGCTTCCCTCGGAGAGGATGCGGTGTTCGAGTTGCTTCCCTCTGAGAGGATGCGGTGTTCGATTTGCTTCCCTCGGAGAGGATGCGGTGTTCGAATTGCCTCCCTCGGAGAGGATGCGGTGTTCGAATTGCCTTCCTCGGAGAGGATGCGGTGTTCGAGTTGCCTCCCTCGGAGAGGATGCGGTGTTCGAGTTGCTTCCCTCGGAGACGATGCGGTGTTCGATTTGCTTCCCTCGGAGAGGATGCGGTGTTCGAGTTGCCTCCCTCGGAGAGGATGCGGTGTTCGAGTTGCCTCCCTCGGAGAGGATGCGGTGTTCGATTGGATTCCCTCGGAGAGGATGCGGTGTTCGAGTTGCCTCCCTCGGAGAGGACGTGGTGTTCGAAGTCGCTTCCCTCGGAGAGGATGCGGTGTTCGAGTTGCTTCCCTCGGAGAGGATGCGGTGTTCGAGTTGCCTCCCTCGGAGAGGATGCGGTGTTCGAGTTGCCTCCCTCGGAGAGTATGCGGTGTTCGATTGGATTCCCTCGGAGAGTATGCGGTGTTCGATTGGATTCCCTCGGAGAGGATGCGGTGTTCGAGTTGCCTCCCTCGGAGAGGACGTGGTGTTCGAGTCGCTTCCCTCGGAGAGGATGTGGTGTTCGAGTTGATTCCCTCGGAGAGGATGCGGTGTTCGAGTTGCTTCCCTCGGAGAGGATGCGGTGTTCGAGTTGCTTCCCTCGGAGAGGATGCGGTGTTCGAGTTGATTCCCTCGGAGAGGATGCGGTGTTCGATTTGCTTCCCTCGGAGAGGATGCGGTGTTCGAGTTGCTTCCCTCGGAGAGGATGCGGTGTTCGAGATGCTTCCCTCGGAGAGGATGCGGTGTTCGATTTGATTCCCTCGGAGAGGATGCAGTGTTCGAGTTGCCTCCCTCGGAGAGGATGCGGTGTTCGAGTTGCCTCCCTCGGAGAGGATGCGGTGTTCGAGTTGATTCCCTCGGAGAGGATGCGGTGTTCGAGTTGCTTCCCTCGGAGAGGATGCGGTGTTCGAGTTGCCTCCCTCGGAGAGGATGCGGTGTTCGATTTGCTTCCCTCGGAGAGGATGCGGTGTTCGATTTGATTCCCTCGGAGAGGATGCAGTGTTCGAGTCGCCTCCCTCGGAGAGGATGCGGTGTTCGATTTGCTTCCCTCGGAGAGGATGCGGTGTTCGAGTCGCCTCCCTCGGAGAGGATGCGGTGTTCGAGTTGCCTCCCTCGGAGCGGATGCGGTGTTCGAGTTGCCTCCCTCGGAGAGGATGCGGTGTTCGATTTGCTTCCCTCGGAGAGGATGTGGTGTTCGATTGGATTCCCTCGGAGCGGATGCGGTGTTCGAGTTGCCTCCCTCGGAGAGGATGCGGTGTTCGATTTGCTTCCCTCGGAGAGGATGTGGTGTTCGATTGGATTCCCTCGGAGAGGATGCGGTGTTCGATTTGATTCCCTCGGAGAGGATGCGGTTTTCGAGTTGCTTACCTCGGAGAGGATGCGGTGTTCGAGTTGCCTCCCTCGGAGAGGATGCGGTGTTCGAGTTGCCTCCCTCGGAGCGGATGCGGTGTTCGAGTTGCCTCCCTCGGAGAGGATGCGGTGTTCGATTTGCTTCCCTCGGAGAGGATGTGGTGTTCGATTGGATTCCCTCGGAGAGGATGCGGTGTTCGAGTTGCCTCCCTCGGAGAGGATGCGGTGTTCGATTTGCTTCCCTCGGAGAGGATGTGGTGTTCGATTGGATTCCCTCGGAGAGGATGCGGTGTTCGATTTGCCTCCCTCGGAGAGGATGCGGTGTTCGAGTTGCCTCCCTCGGAGAGGATGCGGTGTTCGAATTGCCTCCCTCGGAGAGGATGCGGTGTTCGATTTGATTCCCTCTGAGAGGATGCGGTGTTCGATTTGATTCCCTCGGAGAGGATGCGGTGTTCGATTTGATTCCCTCGGAGAGGATGCGGTGTTCGAGTTGCCTCCCTCGGAGAGGATGCGGTGTTCGAGTTGCCTCCCTCAGAGATGATGCGGTGTTTGAGTTGCCTCCCTCGGAGAGGATGCGGTGTTCGAGTTGATTCCCTCGGAGAGGATGCGGTGTTCGAGTTGCTTCCCTCGGAGAGGATGCGGTGTTCGAGTTGCCTCCCTCGGAGAGGATGCGGTGTTCGAGTTGCCTCCCTCGGTGAGGATGCGGTGTTCGAGTTGATTCCCTCTGAGAGGATGCGGTGTTCGAGTTGCTTCCCTCGGAGAGGATGCGGTGTTCGAATTGCCTTCCTCGGAGAGGATGCGGTGTTCGATTTGATTCCCTCTGAGAGGATGCGGTGTTCGAATTGCCTCCCTCGGAGAGTATGCGGTGTTCGATTGGATTCCCTCGGAGAGGATGTGGTGTTCGAATTGCCTCCCTCGGAGAGGATGCGGTGTTCGATTTGATTCCCTCGGAGAGGATGCGGTGTTCGATTTGATTCCCTCGGAGAGGATGCGGTGTTCGATTTGATTCCCTCGGAGAGGATGCGGTGTTCGAGTTGCCTTCCTCGGAGAGGATGCGGTGTTCGAGTTGCCTCCCTCGGAGAGGATGCGGTGTTCGAATTGCCTTCCTCGGAGAGGATGCGGTGTTCGATTTGATTCCCTCGGAGAGGATGCGGTGTTCGAGTTGCCTCCCTCGGAGAGGATGCGGTGTTCGAGTTGCCATCCCTCGGAGAGGATGCGGTGTTCGAGTTGCCTCCCTCGGAGCGGATGCGGTGTTCGAGTTGCTTCCCTCGGAGAGGATGCGGTGTTCGAGTTGCCTCCCTCGGAGAGGATGCGGTGTTCGAGTTGCCTCCCTCGGAGAGGATGCGGTGTTCGAGTTGCCTCCCTCGGAGAGGATGCGGTGTTCGAGTTGCTTCCCTCGGAGAGGATGCGGTGTTCGAGTTGCCTCCCTCGGAGAGGATGCGGTGTTCGAGTTGCCTCCCTCGGAGAGGATGCGGTGTTCGAGTTGCTTCCCTCGGAGAGGATGCGGTGTTCGAGTTGGCTCCCTCGGAGAGGATGCGGTGTTCGAGTTGCCTCCCTCGGAGAGGATGCGGTGTTCGAGTTGCTTCCCTCGGAGAGGATGCGGTGTTCGAGTTGCCTCCCTCGGAGAGGATGCGGTGTTCGAGTTGCCTCCCTCGGAGAGGATGCGGTGTTCGAGTCGCTTCCCTCGGAGAGGATGCGGTGTTCGATTGGATTCCCTCGGAGAGGATGCGGTGTTCGATTTGCTTCCCTCGGAGAGGATGCGGTGTTCGAATTGATTCCCTCGGAGAGGATGCGGTGTTCGAGTTGATTCCCTCGGAGAGGATGCGGTGTTCGAGTTGCTTCCCTCGGAGAGGATGCGGTGTTCGAGTTGATTCCCTCGGAGAGGATGCGGTGTTCGAGTTGCCTCCCTCGGAGAGGATGCGGTGTTCGATTTGCTTCCCTCGGAGAGAATGCGGTGTTCGAGTTGCTTCCCTCGGAGAGGATGTGGTGTTCGAATTGCCTCCCTCGGAGAGGATGCGGTGTTCGAGTTGCCTCCCTCGGAGAGGATGCGGTGTTCGATTTGCTTCCCTCGGAGAGGATGCGGTGTTCGAGTTGCTTCCCTCGGAGAGGATGTGGTGTTCGATTTGCTTCCCTCGGAGAGGATGTGGTGTTCGAATTGCCTTCCTCGGAGAGGATGCGGTGTTCGAATTGCCTTCCTCGGAGAGGATGCGGTGTTCGATTTGATTCCCTCGGAGAGGATGTGGTGTTCGAGTCGCCTCCCTCGGAGAGGATGTGGTGTTCGAGTTGATTCCCTCGGAGAGGATGCGGTGTTCGAGTTGATTCCCTCGGAGAGGATGCGGTGTTCGAGTTGCTTCCCTCGGAGAGGATGCGGTGTTCGAATTGCCTTCCTCGGAGAGGATGCGGTGTTCGAATTGCCTTCCTCGGAGAGGATGCGGTGTTCGAATTGCCTCCCTCGGAGAGGATGCGGTGTTCGATTTGCTTCCCTCGGAGAGGATGCGGTGTTCGAGTTGCCTCCCTCGGAGCGGATGCGGTGTTCGAGTTGCCTCCCTCGGAGAGGATGCGGTGTTCGATTTGCTTCCCTCGGAGAGGATGTGGTGTTCGATTGGATTCCCTCGGAGCGGATGCGGTGTTCGAGTTGCCTCCCTCGGAGAGGATGCGGTGTTCGATTTGCTTCCTCGGAGAGGATGTGGTGTTCGATTGGATTCCCTCGAGAGGATGCGGTGTTCGATTTGATTCCCTCGGAGAGGATGCGGTTTTCGAGTTGCTTACCTCGGAGAGGATGCGGTGTTCGAGTTGCCTCCCTCGGAGAGGATGCGGTGTTCGAGTTGCCTCCCTCGGAGCGGATGCGGTGTTCGAGTTGCCTCCCTCGGAGAGGATGCGGTGTTCGATTTGCTTCCCTCGGAGAGGATGTGGTGTTCGATTGGATTCCCTCGGAGAGGATGCGGTGTTCGATTTGATTCCCTCGGAGAGGATGCGGTGTTCGATTTGCTTCCCTCGGAGAGGATGCGGTGTTCGAATTGCCTCCCTCGGAGAGGATGCGGTGTTCGAATTGCCTTCCTCGGAGAGGATGCGGTGTTCGAGTTGCCTCCCTCGGAGAGGATGCGGTGTTCGAGTTGCTTCCCTCGGAGACGATGCGGTGTTCGATTTGCTTCCCTCGGAGAGGATGCGGTGTTCGAGTTGCCTCCCTCGGAGAGGATGCGGTGTTCGAGTTGCCTCCCTCGGAGAGGATGCGGTGTTCGATTGGATTCCCCTCGGAGAGGATGCGGTGTTCGATTTGATTCCCTCGGAGAGGATGCGGTTTTCGAGTTGCTTACCTCGGAGAGGATGCGGTGTTCGAGTTGCCTCCCTCGGAGAGGATGCGGTGTTCGAGTTGCCTCCCTCGGAGCGGATGCGGTGTTCGAGTTGCCTCCCTCGGAGAGGATGCGGTGTTCGATTTGCTTCCCTCGGAGAGGATGTGGTGTTCGATTGGATTCCCTCGGAGAGGATGCGGTGTTCGATTTGATTCCCTCGGAGAGGATGCGGTGTTCGATTTGATTCCCTCGGAGAGGATGCGGTGTTCGAGTTGCCTCCCTCGGAGAGGATGCGGTGTTCGAGTTGCCTCCCTCAGAGAGGATGCGGTGTTTGAGTTGCCTCCCTCGGAGAGGATGCGGTGTTCGAGTTGATTCCCTCGGAGAGGATGCGGTGTTCGAGTTGCTTCCTCGGAGAGGATGCGGTGTTCGAGTTGCCTCCCTCGGAGAGGATGCGGTGTTCGAGTTGCCTCCCTCGGTGAGGATGCGGTGTTCGAGTTGATTCCCTCTGAGAGGATGCGGTGTTCGAGTTGCTTCCCTCGGAGAGGATGCGGTGTTCGAATTGCCTTCCTCGGAGAGGATGCGGTGTTCGATTTGATTCCCTCTGAGAGGATGCGGTGTTCGAATTGCCTCCCTCGGAGAGTATGCGGTGTTCGATTGGATTCCCTCGGAGAGGATGTGGTGTTCGAATTGCCTCCCTCGGAGAGGATGCGGTGTTCGATTTGATTCCCTCGGAGAGGATGCGGTGTTCGATTTGATTCCCTCGGAGAGGATGCGGTGTTCGATTTGATTCCCTCGGAGAGGATGCGGTGTTCGAGTTGCCTTCCTCGGAGAGGATGCGGTGTTCGAGTTGCCTCCCTCGGAGAGGATGCGGTGTTCGAATTGCCTTCCTCGGAGAGGATGCGGTGTTCGATTTGATTCCCTCGGAGAGGATGCGGTGTTCGAGTTGCCTCCCTCGGAGAGGATGCGGTGTTCGAGTTGCCTCCCTCGGAGAGGATGCGGTGTTCGAGTTGCCTCCCTCGGAGCGGATGCGGTGTTCGAGTTGCTTCCCTCGGAGAGGATGCGGTGTTCGAGTTGCCTCCCTCGGAGAGGATGCGGTGTTCGAGTTGCCTCCCTCGGAGAGGATGCGGTGTTCGAGTTGCCTCCCTCGGAGAGGATGCGGTGTTCGAGTTGCTTCCCTCGGAGAGGATGCGGTGTTCGAGTTGCCTCCCTCGGAGAGGATGCGGTGTTCGAGTTGCCTCCCTCGGAGAGGATGCGGTGTTCGAGTTGCTTCCCTCGGAGAGGATGCGGTGTTCGAGTTGGCTCCCTCGGAGAGGATGCGGTGTTCGAGTTGCCTCCCTCGGAGAGGATGCGGTGTTCGAGTTGCTTCCCTCGGAGAGGATGCGGTGTTCGAGTTGCCTCCCTCGGAGAGGATGCGGTGTTCGAGTTGCCTCCCTCGGAGAGGATGCGGTGTTCGAGTCGCTTCCCTCGGAGAGGATGCGGTGTTCGATTGGATTCCCTCGGAGAGGATGCGGTGTTCGATTTGCTTCCCTCGGAGAGGATGTGGTGTTCGAATTGCTTCCCTCGGAGAGGATGTGGTGTTCGAATTGCCTTCCTCGGAGAGGATGTGGTGTTCGAATTGCCTTCCTCGGAGAGGATGCGGTGTTCGAATTGCCTTCCTCGGAGAGGATGCGGTGTTCGATTTGATTCCCTCGGAGAGGATGTGGTGTTCGAGTCGCCTCCCTCGGAGAGGATGTGGTGTTCGAGTTGATTCCCTCGGAGAGGATGCGGTGTTCGAGTTGATTCCCTCGGAGAGGATGCGGTGTTCGAGTTGCTTCCCTCGGAGAGGATGCGGTGTTCGAGTTGATTCCCTCGGAGAGGATGCGGTGTTCGAGTTGCCTCCCTCGGAGAGGATGCGGTGTTCGAATTGCTTCCCTCGGAGAGGATGCGGTGTTCGAGTTGCTTCCCTCGGAGAGGATGTGGTGTTCGAATTGCCTTCCTCGGAGAGGATGCGGTGTTCGAATTGCTTCCCTCGGAGAGGATGCGGTGTTCGAGTTGCTTCCCTCGGAGAGGATGTGGTGTTCGAATTGCCTTCCCTCGGAGAGGATGCGGTGTTCGAGTTGCCTCCCTCGGAGAGGATGCGGTGTTCGATTTGCTTCCCTCGGAGAGGATGCGGTGTTCGAGTTGCTTCCCTCGGAGAGGATGTGGTGTTCGATTTGCTTCCCTCGGAGAGGATGTGGTGTTCGAATTGCCTTCCTCGGAGAGGATGCGGTGTTCGATTTGATTCCCTCGGAGAGGATGTGGTGTTCGAGTCGCCTCCCTCGGAGAGGATGTGGTGTTCGAGTTGATTCCCTCGGAGAGGATGCGGTGTTCGAGTTGATTCCCTCGGAGAGGATGCGGTGTTCGAGTTGCTTCCCTCGGAGAGGATGCGGTGTTCGAATTGCCTTCCTCGGAGAGGATGCGGTGTTCGAATTGCCTTCCTCGGAGAGGATGCGGTGTTCGAATTGCCTCCCTCGGAGAGGATGCGGTGTTCGATTTGCTTCCCTCGGAGAGGATGCGGTGTTCGAGTTGCTTCCCTCGGAGAGGATGCGGTGTTCGAATTGCCTTCCTCGGAGAGGATGCGGTGTTCGAGTTGCTTCCCTCGGAGACGATGCGGTGTTCGAATTGCCTCCCTCGGAGAGGATGCGGTGTTCGAATTGCCTTCCTCGGAGAGGATGCGGTGTTCGAGTTGCCTCCCTCGGAGAGGATGCGGTGTTCGAGTTGCTTCCCTCGGAGACGATGCGGTGTTCGATTTGCTTCCCTCGGAGAGGATGCGGTGTTCGAGTTGCCTCCCTCGGAGAGGATGCGGTGTTCGAGTTGCCTCCCTCGGAGAGGATGCGGTGTTCGATTGGATTCCCTCGGAGAGGATGCGGTGTTCGAGTTGCCTCCCTCGGAGAGGACGTGGTGTTCGAGTCGCTTCCCTCGGAGAGGATGCGGTGTTCGAGTTGCTTCCCTCGGAGAGGATGCGGTGTTCGAGTTGCCTCCCTCGGAGAGGATGCGGTGTTCGAGTTGCCTCCCTCGGAGAGTATGCGGTGTTCGATTGGATTCCCTCGGAGAGTATGCGGTGTTCGATTGGATTCCCTCGGAGAGGATGCGGTGTTCGAGTTGCCTCCCTCGGAGAGGACGTGGTGTTCGAGTCGCTTCCCTCGGAGAGGATGCGGTGTTCGAGTTGCTTCCCTCGGAGAGGATGCGGTGTTCGAGTTGCCTCCCTCGGAGAGGATGCGGTGTTCGAGGCCTCCCTCGGAGAGTATGCGGTGTTCGATTGGATTCCCTCGGAGAGGATGCGGTGTTCGAGTTGGCTCCCTCTGAGAGGATGCGGTGTTCGAGTTGCCTCCCACGGAGAGGATGCGGTGTTCGAGTTGCCTCCCTCGGAGAGGATGCGGTTTTCGAGTTGCTTACCTCGGAGAGGATGCGGTGTTCGATTTGATTCCCTCGGAGAGGATGCGGTGTTCGATTTGATTCCCTCGGAGAGGATGCGGTGTTCGAGTTGGCTCCCTCGGAGAGGATGCGGTGTTCGAGTCGCCTCCCTCGGAGAGGATGTGGTGTTCGAGTCGCCTCCCTCGGAGAGGATGCGGTGTTCGAGTTGCCTCCCTCTGAGATGATGCGGTATTCGAGTAGCTTCCCTCGGAGAGGATGCGGTGTTCGAGTTGCTTCCCTCGGAGAGGATGCGGTGTTCGAGTTGCCTCCCTCGGAGAGGATGCGGTGTTCGATTTGATTGCCTCGGAGTGGATGCGGTGTTCGAGTTGCCTCCCTCGGAGAGGATGCGGTGTTCGAGTTGCCTCCCTCGGAGAGGATGCGGTGTTCGATTTGATTCCCTCGGAGAGGATGCGGTGTTCGATTTGATTCCCTCGGAGAGGATGCAGTGTTCGAGTTGCCTCCCTCGGAGAGGACGTGGTGTTCGAGTCGCTTCCCTCGGAGAGGATGCGGTGTTCGAGTTGCTTCCCTCGGAGAGGATGCGGTGTTCGAGTTGCCTCCCTCGGAGAGGATGCGGTGTTCGAGTTGCCTCCCTCGGAGAGTATGCGGTGTTCGATTGGATTCCCTCGGAGAGGATGCGGTGTTCGAGTTGGCTCCCTCTGAGAGGATGCGGTGTTCGAGTTGCCTCCCACGGAGAGGATGTGGTGTTCGAGTTGCCTCCCTCGGAGAGGATGCGGTTTTCGAGTTGCTTACCTCGGAGAGGATGCGGTGTTCGATTTGATTCCCTCGGAGAGGATGCGGTGTTCGAGTTGCCTCCCTCGGGGAGGATGCGGTGTTCGATTGGATTCCCTCGGAGAGGATGCGGTGTTCGAGTTGCCTCCCTCGGAGAGGATGCGGTGTTCGAGTTGGCTCCCTCGGAGAGGATGCGGTGTTCGAGTTGCTTCCCTCGGAGAGGATGCGGAGTTCGAGTTGGCTCCCTCGGAGAGGATGCGGTTTTCGAGTTGCCTCCCTCGGAGAGGATGCGGTGTTCGAGTTGCCTCCCTCGGAGAGGATGCGGTGTTCGAGTTGCTTCCCTCGGAGAGGATGCGGTGTTCGAGTTGATTCCCTCGGAGAGGATGCGCTGTTCGAGTTGGCTCCCTCGGAGAGGATGCGGTGTTCAAGTTGCTTCCCTCGGAGAGGATGCGGTGTTCGAGTTGCTTCCCTCGGAGAGGATGCGGTGTTCGAGTTGCCTCCCTCGGATAGGATGCGGTGTTCGATTTGATTGCCTCGGAGAGGATGCGGTGTTCGAGTTGCCTCCCTCGGAGAGGATGCGGTGTTCGAGTTGCCTCCCTCGGAGAGGATGCGGTGTTCGATTTGATTCCCTCGGAGAGGATGCAGTGTTCGAGTTGCCTCCCTCGGAGAGGATGCGGTGTTCGATTTGAATCCCTCGGAGAGGATGCGGTGTTCGAGTTGCCTCCCTCGGAGAGGATGCGGTGTTCGAGTTGCCTCCCTCGGAGAGGATGCGGTGTTCGAGTTGCTTCCCTCGGAGAGGATGCGGTGTTCGATTGGATTCCCTCGGAGAGGATGCGGTGTTCGAATTGCCTTCCTCGGAGAGGATGCGGTGTTCGAGTTGCTTCCCTCGGAGAGGATGCGGTGTTCGAGTTGCCCTCCCTCGGAGAGGATGCAGTGTTCGATTTGATTCCCTCGGAGAGGATGCGGTGTTCGAGTTGCTTCCCTCGGAGAGGATGCAGTGTTCGATTTGATTCCCTCGGAGAGGATGCGGTGTTCGAGTTGCTTCCCTTGGAGAGGATGCGGTGTTCGAGTTGCTTCCCTCGGAGAGGATGCTGTGTTCGAGTTGCCTCCCTCGGAGAGGATGCGGTGTTCGAGTTGCTTCCCTCGGAGAGGATGCGGTGTTCGAGTTGATTCCCTCGGAGAGGATGCGGTGTTCGAGTTGCCTCCCTCGGAGAGGATGCGGTGTTCGAGTCGCCTCCCTCGGAGAGGACGCGGTGTTCGAGTTGCCTCCCTCGGAGAGGACGCGGTGTTCGAGTTGCCTCCCTCGGATAGGTTGCGGTGTTCAAATTGATTCCCTCGGAGAGGATGCGGTGTTCGAGTCGCCTCCCTCGGAGAGGATGCGGTGTTCGAGTCGCCTCCGTCGGAGAGGATGCGGTGTTCGAGTCGCCTCCCTCGGAGAGGATGCGGTGTTCGAGTCGCCTTCCTTGGAGAGGATGCGGTGTTCGAGTTGCCTCCCTCGGATAGGATGCGGTGTTCGAGTTGATTCCCTCGGAGAGGATGCGGTGTTCGAGTTGGCTCCCTCGGAGAGGATGCGGTGTTCGAGTCGCCTCCCTCGGAGAGGATGCGGTGTTCGAGTCGCCTTCCTTGGAGAGGATGCGGTGTTCGAGTTGCCTCCCTCGGATAGGATGCGGTGTTCGAGTTGATTCCCTCGGAGAGGATGCGGTGTTCGAGTTGGCTCCCTCGGAGAGGATGCGGTGTTCGAGTCGCCTCCCTCGGAGAGGATGCGGTGTTCGAGTTGCCTCCCTCGGAGAGGATGCGGTGTTCGATTTGATTCCCTCGGAGAGGATGCAGTGTTCGAGTTGCCTCCCTCGGAGAGGATGCGGTGTTCGATTTGATTCCCTCGGAGAGGATGCGGTGTTCGAGTTGATTCCCTCGGAGAGGATGCGGTGTTCGATTTGATTGCCTCGGAGAGGATGCGGTGTTCGAGTTGCCTCCCTCGGAGAGGATGCGGTGTTCGATTTGATTCCCTCGGAGAGGATGCGGTGTTCGAGTTGATTCCCTCGGAGAGGATGCGGTGTTCGATTTGATTGCCTCCGAGAGGATGCGGTGTTCGAGTTGCCTCCCTCGGAGAGGATGCGGTGTTCGAGTTGCCTCCCTCGGAGAGGATGCGGTGTTCGAGTTGCCTCCCTCGGAGAGGATGCGGTGTTCGAGTTGCTTCCCTCGGAGAGGATGCCGTGTTCGAGTTGCCTCCCTCGGAGAGGATGCGGTGTTCGAGTTGCCTCCCTCGGAGAGGATGCGGTGTTCGATTTGATTCCCTCGGAGAGGATGCGGTGTTCGAGTTGCCTCCCTCGGAGAGGATGCGGTGTTCGAGTTGCCTCCCTCGGAGAGGATGCGGTGTTCGATTGGATTCCCTCGGAGAGGATGCGGTGTTCGAGTTGCCTCCCTCGGAGAGGACGTGGTGTTCGAGTCGCTTCCCTCGGAGAGGATGCGGTGTTCGAGTTGCTTCCCTCGGAGAGGATGCGGTGTTCGAGTTGCCTCCCTCGGAGAGGATGCGGTGTTCGAGTTGCCTCCCTCGGAGAGTATGCGGTGTTCGATTGGATTCCCTCGGAGAGTATGCGGTGTTCGATTGGATTCCCTCGGAGAGGATGCGGTGTTCGAGTTGCCTCCCTCGGAGAGGACGTGGTGTTCGAGTCGCTTCCCTCGGAGAGGATGCGGTGTTCGAGTTGCTTCCCTCGGAGAGGATGCGGTGTTCGAGTTGCCTCCCTCGGAGAGGATGCGGTGTTCGAGTTGCCTCCCTCGGAGAGTATGCGGTGTTCGATTGGATTCCCTCGGAGAGGATGCGGTGTTCGAGTTGGCTCCCTCTGAGAGGATGCGGTGTTCGAGTTGCCTCCCACGGAGAGGATGCGGTGTTCGAGTTGCCTCCCTCGGAGAGGATGCGGTTTTCGAGTTGCTTACCTCGGAGAGGATGCGGTGTTCGATTTGATTCCCTCGGAGAGGATGCAGTGTTCGAGTTGGCTCCCTCGGAGAGGATGCGGTGTTCGAGTCGCCTCCCTCGGAGAGGATGTGGTGTTCGAGTCGCCTCCCTCGGAGAGGATGCGGTGTTCGAGTTGCCTCCCTCTGAGATGATGCGGTATTCGAGTAGCTTCCCTCGGAGAGGATGCGGTGTTCGAGTTGCTTCCCTCGGAGAGGATGCGGTGTTCGAGTTGCCTCCCTCGGAGAGGATGCGGTGTTCGATTTGATTGCCTCGGAGTGGATGCGGTGTTCGAGTTGCCTCCCTCGGAGAGGATGCGGTGTTCGAGTTGCCTCCCTCGGAGAGGATGCGGTGTTCGATTTGATTCCCTCGGAGAGGATGCGGTGTTCGATTTGATTCCCTCGGAGAGGATGCAGTGTTCGAGTTGCCTCCCTCGGAGAGGATGCGGTGTTCGAGTTGCCTCCCTCGGAGAGGACGTGGTGTTCGAGTCGCTTCCCTCGGAGAGGATGCGGTGTTCGAGTTGCTTCCCTCGGAGAGGATGCGGTGTTCGAGTTGCCTCCCTCGGAGAGGATGCGGTGTTCGAGTTGCCTCCCTCGGAGAGTATGCGGTGTTCGATTGGATTCCCTCGGAGAGGATGCGGTGTTCGAGTTGGCTCCCTCTGAGAGGATGCGGTGTTCGAGTTGCCTCCCACGGAGAGGATGTGGTGTTCGAGTTGCCTCCCTCGGAGAGGATGCGGTTTTCGAGTTGCTTACCTCGGAGAGGATGCGGTGTTCGATTTGATTCCCTCGGAGAGGATGCGGTGTTCGAGTTGCCTCCCTCGGGGAGGATGCGGTGTTCGATTGGATTCCCTCGGAGAGGATGCGGTGTTCGAGTTGCCTCCCTCGGAGAGGATGCGGTGTTCGAGTTGGCTCCCTCGGAGAGGATGCGGTGTTCGAGTTGCTTCCCTCGGAGAGGATGCGGAGTTCGAGTTGGCTCCCTCGGAGAGGATGCGGTTTTCGAGTTGCCTCCCTCGGAGAGGATGCGGTGTTCGAGTTGCCTCCCTCGGAGAGGATGCGGTGTTCGAGTTGATTCCCTCTGAGAGGATGCGGTGTTCGAGTTGCTTCCCTCGGAGAGAATGCGGTGTTCGAGTTGGCTCCCTCGGAGAGGATGCGGTGTTCGAGTCGCCTCCCTCGGAGAGGATGAGGTGTTCGATTTGTTTCCCTCGGAGAGGATGCGGTGTTCGAGTTGCCTCCCTCTGAGAGGATGCGGTGTTCGAGTTGCCTCCCACGGAGAGGATGCGGTGTTCGAGTTGCCTCCCTCGGAGAGGATGCGGTTTTCGAGTTGCTTACCTCGGAGAGGATGCGGTGTTCGATTTGATTCCCTCGGAGAGTATGCGGTGTTCGAGTTGCCTCCCTCGGAGAGGATGCGGTGTTCGAGTTGGCTCCCTCGGAGAGGATGCGGTGTTCGAGTTGCTTCCCTCGGAGAGGATGCGGTGTTCGAGTTGGCTCCCTCGGAGAGGATGCGATTTTCGAGTTGCCTCCCTCGGAGAGGATGCGGTGTTCGAGTTGCCTCCCTCGGAGAGGATGCGGTGTTCGAGTTGATTCCCTCTGAGAGGATGCGGTGTTCGAGTTGCTTCCCTCGGAGAGAATGCGGTGTTCGAGTTGGCTCCCTCGGAGAGGATGCGGTGTTCGAGTCGCCTCCCTCGGAGAGGATGAGGTTTTCGATTTGTTTCCCTCGGAGAGGATGCGGTGTTCGAGTTGCCTCCCGCGGAGAGGATGCGGTGTTCGATTGGATTCCCTCGGAGAGGATGCGGTGTTCGAGTTGCCTCCCTCGGAGAGGATGCGGTGATCGATTTGATTGCCTCGGAGAGGATGCGGTGTTCGAGTTGCCTCCCTCGGAGAGGATGCGGTGTTCGAGTTGATTCCCTCTGAGAGGATGCGGTGTTCGAGTTGCTTCCCTCGGAGAGAATGCGGGTGTTCGAGTTGATTCCCTCGGAGAGGATGCGGTGTTCGAGTCGCCTCCCTCGGAGAGGATGAGGTGTTCGATTTGATTCCCTCGGAGAGGATGCGGTGTTCGAGTTGCCTCCCTCGGAGAGGATGCAGTGTTCGATTGGATTCCCTCGGAGAGGATGCGGTGTTCGAGTTGCCTCCCTCGGAGAGGACGTGGTGTTCGAGTCGCTTCCCTCGGAGAGGATGCGGTGTTCGAGTTGCTTCCCTCGGAGAGGATGCGGTGTTCGATTGGATTCCCTCGGAGAGGATGCGGTGTTCGAGTTGCTTCCCTCGGAGAGGATGTGGTGTTCGAGTTGCCTCCCTCGGAGAGGATGCGGTGTTCGATTTGCTTCCCTCGGAGAGGATGCAGTGTTCGAGTTGCTTCCCTCGGAGAGGATGCAGTGTTCGATTGGATTCCCTCGGAGAGGATGCGGTGTTCGAGTTGCCTCCCTCGGAGAGGATGCGGTGTTCGAGTTGCTTCCCTCGGAGAGGATGCGGTGTTCGAGTTGGCTCCCTCGGAGAGGATGCGGTGTTCGAGTTGCTTCCCTCGGAGAGGATGCGGTGTTCGATTTGATTCCCTCGGAGAGGATGCGGTGTTCGAGTTGCTTCCCTCGGAGAGGATGCGGTGTTCGAGTTGCCTCCCTCGGATAGGATGCGGTGTTCGATTTGATTGCCTCGGAGAGGATGCGGTGTTCGAGTTGCCTCCCTCGGAGAGGATGCGGTGTTCGAGTTGCCTCCCTCGGAGAGGATGCGGTGTTCGATTTGATTCCCTCGGAGAGGATGCGGTGTTCGATTTGATTGCCTCGGAGAGGATGCGGTGTTCGAGTTGCCTCCCTCGGAGAGGATGCGGTGTTCGAGTTGCCTCCCTCGGAGAGGATGCGGTGTTCGAGTTGCCTCCCTCGGAGAGGATGCGGTGTTCGATTTGATTGCCTCGGAGAGGATGCGGTGTTCGAGTTGCCTCCCTCGGAGAGGATGCGGTGTTCGAGTTGCCTCCCTCGGAGAGGATGCGGTGTTCGATTTGATTCCCTCGGAGAGGATGCGGTGTTCGAGTTGCCTCCCTCGGAGAGGATGCGGTGTTCGAGTTGGCTCCCTCGGAGAGGATGCGGTGTTCAAGTTGCTTCCCTCGGAGAGGATGCGGTGTTCGAGTTGCTTCCCTCGGAGAGGATGCGGTGTTCGAGTTGCCTCCCTCGGATAGGATGCGGTGTTCGATTTGATTGCCTCGGAGAGGATGCGGTGTTCGAGTTGCCTCCCTCGGAGAGGATGCGGTGTTCGAGTTGCCTCCCTCGGAGAGGATGCGGTGTTCGATTTGATTCCCTCGGAGAGGATGCAGTGTTCGAGTTGCCTCCCTCGGAGAGGATGCGGTGTTCGATTTGATTCCCTCGGAGAGGATGCGGTGTTCGAGTTGATTCCCTCGGAGAGGATGCGGTGTTCGATTTGATTGCCTCGGAGAGGATGCGGTGTTCGAGTTGCCTCCCTCGGAGAGGATGCGGTGTTCGATTTGATTCCCTCGGAGAGGATGCGGTGTTCGAGTTGATTCCATCGGAGAGGATGCGGTGTTCGATTTGATTGCCTCCGAGAGGATGCGGTGTTCGAGTTGCCTCCCTCGGAGAGGATGCGGTGTTCGATTTGATTGCCTCCGAGAGGATGCGGTGTTCGAGTTGCCTCCCTCGGAGAGGATGCGGTGTTCGATTTGATTCCCTCGGAGAGGATGCGGTGTTCGAGTTGCTTCCCTCGGAGAGGATGCGGTGTTCGATTTGATTCCCTCGGAGAGGATGCGGTGTTCGAGTTGCCTCCCTCGGAGAGGATGCGGTGTTCGAGTTGCCTCCCTCGGAGAGGATGCGGTGTTCGAGTTGCTTCCCTCGGAGAGGATGCGGTGTTCGATTGGATTCCCTCGGAGAGGATGCGGTGTTCGAATTGCCTTCCTCGGAGAGGATGCGGTGTTCGAGTTGCTTCCCTCGGAGAGGATGCGGTGTTCGAGTTGCCTCCCTCGGAGAGGATGCAGTGTTCGATTTGCTTCCCTCGGAGAGGATGCAGTGTTCGATTTGATTCCCTCGGAGAGGATGCGGTGTTCGAGTTGCTTCCCTTGGAGAGGATGCGGTGTTCGAGTTGCTTCCCTCGGAGAGGATGCTGTGTTCGAGTTGCCTCCCTCGGAGAGGATGCGGTGTTCGAGTTGCTTCCCTCGGAGAGGATGCGGTGTTCGAGTTGATTCCCTCGGAGAGGATGCGGTGTTCGAGTTGCCTCCCTCGGAGAGGATGCGGTGTTCGAGTCGCCTCCCTCGGAGAGGACGCGGTGTTCGAGTTGCCTCCCTCGGAGAGGACGCGGTGTTCGAGTTGCCTCCCTCGGATAGGTTGCGGTGTTCGAATTGATTCCCTCGGAGAGGATGCGGTGTTCGAGTCGCCTCCCTCGGAGAGGATGCGGTGTTCGAGTCGCCTCCGTCGGAGAGGATGCGGTGTTCGAGTCGCCTCCCTCGGAGAGGATGCGGTGTTCGAGTCGCCTTCCTTGGAGAGGATGCGGTGTTCGAGTCGCCTCCCTCGGATAGGATGCGGTGTTCGAGTTGATTCCCTCGGAGAGGATGCGGTGTTCGAGTTGGCTCCCTCGGAGAGGATGCGGTGTTCGAGTCGCCTCCCTCGGAGAGGATGCGGTGTTCGAGTCGCCTTCCTTGGAGAGGATGCGGTGTTCGAGTTGCCTCCCTCGGATAGGATGCGGTGTTCGAGTTGATTCCCTCGGAGAGGATGCGGTGTTCGAGTTGGCTCCCTCGGAGAGGATGCGGTGTTCGAGTCGCCTCCCTCGGAGAGGATGTGGTGTTCAGGTCGCCTCCCTCGGAGAGGATGCGGTGTTCGAGTTGCCTCCCTCTGAGATGATGCGGTATTCGAGTGGCTTCCCTCGGAGAGGATGCGGTGTTCGAGTTGCTTCCCTCGGAGAGGATGCGGTGTTCGAGTTGCCTCCCTCGGAGAGGATGCGGTGTTCGATTTGATTGCCTCGGAGAGGATGCGGTGTTCGAGTTGCCTCCCTCGGAGAGGATGCGGTGTTCGAGTTGCTTCCCTCGGAGAGGATGCGGTGTTCGAGTTGCCTCCCTCGGAGAGGATGCGGTGTTCGATTTGATTCCCTCGGAGAGGATGCGGTGTTCGATTTGATTCCCTCGGAGAGGATGCAGTGTTCGAGTTGCCTCCCTCGGAGAGGATGCGGTGTTCGAGTTGCCTCCCTCGGAGAGGATGCGGTGTTCGATTTGATTCCCTCGGAGAGGATGCGGTGTTTGAGTTGCCTCCCTCGGAGAGGATGCGGTGTTCGAGTTGCTTCCCTCGGAGAGGATGCGGTGTTTGAGTTGCCTCCCTCGGAGAGGATGCGGTGTTCGAGTTGCCTCCCTCGGAGAGGATGCGGTGTTCGAGTTGCCTCCCTCGGAGAGGATGCGGTGTTCGATTGGATTCCCTCGGAGAGGATGCGGTGTTCGAGTTGCCTCCCTCGGAGAGGACGTGGTGTTCGAGTCGCTTCCCTCGGAGAGGATGCGGTGTTCGAGTTGCTTCCCGCGGAGAGGATGCGGTGTTCGAGTTGCCTCCCTCGGAGAGGATGCGGTGTTCGAGTTGGCTCCCTCGGAGAGGATGCGGTGTTCGAGTTGGCTCCCTCTGAGAGGATGCGGTGTTCGAGTTGCCTCCCACGGAGAGGATGCGGTGCTCGAGTTGCCTCCCTCGGAGAGGATGCGGTGTTCGAGTTGCTTACCTCGGAGAGGATGCGGTGTTCGATTTGATTCCCTCGGAGAGAATGCGGTGTTCGAGTTGCCTCCCTCGGGGAGGATGCGGTGTTCGATTGGATTCCCTCGGAGAGGATGCGGTGTTCGAGTTGCCTCCCTCGGAGAGGATGTGGTGTTTGAGTTGGCTCCCTCGGAGAGGATGCGGTGTTCGAGTTGCTTCCCTCGGAGAGGATGCGGTGTTCGAGTTGGCTCCCTCGGAGAGGATGCGGTGTTCGAGTTGCCTCCCTCGGAGAGGATGCGGTGTTCGAGTTGATTCCCTCGGAGAGGATGCGGTGTTCGAGTCGCCTCCCTCGGAGAGGATGAGGTGTTCGATTTGATTCCCTCGGAGAGGATGCGGTGTTCGAGTTGCCTCCCTCGGAGAGGATGCGGTGTTCGATTGGATTCCCTCGGAGAGGATGCGGTGTTCGATTGGATTCCCTCGGAGAGGATGCGGTGTTCGAGTTGCCTCCCTCGGAGAGGATGCGGTGTTCGAGTTGGCTCCCTCGGAGAGGATGCGGTGTTCGAGTTGCTTCCCTCGGAGAGGATGCGGTGTTCGATTTGATTCCCTCGGAGAGGATGCGCTGTTCGAGTTGGCTCCCTCGGAGAGGATGCGGTGTTCAAGTTGCTTCCCTCGGAGAGGATGCGGTGTTCGAGTTGCCTCCCTCGGAGAGGATGCGGTGTTCGAGTTGCTTCCCTCGGAGAGGATGCGGTGTTCGATTTGATTCCCTCGGAGAGGATGCGCTGTTCGAGTTGGCTGCCTCGGAGAGGATGCGGTGTTCAAGTTGCTTCCCTCGGAGAGGATGCGGTGTTCGAGTTGCCTCCCTCGGAGAGGATGCGGTGTTCGAGTTGCCTCCCTCGGAGAGGATGCGGTGTTCGATTTGATTCCCTCGGAGAGGATGCAGTGTTCGAGTTGCCTCCCTCGGAGAGGATGCGGTGTTCGAGTTGCTTCCCTCGGAGAGGATGCGGTGTTCGAGTTGCCTCCCTCGGAGAGGATGCGGTGTTCGAGTTGCCTCCCTCGGAGAGGATGCGGTGTTCGAGTTGCCTCCCTCGGAGAGGATGCGGTGTTCGAGTTGCTTCCCTCGGAGAGGATGCGGTGTTCGAGTTGCCTCCCTCGGAGAGGATGCGGTGTTCGAGTTGCCTCCCTCGGAGAGGATGCGGTGTTCGATTTGATTCCCTCGGAGAGGATGCGGTGTTCGAGTTGCCTCCCTCGGAGAGGATGCGGTGTTCGAGTTGCCTCCCTCGGAGAGGATGCGGTGTTCGAGTTGCTTCCCTCGGAGAGGATGCGGTGTTCGATTGGATTCCCTCGGAGAGGATGCGGTGTTCGAATTGCCTTCCTCGGAGAGGATGCGGTGTTCGAGTTGCTTCCCTCGGAGAGGATGCTGTGTTCGAGTTGCCTCCCTCGGAGAGGATGCAGTGTTCGATTTGATTCCCTCGGAGAGGATGCGGTGTTCGAGTTGCTTCCCTTGGAGAGGATGCGGTGTTCGAGTTGCTTCCCTCGGAGAGGATGCTGTGTTCGAGTTGCCTCCCTCGGAGAGGATGCGGTGTTCGAGTTGCTTCCCTCGGAGAGGATGCGGTGTTCGAGTTGATTCCCTCGGAGAGGATGCGGTGTTCGAGTTGCCTCCCTCGGAGAGGATGCGGTGTTCGAGTCGCCTCCCTCGGAGAGGACGCGGTGTTCGAGTTGCCTCCCTCGGAGAGGACGCGGTGTTCGAGTTGCCTCCCTCGGATAGGTTGCGGTGTTCGAATTGATTCCCTCGGAGAGGATGCGGTGTTCGAGTCGCCTCCCTCGGAGAGGATGCGGTGTTCGAGTCGCCTCCGTCGGAGAGGATGCGGTGTTCGAGTCGCCTCCCTCGGAGAGGATGCGGTGTTCGAGTCGCCTTCCTTGGAGAGGATGCGGTGTTCGAGTTGCCTCCCTCGGATAGGATGCGGTGTTCGAGTTGATTCCCTCGGAGAGGATGCGGTGTTCGAGTTGGCTCCCTCGGAGAGGATGCGGTGTTCGAGTCGCCTCCCTCGGAGAGGATGCGGTGTTCGAGTCGCCTTCCTTGGAGAGGATGCGGTGTTCGAGTTGCCTCCCTCGGATAGGATGCGGTGTTCGAGTTGATTCCCTCGGAGAGGATGCGGTGTTCGAGTTGGCTCCCTCGGAGAGGATGCGGTGTTCGAGTCGCCTCCCTCGGAGAGGATGTGGTGTTCAGGTCGCCTCCCTCGGAGAGGATGCGGTGTTCGAGTTGCCTCCCTCTGAGATGATGCGGTATTCGAGTAGCTTCCCTCGGAGAGGATGCGGTGTTCGAGTTGCTTCCCTCGGAGAGGATGCGGTGTTCGAGTTGCCTCCCTCGGAGAGGATGCGGTGTTCGATTTGATTGCTTCGGAGAGGATTCGGTGTTCGAGTTGCCTCCCTCGGAGAGGATGCGGTGTTCGAGTTGCCTCCCTCGGAGAGGATGCGGTGTTCGATTTGATTCCCTCGGAGAGGATGCGGTGTTCGATTTGATTCCCTCGGAGAGGATGCAGTGTTCGAGTTGCCTCCCTCGGAGAGGATGCGGTGTTCGAGTTGCCTCCCTCGGAGAGGATGCGGTGTTCGATTCGATTCCCTCGGAGAGGATGCGGTGTTCGAGTTGCCTCCCTCGGAGAGGATGCGGTGTTCGAGTTGCCTCCCTCGGAGAGGATGCGGTGTTCGATTGGATTCCCTCGGAGAGGATGCGGTGTTCGAGTTGCCTCCCTCGGAGAGGACGTGGTGTTCGAGTCGCTTCCCTCGGAGAGGATGCGGTGTTCGAGTTGCTTCCCTCGGAGAGGATGCGGTGTTCGAGTTGCCTCCCTCGGAGAGGATGCGGTGTTCGAGTTGCCTCCCTCGGAGAGTATGCGGTGTTCGATTGGATTCCCTCGGAGAGGATGCGGTGTTCGAGTTGGCTCCCTCTGAGAGGATGCGGTGTTCGAGTTGCCTCCCACGGAGAGGATGCGGTGTTCGAGTTGCCTCCCTCGGAGAGGATGCGGTTTTCGAGTTGCTTACCTCGGAGAGGATGCGGTGTTTGATTTGATTCCCTCGGAGAGGATGCAGTGTTCGAGTTGGCTCCCTCGGAGAGGATGCGGTGTTCGAGTCGCCTCCCTCGGAGAGGATGTGGTGTTCGAGTCGCCTCCCTCGGAGAGGATGCGGTGTTCGAGTTGCCTCCCTCTGAGATGATGCGGTATTCGAGTAGCTTCCCTCGGAGAGGATGCGGTGTTCGAGTTGCTTCCCTCGGAGAGGATGCGGTGTTCGAGTTGCCTCCCTCGGAGAGGATGCGGTGTTCGATTTGATTGCCTCGGAGTGGATGCGGTGTTCGAGTTGCCTCCCTCGGAGAGGATGCGGTGTTCGAGTTGCCTCCCTCGGAGAGGATGCGGTGTTCGAGTTGCCTCCCTCGGAGAGGATGCGGTGTTCGAGTTGCCTCCCTCGGAGAGGATGCGGTGTTCGATTTGATTGCCTCGGAGTGGATGCGGTGTTCGAGTTGCCTCCCTCGGAGAGGATGCGGTGTTCGAGTTGCCTCCCTCGGAGAGGATGCGGTGTTCGATTTGATTCCCTCGGAGAGGATGCGGTGTTCGATTTGATTCCCTCGGAGAGGATGCAGTGTTCGAGTTGCCTCCCTCGGAGAGGATGCGGTGTTCGAGTTGCCTCCCTCGGAGAGGATGCGGTGTTCGATTTGATTCCCTCGGAGAGGATGCGGTGTTCGAGTTGCCTCCCTCGGAGAGGATGCGGTGTTCGAGTTGCCTCCCTCGGAGAGGATGCGGTGTTCGATTGGATTCCCTCGGAGAGGATGCGGTGTTCGAGTTGCCTCCCTCGGAGAGGACGTGGTGTTCGAGTCGCTTCCCTCGGAGAGGATGCGGTGTTCGAGTTGCTTCCCTCGGAGAGGATGCGGTGTTCGAGTTGCCTCCCTCGGAGAGGATGCGGTGTTCGAGTTGCCTCCCTCGGAGAGTATGCGGTGTTCGATTGGATTCCATCGGAGAGGATGCGGTGTTCGAGTTGGCTCCCTCTGAGAGGATGCGGTGTTCGAGTTGCCTCCCACGGAGAGGATGTGGTGTTCGAGTTGCCTCCCTCGGAGAGGATGCGGTTTTCGAGTTGCTTACCTCGGAGAGGATGCGGTGTTCGATTTGATTCCCTCGGAGAGGATGCGGTGTTCGAGTTGCCTCCCTCGGGGAGGATGCGGTGTTCGATTGGATTCCCTCGGAGAGGATGCGGTGTTCGAGTTGCCTCCCTCGGAGAGGATGCGGTGTTCGAGTTGGCTCCCTCGGAGAGGATGCGGTGTTCGAGTTGCTTCCCTCGGAGAGGATGCGGAGTTCGAGTTGGCTCCCTCGGAGAGGATGCGGTTTTCGAGTTGCCTCCCTCGGAGAGGATGCGGTGTTCGAGTTGCCTCCCTCGGAGAGGATGCGGTGTTCGAGTTGATTCCCTCTGAGAGGATGCGGTGTTCGAGTTGCTTCCCTCGGAGAGAATGCGGTGTTCGAGTTGGCTCCCTCGGAGAGGATGCGGTGTTCGAGTCGCCTCCCTCGGAGAGGATGAGGTGTTCGATTTGTTTCCCTCGGAGAGGATGCGGTGTTCGAGTTGCCTCCCTCTGAGAGGATGCGGTGTTCGAGTTGCCTCCCACGGAGAGGATGCGGTGTTCGAGTTGCCTCCCTCGGAGAGGATGCGGTTTTCGAGTTGCTTACCTCGGAGAGGATGCGGTGTTCGATTTGATTCCCTCGGAGAGTATGCGGTGTTCGAGTTGCCTCCCTCGGAGAGGATGCGGTGTTCGAGTTGGCTCCCTCGGAGAGGATGCGGTGTTCGAGTTGCTTCCCTCGGAGAGGATGCGGTGTTCGAGTTGGCTCCCTCGGAGAGGATGCGATTTTCGAGTTGCCTCCCTCGGAGAGGATGCGGTGTTCGAGTTGCCTCCCTCGGAGAGGATGCGGTGTTCGAGTTGATTCCCTCTGAGAGGATGCGGTGTTCGAGTTGCTTCCCTCGGAGAGAATGCGGTGTTCGAGTTGGCTCCCTCGGAGAGGATGCGGTGTTCGAGTCGCCTCCCTCGGAGAGGATGAGGTTTTCGATTTGTTTCCCTCGGAGAGGATGCGGTGTTCGAGTTGCCTCCCTCGGAGAGGATGCGGTGTTCGATTGGATTCCCTCGGAGAGGATGCGGTGTTCGAGTTGCCTCCCTCGGAGAGGATGCGGTGTTCGATTTGATTGCCTCGGAGAGGATGCGGTGTTCGAGTTGCCTCCCTCGGAGAGGATGCGGTGTTCGAGTTGATTCCCTCTGAGAGGATGCGGTGTTCGAGTTGCTTCCCTCGGAGAGAATGCGGTGTTCGAGTTGATTCCCTCGGAGAGGATGCGGTGTTCGAGTCGCCTCCCTCGGAGAGGATGAGGTGTTCGATTTGATTCCCTCGGAGAGGATGCGGTGTTCGAGTTGCCTCCCTCGGAGAGGATGCAGTGTTCGATTGGATTCCCTCGGAGAGGATGCGTTGTTCGAGTTGCCTCCCTCGGAGAGGATGCGGTGTTCGAGTTGCCTCCCTCGGAGAGGATGCGGTGTTCGAGTTGCTTCCCTCGGAGAGGACGCGGTGTTCGAGTTGCCTTCCTCGGAGAGGATGCAGTGTTCGATTTGATTCCCTCGGAGAGGATGCGGTGTTCGAGTTGCCTCCCTCGGAGCGGATGCGGTGTTCGATTTGATTCCCTCGGAGAGGATGCGGTGTTCGAGTTGCCTCCCTCGGAGAGGATGCGGTGTTCGAGTTGCCTCCCTCGGAGAGGATGCGGTGTTCGATTGGATTCCCTCGGAGAGGATGCGGTGTTCGAGTTGCCTCCCTCGGAGAGGACATGGTGTTCGAGTCGCTTCCCTCGGAGAGGATGCGGTGTTCGAGTTGCTTCCCTCGGAGAGGATGCGGTGTTCGAGTTGGCTCCCTCGGAGAGGATGCGGTGTTCGAGTTGCTTCCCTCGGAGAGGATGCGGTGTTCGATTTGATTCCCTCGGAGAGGATGCGGTGTTCGAGTTGCTTCCCTCGAAGAGGATGTGGTGTTCGAGTTGCTTCCCTCGGAGAGGATGCGGTGTTCGAGTTGCCTCCCTCGGAGAGGATGCGGTGTTCGATTTGATTGCCTCTGAGAGGATGCGGTGTTCGAGTTGCCTCCCTCGGAGAGGATGCGGTGTTCGAGTTGCCTCCCTCGGAGAGGATGCGGTGTTCGATTTGATTCCCTCGGAGAGGATGCGGTGTTCGAGTTGCCTCCCTCGGAGAGGATGCGGTGTTCGATTGGATTCCCTCGGAGAGGATGCGGTGTTCGATTGGATTCCCTCGGAGAGGATGCGGTGTTTGATTTGATTCCCTCGGAGAAGATGCGGTGTTCGAGTTGCCTCCCTCGGAGAGGATGCGGTGTTCGATTTGATTCCCTCGGAGAGGATGCGGTGTTCGAGTTGCCTCCCTCGGAGAGGATGCGGTGTTCGATTGGATTCCCTCGGAGAGGATGCGGTGTTCGAGTTGCCTCCCTCGGAGAGGACGTGGTGTTCGAGTCGCTTCCCTTGGAGAGGATGCGGTGTTCGAGTTGCTTCCCTCGGAGAGGATGCGGTGTTCGAGTTGGCTCCCTCGGAGAGGATGCGGTGTTCGATTGGATTCCCTCGGAGAGGATGCGGTGTTCGAGTTGCCTCCCTCGGAGAGGATGCGGTGTTCGAGTTGCCTCCCTCGGAGAGGATGCGGTGTTCGATTGGATTCCCTCGGAGAGGATGCGGTGTTCGAGTTGCCTCCCTCGGAGAGGACGTGGTGTTCGAGTCGCTTCCCTCGGAGAGGATGCGGTGTTCGAGTTGCTTCCCTCGGAGAGGATGCGGTGTTCGAGTTGCCTCCCTCGGAGAGGATGCGGTGTTCGAGTTGCCTCCCTCGGAGAGTATGCGGTGTTCGATTGGATTCCCTCGGAGAGGATGCGGTGTTCGAGTTGGCTCCCTCTGAGAGGATGCGGTGTTCGAGTTGCCTCCCACGGAGAGGATGTGGTGTTCGAGTTGCCTCCCTCGGAGAGGATGCGGTTTTCGAGTTGCTTACCTCGGAGAGGATGCGGTGTTCGATTTGATTCCCTCGGAGAGGATGCGGTGTTCGAGTTGCCTCCCTCGGGGAGGATGCGGTGTTCGATTGGATTCCCTCGGAGAGGATGCGGTGTTCGAGTTGCCTCCCTCGGAGAGGATGCGGTGTTCGAGTTGGCTCCCTCGGAGAGGATGCGGTGTTCGAGTTGCTTCCCTCGGAGAGGATGCGGAGTTCGAGTTGGCTCCCTCGGAGAGGATGCGGTTTTCGAGTTGCCTCCCTCGGAGAGGATGCGGTGTTCGAGTTGCCTCCCTCGGAGAGGATGCGGTGTTCGAGTTGATTCCCTCTGAGAGGATGCGGTGTTCGAGTTGCTTCCCTCGGAGAGAATGCGGTGTTCGAGTTGGCTCCCTCGGAGAGGATGCGGTGTTCGAGTCGCCTCCCTCGGAGAGGATGAGGTGTTCGATTTGTTTCCCTCGGAGAGGATGCGGTGTTCGAGTTGCCTCCCTCTGAGAGGATGCGGTGTTCGAGTTGCCTCCCACGGAGAGGATGCGGTGTTCGAGTTGCCTCCCTCGGAGAGGATGCGGTTTTCGAGTTGCTTACCTCGGAGAGGATGCGGTGTTCGATTTGATTCCCTCGGAGAGTATGCGGTGTTCGAGTTGCCTCCCTCGGAGAGGATGCGGTGTTCGAGTTGGCTCCCTCGGAGAGGATGCGGTGTTCGAGTTGCTTCCCTCGGAGAGGATGCGGTGTTCGAGTTGGCTCCCTCGGAGAGGATGCGATTTTCGAGTTGCCTCCCTCGGAGAGGATGCGGTGTTCGAGTTGCCTCCCTCGGAGAGGATGCGGTGTTCGAGTTGATTCCCTCTGAGAGGATGCGGTGTTCGAGTTGCTTCCCTCGGAGAGAATGCGGTGTTCGAGTTGGCTCCCTCGGAGAGGATGCGGTGTTCGAGTCGCCTCCCTCGGAGAGGATGAGGTTTTCGATTTGTTTCCCTCGGAGAGGATGCGGTGTTCGAGTTGCCTCCCTCGGAGAGGATGCGGTGTTCGATTGGATTCCCTCGGAGAGGATGCGGTGTTCGAGTTGCCTCCCTCGGAGAGGATGCGGTGTTCGATTTGATTGCCTCGGAGAGGATGCGGTGTTCGAGTTGCCTCCCTCGGAGAGGATGCGGTGTTCGAGTTGATTCCCTCTGAGAGGATGCGGTGTTCGAGTTGCTTCCCTCGGAGAGAATGCGGTGTTCGAGTTGATTCCCTCGGAGAGGATGCGGTGTTCGAGTCGCCTCCCTCGGAGAGGATGAGGTGTTCGATTTGATTCCCTCGGAGAGGATGCGGTGTTCGAGTTGCCTCCCTCGGAGAGGATGCAGTGTTCGATTGGATTCCCTCGGAGAGGATGCGTTGTTCGAGTTGCCTCCCTCGGAGAGGATGCGGTGTTCGAGTTGCCTCCCTCGGAGAGGATGCGGTGTTCGAGTTGCTTCCCTCGGAGAGGACGCGGTGTTCGAGTTGCCTTCCTCGGAGAGGATGCAGTGTTCGATTTGATTCCCTCGGAGAGGATGCGGTGTTCGAGTTGCCTCCCTCGGAGCGGATGCGGTGTTCGATTTGATTCCCTCGGAGAGGATGCGGTGTTCGAGTTGCCTCCCTCGGAGAGGATGCGGTGTTCGAGTTGCCTCCCTCGGAGAGGATGCGGTGTTCGATTGGATTCCCTCGGAGAGGATGCGGTGTTCGAGTTGCCTCCCTCGGAGAGGACGTGGTGTTCGAGTCGCTTCCCTCGGAGAGGATGCGGTGTTCGAGTTGCTTCCCTCGGAGAGGATGCGGTGTTCGAGTTGGCTCCCTCGGAGAGGATGCGGTGTTCGAGTTGCTTCCCTCGGAGAGGATGCGGTGTTCGATTTGATTCCCTCGGAGAGGATGCGGTGTTCGAGTTGCTTCCCTCGAAGAGGATGTGGTGTTCGAGTTGCTTCCCTCGGAGAGGATGCGGTGTTCGAGTTGCCTCCCTCGGAGAGGATGCGGTGTTCGATTTGATTGCCTCTGAGAGGATGCGGTGTTCGAGTTGCCTCCCTCGGAGAGGATGCGGTGTTCGAGTTGCCTCCCTCGGAGAGGATGCGGTGTTCGATTTGATTCCCTCGGAGAGGATGCGGTGTTCGAGTTGCCTCCCTCGGAGAGGATGCGGTGTTCGATTGGATTCCCTCGGAGAGGATGCGGTGTTCGATTGGATTCCCTCGGAGAGGATGCGGTGTTTGATTTGATTCCCTCGGAGAGGATGCGGTGTTCGAGTTGCCTCCCTCGGAGAGGATGCGGTGTTCGATTTGATTCCCTCGGAGAGGATGCGGTGTTCGAGTTGCCTCCCTCGGAGAGGATGCGGTGTTCGATTGGATTCCCTCGGAGAGGATGCGGTGTTCGAGTTGCCTCCCTCGGAGAGGACGTGGTGTTCGAGTCGCTTCCCTTGGAGAGGATGCGGTGTTCGAGTTGCTTCCCTCGGAGAGGATGCGGTGTTCGAGTTGGCTCCCTCGGAGAGGATGCGGTGTTCGATTGGATTCCCTCGGAGAGGATGCCGTGTTCGAGTTGCCTCCCTCGGAGAGGATGCGGTGTTCGATTTGATTCCCTCGGAGAGGATGCGGTGT
The DNA here is from genome assembly GCF_048418815.1 of Hemitrygon akajei. Classification (NCBI taxonomy): domain Eukaryota; kingdom Metazoa; phylum Chordata; class Chondrichthyes; order Myliobatiformes; family Dasyatidae; genus Hemitrygon; species Hemitrygon akajei. The sequence continues at coordinate 61,128,735 of NC_133137.1, forward strand.
TCGAGTTGGCTCCCTCGGAGAGGATGCGGTGTTCGAGTTGCCTCCCTCAGAGAGGATGCGGTGTTCGAGTTGCCTCCCTCGGAGAGGATGCGGTGTTCGAGTTGATTCCCTCTGAGAGGATGCGGTGTTCGAGTTGCTTCCCTCGGAGAGGATGCGGTGTTTGAGTTGCCTCCCTCGGAGAGGATGCTGTGTTCGAGTTGATTCCCTCTGAGAGGATGCGGTGATCGAGTTGCCTCCCTCGGAGAGGATGCGGTGTTCGAGTTGCTTCCCTCGGAGAGGATGCGGTGTTCGAGTTGATTCCCTCGGAGAGGATGCGGTGTTCGAGTCGCCTCCCTCAGAGAGGATGAGGTGTTCGATTTGATTCCCTCGGAGAGGATGCGGTGTTCGAGTTGCCTCCCTCGGAGAGGATGCGGTGTTCGAGTTGCCTCCCTCGGAGAGGTTGCTGTGTTCGAGTTGCCTCCCACGGAGAGGATGCGGTGTTCGAGTTGGCTCCCTCGGAGAGGATGCGGTGTTCGAGTTGCTTCCCTCGGAGAGGTTGCGGTGTTCGATTTGATTCCCTCGGAGAGGATGCGGTGTTCGAGTTGGCTCCCTCGGAGAGGATGCGGTGTTCGAGTTGCTTCCCTCGAAGAGGATGCGTTGTTCGAGTTGCTTCCCTCGGAGAGGATGCGGTGTTCGAGTTGCCTCCCTCGGAGAGGATGCGGTGTTCGATTTGATTGCCTCGGAGAGGATGCGGGTGTTCGAGTTGCCTCCCTCGGAGAGGATGCGGTGTTCGAGTTGCCTCCCTCGGAGAGGATGCGGTGTTCGATTTGATTCCCTCGGAGAGGATGCGGTGTTCGATTTGATTCCCTCGGAGAGGATGCAGTGTTCGAGTTGCCTCCCTCGGAGAGGATGCGGTGTTCGAGTTGCCTCCCTCGGAGAGGATGCGGTGTTCGATTTGATTCCCTCGGAGAGGATGCGGTGTTCGAGTTGCCTCCTTCGGAGAGGATGCGGTGTTCGAGTTGCTTCCCTCGGAGAGGATGCGGTGTTCGAGTTGCTTCCCTCGGAGAGGATGCGGTGTTCGAGTTGGCTCCCTCGGAGAGGATGCGGTGTTCGAGTTGCCTCCCTCAGAGAGGATGCGGTGTTCGAGTTGCCTCCCTCGGAGAGGATGCGGTGTTCGAGTTGATTCCCTCTGAGAGGATGCGGTGTTCGAGTTGCTTCCCTCTGAGAGGATGCGGTGTTCGAGTTGATTCCCTCGGAGAGGATGCGGTGTTCGAGTCGCCTCCCTCAGAGAGGATGAGGTGTTCGATTTGATTCCCTCGGAGAGGATGCGGTGTTCGAGTTGCCTCCCTCGGAGAGGATGCGGTGTTCGAGTTGCTTCCCTCGGAGAGGTTGCTGTGTTCGATTTGATTCCCTCGGAGAGGATGCGGTGTTCGAGTTGGCTCCCTCGGAGAGGATGCGGTGTTCGAGTTGCTTCCCTCGGAGAGGTTGCGGTGTTCGATTTGATTCCCTCGGAGAGGATGCGGTGTTCGAGTTGGCTCCCTCGGAGAGGATGCGGTGTTCGAGTTGCTTCCCTCGGAGAGGATGCGGTGTTCGAGTTGGCTCCCTCGGAGAGGATGCGGTGTTCGAGTTGGCTCCCTCGGAGAGGATGCGGTGTTCGAGTTGCTTCCCTCGGAGATGATGCGGTGTTCGAGTTGGCTCCCTCGGAGAGGATGCGGTGTTCGAGTTGCTTCCCTCGGAGAGGTTGCGGTGTTCGATTTGATTCCCTCGGAGAGGATGCGGTGTTCGAGTTGGCTCCGTCGGAGAGGATGCGGTGTTCGAGTTGCTTCCCTCGGAGAGGATGCGGTGTTCGAGTTGCTTCCCTCGGAGAGGATGCGGTGTTCGAGTTGGCTCCCTCGGAGAGGATGCGGTGTTCGAGTTGCTTCCCTCGGAGATGATGCGGTGTTCGAGTTGGCTCCCTCGGAGAGGATGCGGTGTTCGAGTTGCCTCCCTCGGAGAGGATGCGGTGTTCTTTCTTGTTGCCAATTGGCAGGCTGGGGGTTTGGGGTTTGGTGTCCTTGTTGTTTCTCCATGTGGGCGATCTGTTTTTGTGCATGGGAGGGGTCGGAGGGTTCGGGGTTTGTGAGTTTTTGTTTCTTTTTTCTTGGGGGGGGATTGATGTATTTTTTCAAAATTATTCTATGATTTTTTCTGTATTTTATGGCTATGTAGAGAAGAGAAATCTCAGAGTTGTATTCTGCAGACATATTTTTAAAATAAGATGAACCTTTCAACTTTGATTGAACCTTGATTTGAATGAGATTGGAAGAATGAGAGATGACTTCATCAAACCATATAAAGCGCTTAGAAGATTGAACAGGGTAGGTCTTGAAAAGATGTTTTCCTGGTTGAGGAGTTTAGATCAAAGGATCCTAGTTTCAAAATAAGAGGTAATGCATATGGGACTGAAATGAGGAGAGATTTCTTCATCTGGGGTAGGGGGGTGAATCTCTGGAATTCTCTTTCTGAGAGAACTATTAGTCGTTGGTTGCATAGAGAATGCTGACTGATAGATGAACAATATTGAGTGATGGGGCACACGGCAAACATGAGAAAATCTGCAGATGCTGGAAATCTAAAGCAACATGCAAAAAATGCTGGGTGAGCTCAGCAGGTCAGGCGGCATCTATGGCTAAAAATAATCAGTCGACATTTTGGGCCGAGACTCCTCTTCGGGAGTGAGAAAGGAGGAGGAAGATGCTAGAATAAAAAGTGTGGCAGGGGGATATGTTGGGGAAAGAAGCTAGCTGAAAGGTGATAGGAGAAGCCAGGGGGTGGGAAAGGTCAAGGGTCGGAGAAGAAAAAATATGATAAGAGAGGAGCCAGGGGGAAGTAATAGGGAGGAGAGAAGAATTGAAAGGTCAGTGTGGGGAATAGAGGAAGGGGGGAGGTGAATTTGTTCAGTGGAAGGAGAAATAGATATTCATGTCATCAGGTTGGAGGATACGCAGATGGAATATTAAATGTTGCTCCTCCGCCCTGAGGATGGCCTCATTTTAGCATAAGAGGAGGCCATGGATCAACAAGTTGGAATTGGAATGGGAATTGGAACTAAAATATCTGGCCACCAGGATGTCCTGCTTGTGGTGGATGGTGTGGAGGTGAAGCAGTCCCCCAATTTATGACGGATCTCGCCGATGTAGAGGGAGGGCACATCAGGAGCACCGGATTCAATAGGTGGCCCCAGCAGATTTGCAGGTGAAGTGTTGACTCGCTTGGAAGGACAGTTTAGGGTCCTGAACGGAGGTGAGGGAGGAGGTGTATGGGCAGGGATAAATGCCGGGAGGGTGATTAGTGGAGAGGGATGAATGGACAAAGGAGTCACAGAGGCAGAGATCCCTGCAGAAAGCTGGGGGTGTGGTGGATGTAAGGCTAAGCTTCATGGTAGGATCAGGGCAGGTGTTCAAGGTAGGAGGTTAGCCATGATCTTTTTGATAGCAATATAGATTTGAGGCTAAAAAACCTATTGCTACTCTTATTTTTTGTGACATCTGAGTCCATTTAGTTGCTCACAGGGGGTGTTTAACTTCCCAATAAGCTAAATTCCTACTGTGATGGACAAAATCTTAAAAAAAAGAATAAAATTGGTTCAAGAGGCTTGGGTCCCTTGAAAAGACTGTGTTGTGTCAATGAACAATGAATACCTGCAGTGCCTTGTGTGACAATGCCTGAACACTAGCAAAGGTGACTATAGCAAGGGATGGACACATTGATTGTCTGTTGAATGGGTGGTGGAGGCTGTTTGATAATCCCTCTCCAACAGAGATGTGAAATTTATTTTTGTTTGAAATATTCTGCCAGCATGAATACACAGAGGGCAATCTGGACAAGATGATGAATAATGCATGCATGTTTGAGCAGTGACTTCATTTCTACTTGCAAATAGCTCATTACATAAATAATTATTTCAATAATTTACCAAAATTATTTTAAATTGCGAACTAAACCAAATGTTAAATAGAGTCCCTCATGGGGGCAAATGGAAGAGTTAGTTGGCAAAAGGGGAGTTCTTTTAGAACCAATATCCTGCCATCCTCCTGCAATGCTTGTGACTGCGAGGATTTCAGCATTCTTCTAAAACAATGTGATAAGTTTTGCTCATTTGTCAGTTGCCCCCAAATGAATTGGCTACAAAATGTAATTGCACCTTATTTCAACCCAACTATTTCATGGGGAATTGTACTCTAACCATATATCTGAACAGGCTGCCTGGAGACACAGTGAAAAACTCTAAATGCCCGCAGGATTTATACCCACTGATTAAAAAAGTGTTACTCTATAATATCTCTAGGAGGGAGAAAATTAAGAAAAAAACAAGCCAGCATTAAATTCAAGACCAGATTTAGTTGGCTAGAGCTGATGGATCTAATCAAAACTATTAATGTTCAGCTGTTTATATTGAATCAAGTCCTGGACTTCACTGTCAAAATTTTTTTTTCTAAAAATTAATTTTATTCGTAATGAACATAGTAAATACAATAAAGGCATATTAACATCTCCCTTCTCTTCACCGAACTATTCAAAATATTTTGTAGTATCTCAACACCACTAATGCTTCCTCCTTACACATCACATCTGTGAAGATTTGGAGAGGTGTTAGAGGATCCAGCTTCTCGGTGTCCAGAGGCAGCAGGACTGTGGCCCTTCCCCACAAAGACTTTGAGCTTCAGTGCGCCCTGCAGCACATTCTCCTACACCCTGGAATGTGCCAATTCACTCACCAACACCTCCTTACTCTGGCAGCAAGGAGGTTTAGGGCAGACCAGTGGGCAACCTGTGCCAGCAGGAGGTGACGCTTGCCTCAAAGTATTCCGGGGAATAGCCTGCAGTTCAGAGTCCTGTATTATTCAGCTGAATGGCGCCAACCCTAACAGGGACTATTGCAATCATTACCAGACCTTCTCAATAGGTACTTTTAACATCAGAGAAATGCATACAATATACATCCTGAAATTCTTTTTCTTTGCAAACATCCACAAAAACAGAGGAGTGCCTCAAGTAATGAATGACAGTTAAATGTTAGAATCCCAAAGCTCCCCCCAATTCCCCCTTTCACACACAAGCAGCAGCAAAACAACAACCTCCCCACCAGCAAAAAAGCAATGGCAGCCCCCCACCAAGAACTCAAGCGTGCAACAAAGCATCAATAAAGACTCAGACTTGCAGTACCCCAAAGACTACTCGTTCACCCAGTAATTCGACATACCACAGGCTCTCTCTCTCCCTAATAAGGGAAAGAGAAGTGTCCCCATTTCACAACAAGAGGGGAGACATAACAAAGCAACTTGCTGATTTATGGTGTCACTTTTTCTGAGCTCTGTGCCCAAAGAACTCGGGCCTCTGGGCACACAGCCAGCAGCCAGCTCGCTGCTTTCGATCTTCCATCTCCCTTGATGCATCAGGCGACAGTACCGGCCTCGAGTCTGCCCGTCTCCAGGGCCCTGAAAATCCGGCAGCCTGAAGGCAGGCTAGTTTTTCAGGCTGCATCCTTGGCATATCGCAAAGCAGCTAGCTGGTCGTGAGGCCCCGAGAGAAGGTCCCATTTCCGCAAAGAACCAAAGTCAGCATGTAACTCCAGGTCAGGGTTAACCTCAAAAGAACCCTGAAAGGGAAAAGAAAGAGATTTCAAAGATCGAAATAGAGCTGTTTCTGAGGATTGCAAGCAAAGGAGTTGCTGTTAGGTGCCATCATCCTCTTTAGCCTTGGTAAACGCACAGTCTACGAGGAGATGGATGATTATCTCATCCATATGGCAGCAAAATCAAGTGAAATGGGAGTGAGATTGATCCTGAGCACCCCTCTCACTTCCAGCAAACCAAAGTTTTGGTGTAAAATCTGTGCACTTTGATAATAAGGCATTTTGCTCATTGATCTTGTCATTCTGCTCAGGGATCAAGCCCACAGCTTCAATCATGTCCTTCACCCGCTGGGCTAGCAGCACACTCTGTGCCGACCACTGCCCGATGAATCTGCGGTCACTGGTCTTTTTCTTCAGCAACTTTTCTATACAAACAGTTATTACAGCAGGAACTGACTGAGTGGAACATTGTGAGGCAACAAAGCCAAGCCCATCCTTCACAATACTGGGGCAAGTACAACCTCTGCATGTTCGTGACACTCACTGAAAGATTCTTTCTCTTTGAAAACTGAACTTTATTCATAATTAAAAATGCAGTATACACAAAGGAAGACACAGTGTAAAATACTTTTACATTGATGGTTATCACATTCAGAAGTGAAAAAAGGTAAAAAGAAAATCCAAACATAGCACCATGCCACTTGTGTGGCCCCTCTGGGGTGTTACATCCTCTTAAGGGTTCGAGGTGCTTCCATATCCAATGGTCCCCTTCCATATATGGTAGCAGAAGGAGCCTAGACTGCGCTCCCTCGCCGAAGAGCTTTAGCATTGGCTGCACCAGTTTTCACTGTGTTGCTCAGCAGGTACTCCTGCAGCTTGGGCTGTGTCTGTCCACAGCGTTCCCTTACAGACTTCTTGCTGGACTGTCAGACCAACAAGTTTCAGACAGACCAGAGGGCTGGTGTCTTTACAACAGGACTAGGTGTCTGTCTTGATGTGTGTCTCTCATAACAGTCCATAGATCAGAGAGTCCTCTCATCTGCAGCCGCTTGGGATGACCTGGGACACGGGAGCTTGGATCGGTCTCCACGCCTTCTTTGCAAGCTCACTGTCAGCAAGGAGTTGTGTGACTGTCTCTTCTTCACAACAGCCGTCCCTGGGGATGATATGTCATCTGTACAGGACTGTGAGAGCGTTCCTCATTGCCAGCCGGGTGGGGTCTTGGCGCTTGCTGGCGATGAACAATTTTGCCAGACGGTTCAGGCTGTCTGCTCAGGGAACCATCCCCCAGTGTCCATAGTGTCCCTATCCTGCAACTATCTGCAGGATGTTCTGCACGGACCACTGTCAATGGACTTGTGGTCAAAGGTGTTTTCTGGGAAGTAATTCTCCATGATGGACAGATAGTGCAGTAATAGCCACCTGCAGGAGCATTGCACAATAATGGGGCAAGGCCTATCTTCCACAACACTGGGACAGATAGAACCTCAGCCTATCATGACATTTGGTGCCCACACACCATCTGACAGAACAACACATGTAGGTGGTCATAGAGTCATAGAACACCACAGCACAGAAACAAGTCCTTTGGCCCATCTAGTTTGTGCTGAATTATTAATCTGCCTTATCCCATCTATCTGTACGCAGACCATTGCCCTCCATGCTCCTCCCATCAATAGAGGTCTTGGGTTAAGGTCATCATGATAAGGACAACATTGGGTATGTTTTGCCCTTGTTCTCTGGGAACTTGTGCAATGTGACCCCATGGACTCAGTCTGTCTTGGAGCCCCAGCAAAACTGGAAAGTGTCCCGGGTCATGAGCGAGACAATGCCCTTCTGTATGGACTCTGACATGCTGCCATCCAGAATCATAGTGATGTGGGTGCGGGTTAATCCAATCCCATGGGGCTGAGTACAGCCCTGATTCAGGGAGCATTGTTCATCAAAGTGATAGGATGGAGCCAGTCAGTTGCTCCAAGGAGAGTGGCTGATCCAGGCTTTCCCACCTACGACAGAAAACAGGATGTTCTGGGGGGGCTGCGTTGTGGGTAGCCTTTCAGACATACAGATCAGCAGCTTCTCAGCATGCCTGCCCGCGAGGATGGTATTGAGACATTCTCTTCCTTAAGGCTGTGAATCACAGTAGCTTCACTCCTGAACTTTTAGGAAGAAGAGGCATGAACACGTTTCATCCTGCTGCAAGTTCTGGATCGGAAGATGATCTTGGAGGATGCAGAGGTAGAGTGCTGCTTACTGGCTCTTCAGGCAAGGCAGCTTGGACTTGCTGATGGATTTGGAGGGGGCTGTCACATTAGCACAGGGATTCCCAACCTGGGGTCCATGGTCCCCTTGCTTAATAGTATTGGCCCATGGCATAGGAAAGGTTGGGAACCCTTACATTAGTATGAATTTAGGATTGAATAAGCACTCTGCATAAAGAAGTGCTTTTGAAGTGTTATTGCCAAATCGGAAACTCAAAATATCAATTTGTCTGGGACAAGCTTCCACAGAAAGTTCGTGACCATGTAGTAAATCTGCAAGTGAGTCACAGGGATTATTTCAGATTCAGATTCAGATTTAGATTTATTTATCATCTGTACATCTAATCCTACAGTGAAATATGCTGTTTGCATAAACAACAACCACACCCAAAATATGATGGGGCCCCACAACCCAGCGTCAACATACCATGACAACAATACTGACAGAACATGGCAACCCCCATTCCTCCATTCCCAAAGTAGGCCGTCTTCAACCTCCGGCCTCCAGCAGACTTGGATTCACAGAGAGTGGGCCTTTGATTTTCTCAGAGGTACTCTCAAAGGGCTCAGAGGTACAGAGTCTCAGGGCTCTGGCATAACATGCTGTAAAAACCTCCATTGTATGTTGTCATTTCTCAATAAAGAGTGCAGAGCTCTTTACCTCTACTCGAGTGTATCTAATGTCACAATCAGCAGCTCTATAGCAGTCGCACACAGGCTGCAGTGTTGCACATCTCTACTTGTGGAGAGGGCAGCTAAAAGATCCTGATACACATAAAGGCCACTGAATGGGAAAATGCCCAGCACTTTTCATCTTTAAAGGATCTGCTAAAGATCAGTGATTCACAGCACTAAACGCAGGTGACTAATATAAAAACTTGCATCATGGAGGAGGGCAAAGATTAAAACTGTGAGGACCTCAAAGCTCAGCACTCCTGTGTGAGCAAATGCTGGGAAGACAAGGTTCTTCATTGGTGAATGGTGAGGAAGTAAATGTATATCTAGAACCCAGACGGTGGCCACAGGCGAAGGAGCTGACTCATAACCACAAAAAGCTCTGCAGATGCTGGAAATCCAAAGCAACACACACTAGATGTTGGAGGAACTCAGCAGGTCAGGCAACATCTATGGAAATGAATAAACAGTCGACATTTTGTGCCAAGACCCTTCATCAGGATTGGAAAGGAAGGGGGAAGGTGAGAGAATAAAAAGGTAGGTAAGAGGGAAGGGAGGGTAGCTAGAAGGTGATAGGTAAAGACTGGTGGGTAGGAAAGATAAAGGGTCAGGAGAGGTCAGTGGGACCATAAGAGAAAGGGAAGGAGGAGGGGACCCGGGGGGAGGTGATAGGCAGGTGTGTTGACTAAGGAGAGTGAACTGCAAAACTGGGCAGGGATTGGCAAATATGATGAAAAGTGCCTTTGGGAAAATATCTCTCTATAGCAAAGACTAAACAGTTGATGGGCCTGCTGCTGTCGCAGTGGCACCAGCGCTGGACTCTGGAGTGAAGGTTCCCGAGTTCGATTCCAGTCGGGCCGCTCCCGGACACGCTGTCCATCCGTGCTGGGTTTAGAGTTGAGCTCACAACTCGGCCTCGTAAAAGAAAAAAAAACACAACTGCGCTGTGAGAAGGACGTGGGGGACCACTCACAGAATCTTTCCTCCGAGACAACCACTTGAAAAAAAGGTGGTCGCCGAGGCTCTGGCACAGAGTATGGCAAAAAAAAACCAGTTGCTGTTTCAAGCCAGGAATTCACCTCCATAGATGCACCAGACCTGATGAGTTCCTCCAGCATTTTGTATGTGTGACACTGGATTTCCAGCATCTGCAGAGTAGCTTGCGTATCACAAACTCAGTGGCCACTTTTTTTAGGTATCTCCTATTCCTAATAAAGTGGCCAGTGAATACGTTCATGGTCTTCTGCTGCTGTAGCCCATCCTTTTTAATGTTCTGTGTGTGTGTGTGTTTTCAGAGATGCTCTTCTGCACACCACTGGTGGTTGAGTTATTGTTGTCTTCCTGTTAGCTTGACCATTCTCTTCTGGCCTCTCTCGCTAGCAAGGTATTTTCCCCACAGAACTGTCACTCACTGGACGGTCTTTGTTCTTTTACTGCAGCATTCTCTGTAAACTCTAGAGCCTGTTGTGTGTGAAAATCCCAGGAGATCTGCAGATTCTCAGATACTCAAACCACCAGATCTGCACCAACATCATTCCACGGTCAAAGTCACTTAAGGTCATATTTCTTCCCCATTCTGATGCTTGGTCTGAACAACAACTGAACCTCTTGACCATGTCTACATCTTTTGTGAATTCAGTTGCTGCCACACGGTTGGCTGATTATTTGCATCAACGAGCTGGTGTACAGATGAACTTAATAAAATGGCCACTGGTACTATATAGAACTATGACATCATTAAGGAGCTTGCATATTCTCCTGATGACCACTTGAGTTTTGATCTAAGTGCTCCTGTTTCCTCCCACATCTCAATGATGTGTGGGTCGGTTGGTTAATTGGCAGTAGTAAGTAGCCCTGATAGCAGAGGTGAGTGGCAGGAGAATCAGAATAGTGCAAGGGCTGATGTGGATGCAAGAAGGAAAGTAAGATTAGTGTTGGGTTCTTGATGGTTGTTGTGATGTGCCAAGGGCTGAATGATTCATTGGCTCTATGCTATTGCACAACTACGAAGGAATCTTTAAAGATGCACGTACTGGTTAATGTGAAGGCATATGCTTCAAAGCTAATGCCAGATCAATTAAATATAGGTGGAAAGGATCAACATGAGTTCACTGTAGATGTACATAAAGGTCTTTAATCTTATAACAAATTGCGCCATGACAGCGCTTCTCCCTATAGATGCTGCCTGGCCTGCTGTGTTCCACCAGCATTTTGGGTGTGTTGTTGCCCCATGATAAGTCATTCCCAGAGGTTTTCCTGTCAAATTCCTGCAAGAAATAAACCATTGACTATGTAAACAACATAATCTTCTGACTGTTACTGTTAATGATGAAGATTATTTTCACATTTTGGAGGAAGTTCCCAAATGACTACATCACTGTGATGTGAAGACCAAATGAAGTAAGTGAAGTCCAAATAAAATTATTTGTCTGGGGATAAAAGTGGATGCTATTCATTTGGAACCTCTGTATTGGTCAAGAGACCTGAAAACATGGCTGAGTTTAAGATCCTTCTTGGGTATAGTTCAATTTTATTCCGTATTGCTGCCAGGTTTAATATCAGTGCTTAGAATGTCTGCACCAGCTGCTTAAAAAGGATGAAAAATACAGCTGATATAAGGGTCAACAAAAAGTACCAATTATGCAAGCTAAGCTTAAGCAGTGAATTTTTATGGATATACCAAGTCATAATGAGGATATTGAACACAGTAGGAAATGCCACCAGTCCCATCACGGATAATAGGCAAGAGAAGCTGACTGCATTTGCATCTTGCATTTCAAATAGAATGAATAGAATATGTGCAGATGGATAAAGAACTACTGGGCATAATTTTTGTGGTGATGGAGTTTCAATGGTTTCTATTGGGAAGATCTTCCACTTTAGACACAAATTCTAGGAGTACACTCAACGATTCCTCTGTAATGCAGACATGCATGATTTTTTTATCCTAAAACAATTACATGATTGACTATTGGACCATAAGACATACGAGCAGAATTAGGCCATTCTGCTGATTGAGTCTGCCCTGCCATTCGGTCATGGCTGATTTATTATCCCTCTCAACTCCATTGACCTGCCTTCTCCACGTAACCTTTGAAGGCCTTACCAATCAAGAATTTATCAACCTGCACTTTAAATGTGACAAATGTCTTTGCTGCTACAACCATCTGCAGCAATAAATCCCACTGATTCACCACCCTCTGGCTAAAGAAATTCCTCCTCAATTCTGTTCTAAAAGGTCATTCTTGTATTCTGAGTCTGTGCCCCTGGTCCTAAATTACTCCATTATTGGAAACATCCTCTACACATTCACTTTACCTAAGCCTTTCAATATTCGATAGATTTCATTGAGATCTCCCTTCATTCTTCTAAACTGCAGCGAGTACAGGTCCAGACCCATCAAAAGCCCCTCATAAGTTAACCCTTTCATTGCCATGATCATTCTTGTGAACTTCCTCTGGACCTTCTCCAATGCCAGCACATTCTTTCTTAGATACGGGGCCCAAAACTGCTCACAAATTGGTTGAGAGTCACAAACTGGTTGAAATTATTCCTCAAATCAGAAACACATTGTTCTGTCCTTTGCACAGGTTAACTCACAGAGATTCTAACATAGCTAGCAAGAAGACAATCTTAACCTTGCAGTTAGCGGATGGTGACTTTACAGTCACAGCCACCGAAATTGCTGAGACAACACAGGAAGATACTCCTCTGAAAAAAGTCAAGCATCTCTGAGGGTGAACTGATTCAGTGGGGTTTCCCAAATGTGGATTAGTAGCTATCTTTCAATAGAAAATTTAGATTGCCCACCAATGCACAGTGTCTGAAGTGTGGACATAGAACAGTCATCCCCAATGTCCCAAGAAGATAACTCTTAGATTAAATATACTCAACAGGGATTCTAAATTTGAAGGCTATTGTTAGAAGCTACATATACTCAGCAGACATTGACAAAGGTCTAGAAGTTAAGATGCGTATGTGCACTCAGTTTTTTACTATGCGTGGAGCTGAAGCAGATAGGCGTGGGGAGAGAATTTCTTTTTCCTCCTGGATTTACTCAAAACTCAGATGCAGAGTATCTAGATTAAAGAAGGGGAGATACTTACTGTCTTGAAACCTAGGCCTGATGAGGAGTCCCCTTGGACCCTATGGTCCAAGCTAGAGCAGAAATTGCAGGGATTATGGCAGAGATATTTAAAAAATCCTTAGCCATGGATGAGGTGCCAGAGTACTGGAGTATAGTTAATGTTGTTCCATTGTTTAAGAAAGGCTCTAAGGATAAGCCTGAAAACGAAAGGCCAGTGAGCCTGACATCAGTTGTGAGTAAATTATTGGAAGGTATTCTAAGATAGGATATTTAAGTATTTGAATAGACAGGGCCTTATTGGGGATGGCAAATGTGGCTTAGCGTGCGCGGATCAAGTCAAATCAATCTTAGAGTTTTTTGAGTAGATTACCAAAAAGATTGATGAAGGGAAGGCAGTGGATGTTGTCTACATGGACGTTAGCAAGGCCTTTGACAAGGTCCCATGTGGGAGGCTGGTCTAGAAAGTTCATTTGCTTGGCATTCAGGATGATGTAATCAAATGGATTCATCATTGGCTTAATGGGAGAAGCCAGAGTAAATGGTTGTCTCTCTCACTAGTGGTGTGCTGCAGGGATCGATACTGGGTTCATTGATGATTATCTATATTAATGATTTAGATGATAATATGGTAAACTGGATCAGCAAATTTGTGGATGACACCAAGATTGGGAGCATAGCAGACAGTGAGGAAGGTTATCAAAGCTTCCAAAGTGATCTGGACCAGCTAGGAAAATAGGCTGAAAAATGGCAGATGGAATTTAATGCAGAGTCTAAGTGTAAGGAGTTGCATTTTGGGAGGAAGACTAATACAGAGAATGATAGGGTGTTGAGGTATGAGGTAGAACAAAATGACTAGGAATACAGACACATAGTTCCTTGAAAGTGGCATCACAGGTAGATAGGGTCATAAGGAGAGTACACTACCTTCATAAATCAGAGCACTGAGTACCAGAGTTGGGATGTTATGTTGAAGTTGTATAAGACATTGATAAAATCTAATTTACAGTATCGTGTCCAGTTCTGGTCACCTACATTCAGGAAAGCTTGAAAGAGTAAAGAGAAAATTTACAAGGATGTTGTCGGGACCTGAGTTACAGGGATAGGTTGAATAGGTTAGGACTTTATTTCCTGGAGCACAGGAACATGAGGGGAAATCTTATAGATAAATACAAAATTACAACGGATATAAATTGGGTAAATGTAAGCAGGCTTTTTTCCATTGAGGTTGAGTGAGACTAGAACTAGAGGTCATAGATTTAAGATGAAAGGAGAAATAGTTGAGAGGACACTGACGAGGAGCTTTTTCACTCAGGGGATGGTACAAGTGTGAAATGAGTTTCCAGTAGAACTTGTAGAATCAAGTTCATTGTAGTATTTAAGAGAAGTTTGGATAGGTATTGGGTGGCACGGTGGAGATATGTCTCTACCGAAGGAGGTGTAAGGCACTCCTTCCTTCTGAAAAACTGCAAGTCACCCTTGAGCAATGTGTAGCATCTGCTTAGCCCCTCCGATCAGGGTCACATGAAGCCATGGGAGCAGGTGCTGGATGGTCATATGAACAGTTTGTTCATATTTCAAGTCCTGCTTATGCGACCACCGATGCCAGGCAGACTGTCTCCAAAGAGTATTGATAATGGCTGGGATCAATCATCTTGTTAAAACACTGCCAAGAAGAAGGCAATGGCAAACCACTTCTGTAGGAAAATTTGGCAAGAACAATCATGATCATTACCATGGTCACCCACGTCATACGACACAGTACGTAGTGATGATGATGGTGGATAGGTACATGAATTAGAGATGCCTCACCAGCTACGGCCCAGGTGCAGATAGATGGAACAAGGCAGAAAACCAGGCTGCCATGGACTTAGGAGGCCAAAAGGCCTGATTCTGTGATATGGTGCTCCATGACTCTATGACTTAATCCAACATTTCTGATGGCTTCCGCTGTTTTTCTGATCAGATTCAGTTTCAATATCACCATATGTCACAAAATTTGTTAACTTTGTGGCAGCAGTGCAATGCATGATAATATAGAAGAAAAAAATGTGAATTACAGTAAATATATGTATATATAATATTTAAATAAGTAGTGCAAAAACAGAAATAAAAAAAGTGGTGAGGTAGTGTTCATGGGTTCAATGTCCATTCAGAAATTGGATGGCAAAGGGGAAGAAGCTGTTCCTGAATTGCTGAGTGTGTGCGTACAGGTTTCTGCACCTCCTTCCTGATGATGACAACAAGAAGAGGGCATGTCCTGGGTGATGGGAGTCTTTAATAATGGATGCTGCCTTTCTGAGGCACTACTCCTTGAAGTTATCTTGAATACTACGGAGGCTAGTGCCAATAATGGAGCTGACTAATTCTTTCTGTAGCTTCTTTTGGTCCTGTGCAGTAGCCCCACACCCACCCCCCCCCCCCATACCAAACAGTGATACAGCCTGTCCCACAGTACATCTGCAGAAGTTTTCAAGTGTTTCAGTGACAAACCAAATCCCTTTAAACTTCTAATGAAATATAGCCGCTGCCTTGCCTTTTTTATAGCTGCATCCACGTTAGATCCTCAGAGATCTTGATATCCAGGAACTTGGAATTGCTCACTCTCTCCCCTTCTGATCCCTCTGTGAGGATTGGTTCATGTTTGCTCATCTTACCCTTTGTGAAGTCCAAAATGAGCTCTTTGGTCTTACTAACTAGAGTGCAAAGTTGTTGCTGTGACACCATGAATGCGGCCCTGATTAACTCCTCATCCCCAGGCTAGGTCATCTGTTTCACTTGGTGTTGGCTAAAGAATAAATATTGGACAGAACAAGAAAATTTCCCTGTTCTTGTATTGTATGGAAAGTTTACATCAGTCTGAGAGTTTCATCTTACTGAGTCCTTTAAAAGAAAGTATCATCAACCTGAAAGCATTCTCTCAGTATTCCCTCATTATTGATGCCATGATCAAATCTCTGGAAATGTATTCATAGCTTGGTAACACAGAATTTTTAAAGCTATCACTGAGCAAATACTGCTGAGGAAATACTGAGGTGAGCTGATGACAGTTATAATGAAAATATTAGGGCTGGAAAACCAGCAGAGCATTCTGTTATGGAGTTCGATTAAAGTCAGTGGTGAAAGATTTTTTATTCAATTATGAATCAAAGGGGCCACTTAGTTGATTCCATGATATTTTTGACTATAGAGTTACAAGGATCAAGTTAGATAGTCCAGAAATATTTTTAAAAACTGGTAAAAACAATAGGAAGACAAAGTAGTTATGGAAATAAAGAGAAATAAAATGTGAGAAGGAAGGAAAACAATACTAGAGCCATATTTGTTTTGAGTGATACAGAATTGTTGTGTAATTTTCTTAAAATTTCCCTTTGTGTTCTTTGAGCTTAATGCAGAGTCGCTCACTGTTTCATCCCTATAGAGTGTCTATGAGTAATGCTGACATTGTAATGGAGGCATCCTGTCCTTTGTTTCTGACTGTGGCAGAGCCTCTTTATGCTTGAATGGTATTTTACTGTTGTCACTCATTTCAACGTTTAGCTTGTGAGAACATGTAGCCAGGCCCTCCGACACACAGAAAGTACAAGTGTTATTTATAGTTCTTTTCTTGACTGTTGAAAGGTATGCGATTACAGTTCAGGATATAGTTTCTGGCCAGCTTTGTTCTTGGATCTTTGATTGCAACGAGATTATTGTGCCTTTCTGCAATCTCGTCACTGTTTTCTGTTACTTTTTTCTCCTGCATGGTTTATATGTTCTTTTCAAAGAGACTTTGTGAAACCTGACATCGCTACAGGAAGCAGAGTGTGAACTGAAATTAAATATATACTCAAGGATTAAGTGCCACAATGGCTTGCAAAGCTGTCCAGAAGTCCAACCAAATGTAGCTCTGACCGAACATGGAGAACCATAGCTCTCATCTTAGCATCAGTGCATAGAGGTTTCTGCTTGGGCCTGATGCTAAGCAAGTGGAATATGACTCATAAATGCAAGTGTTTTTACCCAGAGAGTGTTGAACAGCAGTTCTGGTTTTTAATAGCACTCCTACAATAACTGTTAACTTCTTCAAGAGGATCAAACTTGTCCTAGAGAAGATTGGGGTCAACCACTGACATTTTGAACATAATCTCGTAAAGGGTTTTTCAGGTGGGTGGGTGAAGTCATCTAATCCTGATCTGTTGTGCTTTCTTGTAAGGGGTTACTCTCTAAACCCATTCTGTAATAAACTCTTCATTGAAGGTGGACTATTTGGCACAGTCGCTCATAAGAGGAAGTAAACCATTCACCGAGGTACTTGCTGGGACCCGCTACGATGGGATGAACTATAGATAATTGAATCAAGCCTTCTGTTACACCCTCTCTATTGAAGCAAAGCTTTTATAGTCATTAGTAGGCAGATATTAGGTCTGGGAGTTGTGAATGGTTCAGCTCTGATGTCCCAGATCCCCACAAAATAATATTAGTAGTGAAAAGTTGCCACTGGTAAAGAACAGGCAAGCCTATTCCAATTCATAGACTGTCCCATGGTCTCAGTGCCTTGCCCAGAGACAAAATCAAATGGGATAAACAAAATGAGAGCAAATAAACAGAAATTTACTTTATGAAAATTTCTCTGAACACCAATTAAACCCACTCTGCACATTCTCTCTAAATTAATAGGAGAGATGAAAAGAACAAGAGGCGGGTACTCTTCACACACTTGGCAGAGCCAGCACAGACTTCTTCCACTTTGACTTCAATGGATCCAATTACATAAAAGTGAGCAACAAGCAATCTGCTGAGGAACTCAAGGCTCGAGCAGCTTTGGTGGGAAAAAGGAACCGACAATGTTTCAGGTTCAAATCCTGCATTAGGACTGAGTAGAAGTGAGTTTAGCCTGCAGCCAATCTACTGCACACATTCATCTCTGGAGGCAAGGCATACATTTAATATTATTTCATTTCACTTATTCAGTTATATATCTGCTACGTACCCGTGACACGTGACAGTGGTACCCTTGTCACGTGACTGGGGTTGAAGCTATACTGGACTTGAGGTAATGGTCTTGTGATGGTGGAGTGACGTCATTTTCCCGCCAGTAGAGATCATGTGACAGGGTATAAAAGGAGGACCCCTCCCTGTGAGGAGGGGCAGTTCGTGGCTGGATTTGCCATGTTGACTTCATGCCGCTGCGTGATTTAATGTTATGACGCAGTTTAGTTGAAAGATGAAGTTTTATTTAATGCCTAAAGTTTAAAAGGTCATTGCCAGCAGTTTCTTTACAATACTGCTAGTTGAGAATCAGTGGAGAGTGAAGATCGGAGTTCGGGAGTTAAAGATCGAGGAGAATCGATTTTCGACGGTGAAATGGGTTTGACCTTGTTTGATCCTTATTCAGAAGGATTTCGTTGACTATTCTCGTGTTAATCCCTGGGATTCCAGAAAGGATTGAGAATAGTGCGGTAAAGGAAAGGTCAGTGCCTTTAAGCCGTTTCGTTTTCGTAAAATTCTTCATGGGAAAAGTTCGACTTCGGGGACCGAAGCAAAACGACGTGAAAGAGAATTTAAATCGCCTTAAAAAGTCTCTCCTTTTAAATGGACTGTGAGCATTTTGAACTTTTGGCAATACTACTTTAAAGAACTGTTCTTGCAACATCGCTTTAAGGACTGTAAGCTTCATTGCTTTAAGAACTGTTTAAGCTGCTGCACAGCAGCTGATTTCCGGTTACGTTAGTGTTTTGTTTACTTTTGGGGGGGTTTGTTTTCAGTGTTTAATAAACGTGTTATTTGTTATAAAAACTCCTTGCCTAACTCATCTATTTATTGTTGCCTGAATACGTAACATATCACATATACATGGAAGCATACGTTGAAATGTATTGCTTGCGTCAATGACCAATACAACACTGGGGTGTGCTGGGGGCAGCCCGCAGATGTAGCCACCCATTCTGGCACCAACATAGCATATGCCTGCAATGTTCAGCAGAACAAAACAAGCAACAACAATGTTAAAAGAAAACAACAACATTAAAGCAAGTCCCTTTCCTCCCTAACACCCACCTACCCGCTCGAAGTCCACCTCCAGAGCCCTTGACTCTGGACTTTCAGACTTGTAAATATTGGGCCCAGACTCGTAATCGCAACTCTCCCTCTAAGAAATTAGATAAGAATATTGGGTCACACTGGAGATTTATAAGTGGATCTGGAACAATGATTTGAACTTCCAGGGAAAGAAAAATTCCCACCATACAGCGAATTATGGGATAGTGTAGCTGTTAGCTCAACACTATTACAGCTCAGAGCATCAGAGTTCAGTTCCAATGTCCCCTGTGAGCAAGTTTGTACGATCCTTCTTGTGTGTGTGTGGGTTTCCTCCGGGTATTCCGGTTTCCTCCCGCATTCCGAAGACGTACAAATTAGTAATGTAGGTTAATTGGTCATTGTAAATTGTCCTGTGATGAAGCTAGGATTAAAAATAATGGATTGTTGGTGGTGCGGCTCGAAGGACCAGAAGCGCCTATTCTGTTCTGTACTGCTAAATGAAAATAAAAATAAATTAAAATGAATTAAATGGAAGTCAGTTCACTCAGGTAAAAACACCTGGTACAAGTGGAAAAAATCCATTGTTATACATACAGAGTTTAAAAAAATTAAATCATAACTTCACATGGAGGTAAACTGTTCCTTAGTGTCATCCAGGATACTGCCTGGGTAGTTTTGCCCGGCCAAAGAAATTGCAAATTTTGAAGCTGCTGAGATTCCTATGATGTCTTTCTCATTCTAATGATACAGGGCATGTTGAAAAGAAGGCCCTTCTCTGGGTGTTCTAGAGTAGATGATAGTGTGCGGTCTTCTGTAGTTAGTTTAGGACAAGTCTCATTCTGCTTAGATAATATGTTTCATGATTTTGACCTGGGATTCACAAAGGGATGGTGATACATGTTCCAATTGGTGTGACATGCAAGATATTGGAAATGGTGGCACTTCCATGCATTCCTTTCTCAATCCTTCTATGTAGTAGAGGTCTTGGATCTGGGAATCAGCAAACATCCATTCAGTAGTAGAGTAGATGAAATAATTGTCCAGATCAATAAGAAAAATAATATGTATATCAATTGTAACAGACCATTGTAAGCTGTGTGGATTTCCTCTAGGTACCTTGGTTTCCTTTCACATTCCAAAGATGTTCCAAATTCATGCCTGCTGTAAAGCATCTCTGAAACACTTTTCATCAATTTTTCCTAAATAACAATCTACTAAAGAAGACAATTAAGCTGAGCTTTTCCTCAGACTTTGGAACAATCATACAGAGATCGAACATGGCCTGCTGACTGTAGAATATGTTGGGGTTAGTGCAGGTTGAAGAGCTGTGTCATCTGATTTGGCTCAGTATTGTACCAGCCACTCACTACCCTCAGCAGAACATTTCCGAAGATGATAGTGTGTAGTACAAAAATCCAGGAGTTATTCATACTTTGCCATGCAAATAACCCAATGTACAGACCCCAGGTTAGCTGAGTTTGAAAGTTGTTGGGAAATATATAGCATTAAGGTACAGCCAGACCAGAGTTATGGGCTATAGCTCCAACAAACTAGTTATGGAGAACAAGCAATTAATTGAAACTGCACCACTATCAGGGAAATTGAGTGAGGTATGAGTTGGGATGAGAATACAATGAAGGTAAGTGGGTGGCAAATTGTCCAATCAGTGCAGCCACTGTATCTCTATGGATCAGTCCTGACCTGGATTCAATCCTGTCCTTGGATACTCACTGGAGTTTGAATGTTTTACCTGCGACCCTGCCAATTTTTCCCAGTGCTCTGGTTTTCTCTGATATCCCAAAGATGCTCAGCTAATTGCTCGTGGTAAATTGCCCCTAGTGGATAGGTGAGTGGTGGAACTGGGAGGTGGGGAAGTATATGAGAATAAAAACTGGGATAAACGTAGGGTTAGTGAAAATGGGCATTTGAATGGTGGTTCAGTAAGGACCTGTCTCACTGCTCTGTTACTCTACAGCTGTCTTCAGGAGGGCTGATGTGGTGACCAGGGTCTGGATATCAATGCATCAGTAACACTGCTGATAAAATAGTGTAGTAGTTAACCAAATGCTATTACATCTCCAGGTGTTCCAGAGTTCAGAGTTCAATTCCAGCGCCATTCTATAAGGACTCCCCATACATCTTTCCCGAGAATGTGTGGGTCTTTCCTGAGTGCTCTGGTTTTCTCCCACCACGTTCAAAGTGCATTTATTATCAAAGTATGTATATATGTACAACTGTGAGATTTGTCTCCTTACAGGCAGCTGTAAAACAAAGAAACCCAATAGAACCTGTTAAAAAAAGACCATCAAACACCCAACATGCAGAAAAAAACAAATGCTGCGAACAATAAAAGGAAGTCAATAGACAATAGGTGCAGAAATAGACCATTCGGCCCTTCAAGCCTGCACTGCCATTTTGAGATCATGGCTGATTATCTACTATCCATACCCGGTTCCTGCCTTGTCCCCATATCCCTTGATTCCCCTATCCATAAGATACCTATCTAGCTCCTTCTTGAAAGCATCCAGAGAATTGGCCTCCACTGCCTTCCGAGGCAGTGCATTCCAGACCCCCACAACTCTCTGGGAGAAGAAGTTTTTCCTTAACTCTGTCCTAAATGACCTACCCCTTATTCTCAAACCATGCCCTCTGGTACTGGACTCTCCCAGCATCTGGAACATATTTCTTCCTCTATCTTGTCCAATC
Organism: Hemitrygon akajei; assembly: GCF_048418815.1. NCBI lineage: Eukaryota > Metazoa > Chordata > Chondrichthyes > Myliobatiformes > Dasyatidae > Hemitrygon > Hemitrygon akajei. The sequence goes on from NC_133137.1 coordinate 61,150,075, forward strand.
CCTTAATAATCTTATATGTTTCAATCAGATCCCCTCTCAATCTCCTTAATTCCAGCGTGTACAAGCCCAGTCTCTCTAACCTCTCTGCGTAAGACAGTCCAGACATCCCAGGAATTAACCTCGTGAATCTACGCTGCACTTCCTCTACAGCCAGGATGTCCTTCCTTAACTCTGGAGACCAAAACTGTACACAATACTCCAGGTGTGGTCTCACCAGGGCTCTGTACAAATGCAAGAGGATTTCCTTGCTCTTGTACTCAATTCCCTTTGTAATAAAGGCCAACATTCCATTAGCCTTCTTCACTGCCTGCTGCACTTGCTCATTCACCTTCAGTGACTGATGAACAAGGACTCCTAGATCTTTTTGTATTTCTGCCTTACCTAACTCTACACCATTCAGATAATAATCTGCCTTCCTGTTCTTACTCCCAAAGTGGATAACCTCACACTTATTCACATTAAACGTCATCGGCCAAATATCTGCCCACTCACCCAGCCTATCCAAGTCACCCTGAATTCTCCCAACATCCTCATCACATGTCACACTGCCACCCAGCTTAGTATCATCAGCAAATTTGCTGATGTTATTCTCAATGCCTTCATCTAAATCGTTGACGTAAATTGTAAACAGCTGTGGTCCCAATACCGAGCCCTGTGGCACCCCACTAGTCACCACCTGCCATTCCGAGAAACACCCATTCACCACTACCCTTTGCTTTCTATCTGCCAACCAGTTTTCTATCCATGTCAATGTCTTCCCCCGATGCCCTGAGCTTTGATTTTACCCACCAATCTCCTATGTGGGACCATATCAAATGCCTTCTGAAAATTGAGGTACACTACATCTGCTGGATCTCCCTTGTCTAACTTCCTGGTTACATTCTCGAAAAACTCCAACAGATTAGTCAAGCATGATTTACCCTTGGTAAATCCATGCTGGCTCGGCCCAATCCTATCACTGCTATCTAGATATGCCACTATTTCATCCTTAATAATGGACTCTAGCATCTTCCCCACCACTGATGTCAGGCTGACAGGTCAATAGTTCTCTGTTTTCTCCCTCCCTCCTTTCTTAAAAAGTGGGATAACATTAGCCATTCTCCAATCCTCAGGAACTGATCCTGAATCTAAGGAACATTGGAAAATAATTACCAATGCATCCGCAATTTCCAGGGCCACCTCCTTTAGTACCCTAGGATGCAGACCATCCGGACCTCAGTCCCAGAGTCCAAAACCGTACTGGGTAGGTTAATTGGTCATTGTCAATTGTCTTGTGATCAGGTTAGGTTAAATTGGGGTTGTGGGGTTACCAGGGTGGCATAGCATGAAGGACCAGAAGGGCCTACTCTGTGCTGTATCACTAAATAAATAACGTTTTGCTTAAGTTAATAGTAAAAGAGAGGAAGCACATACGAGGGGTGATTGATAATTTTGTGGCCCAAGGTAGAAGGAGATGAGTTATACAGCTCTTGTTACATGCGCGTGCAGTTCAACTCTTTGAGTGATTATGCAGAAAGTTTGAAGTTAATAACTAATTTCCTTCTACCTTAGGCCACGAAATTACCAATTACCCCTGCTGTGGACCACTTTCTGGAGGTCCAAGATGCCGACTTCTACAAAGAAGGGATCCATATGCTCCATGACTGCTGGACTAAGTGTGTAAATGTAGGAGGGGACAATGTTGAAAAATAAATGTGCTAGGTTTTCTAAAATTGACTCCTTCTACCCTAGGCCACGAACTTATCAATCACCCCTCGTAAACCAGCAATTGCATTAATAGATGCAAGAGTAGGAGGTGAGAATAATTTTGAGCAAAGTGGAACTTGGGACTGTGGTAAAACAACATGGTAGGAATGAGAACAAGATATCCTGAGAAATGGGTCAATAATGAATGTGTGGAGCAGGTTAAGACCTACAAGTATCTGGGAGTACAGTTAGATGAGAAGCTAGACTGGACTGCCAACACAGATGCCTTGTGCAGGAAGGCACAGAGTCGACTGTACTTCCTTAGAAGGTTGGCGTCATTCAATGTCTGTAGTGAGATGCTGAAGATGTTCTATAGGTCAGTTGTGGAGAGCGCCCTCTTCTTTGTGGTGGCGTGTTGGGGAGGAAGCATTAAGAAGAGGGACGCCTCATGTCTTAATAAGCTGGTAAGGAAGGCGGGCTCTGTCGTGGGCAAAGTACTGGAGAGTTTAACATCGGTAGCTGAGCGAAGGGCGCTGAGTAGGCTACGGTCAATTATGGATAACTCTGAACATCCTCTACATAGCACCATCCAGAGACAGAGAAGCAGTTTCAGCGACAGGTTACTATCGATGCAATGCTCCTCAGACAGGATGAAGAGGTCAATACTCCCCAATGCCATTAGGCTTTACAATTCTACCGCCAGGACTTAAGAACTTTTTAAAAGCTATTATTAATGCTTTTTGAGATAGTGATTTAGATGCATATCATATTTTTTACTGAGTTAAGTATTGTATGTAATTAGTTTTGCTACAACAAGTGTATGGGACATTGGAAAAAAGTTGAATTTCCCCATGGGGATGAATAAAGTATCTATCTATCTATCTATCTATCTATCTATCTATCTATCTATCTATCTATCTATCTAATGAAAATTAATGCATTGTCAAGGAATACACCTTCCAAATGTAAAGAGAATACTAAAAACATTTTTTAGAAGCCAAGGATTTGTGCTCACACAGGAAGGGCAGTGGTTTGGTTCACTGCTTGATAACTAATGAAACAAATACAGCTTTATAATGACAATGGTGGTTGTCTCTGAAAGGTCTGTGGAGACCCCACTGAAGTTGAGAAACAAAATAAGACGTGGGCAGTGCTTTAAACCAGTGAGAGGTGTCCCACAGTGAAGAACATTATGAACTGGTGAGTACAAAGTGCTACTCAGACAGTGAATTAGCATTTTCAGAGAAATAGGAATATTTGCAGTCCCTAAGAGCAAGCTGTTCAGATGAAGAGTCTGTAATGTATTTGGGCAGCACGGTTGACTGGAGCTTCAGGATAACAGTGGTGTCGGTGCACAGATCCAGAGATTACTGAAAAGTGAATGGCTTGGCAAGGGTTGAGGTCAAGGAAAGTAATATGACTCATGTCTAGCATAGCTGAAGCTGCTGCAGGAGATGGGACTGCTGGAGTTTTGGCAAGAGCCCATTCACAGGCTTACTGAATGGACTGAATGAAGTGCAGATTGTGCTGGATGCTTTAAGAATGATATGTACTGCAATGAGGAGGCAATTTAAAAGCTACAAAGATGTTGCAAAAGATATTACAGTGGGCATGAACCATAACACCAGGAGACCATAAGATGTAGGGGCAGAATTAGGCTATTCGGCCCATTGAGTCTGCTCTGCCATTCCATCATGGCTGGTTTATTATCCCACTCAGCACCATTCTCCTGCCTCTTTCTGTAACCCTTGACTCCCTGAATAATCAAGAACCTATCAACCTCCACTTTAAATATATTCAATGACTTGGATCCACAGCCATCTGTGGCAATGAGTTCCACAGATTCTCCACCCTCTGAGTAAAGAAATTCCTCCTCATCTTTGTTCTAGCTCCTTTGCACTTCTGACTTTTGAACTTTCTCCCCATTCTGAAAAGAGTCTACGCTTCTACCAAAGTGCATGACCATACAACTCCCTAAACTATATTCCATCTGCCACTTCTTTGCCCATTTTCCCAATCTGTCTATTCTTTCTACAGACTCTCTGCTTCCTCAACACTACCTGCCTCTCCACCTATCTTTGCATTGCCTGCAAATTTAGCCACAAATCCTGTCGATTATATCAACCACATTGTTGACGTATAATATGAGAAGAAGCAGTCCCAATACCAACTTTAGTGGAACACCACTAATCACTGGCAGCCAACTAGAATAGGCCTACTTTATTTCCACACTTTGCCTCCTGCCAGTCATCCAATCTTCTATCTGCGCTAGTATTTTTCTTGTAATACCACTGACTCTTATTTTACCAAGCAGTCTCTTGCAGCATATTGACCCCCCCGCCCCCCATGATTATCGTAACATTGCCTTTACTACATTCCTTTTCTATCTCCCATTAAATTAAAATTTATATCCTACACCCTGGCTGCTGTTTGGAGGCCGTACAGTATATAACTTCATTCATGGTCTTTTTACCCTGGTAGCTTCTTAACTCTACCCACAAGAACTCTACTTCTTCAGATTCTATGTCACCCCTTTCTAAGGGTGTGATTCCATTTTTTACCAATAGAGCCACCCCACCCTCTCTGCCTACCTGACTGTGCTTTTATACGATGTGTATCCTTGGATGTTAAACTCCAACTATGATCTTCGTTCAGCTACAACTCAGTGATGCCCACAACATCATACCTGCTAATCTCTAAATGTGCTACAAGATCATCTACCTTATGTTGCATACTGTGAGCATTCAAATATAGCACCTTCAAAACTTGTTTCCTTCACCTTTTTTGATTTGTCCCCATTTTACACTTCAATTCATCCCACTGGCTGCAATTTTGCCTGTCCATCCTCACAGTCTCATTATACAAATGCATCAATTTGTATATCACCTGTCCCATCCTTAGCCCTATCATTGGACTTATTGGTGTCAGCTTAATGCAATGTAACAATGTAACCAGAATGCATCAAGAGGCAGTGAAGACAGTTGTGCAAAATTTGCAAGCATTGAGGACAATCCAGGTAAAGAAAATAAGAGGAAATGATTTTGTGACTTCAAAACACTGCAGGACAGAGAAAAGGTCAGTAGTCCACAGAATATCAAAAGGTTGGGAGCTGAGATATAGTGAAAGCAGAGGTACATGGGTGGTCCTAAAATACAATTAAAATATGTATCCAATTTGATTGTAGCTATCACAGTATTTGGTGTGCTGTGAGGCTGCATCAAGTTAAACATTAATTGTTGATATTTAGGAAACATGCAATATACTAATTATGGAGACAATTATGTTCACATTACAACTATGGTATAGGTTGTGATATCAGATTTAAATGTACCCTACTTGGAGAAGTGATCCATAATGGCTGGAGAGAATACTTTGAAGGTCTTAAGTATGGGTCACAGTTTGTAATTGAGAGGACTAAAAGGCAGAGTAAACGTACATTTGATTAGATTTCTATGTCTGTAAAAGTGTAAATGATTATATAATTGTCTGTATTAAACAATAATCAGTGGTATAATTTTACAATTATTAATAGTTGATAATTTGTATGATTATATTACCTTTTTAAGAGAAAGACGATAGCATACTGTATATGAGAGTTATTTATCTTTAAAAACTGGGTGTATCCTGTGGTATGACTTTTACCAGACACTGCTATTGGAAACTGACTGTCTTCGATAAAAGATGTTTTGTTGATGACTCTCCCTCTGTTTTCGCCCTTAGAAAGTAGAAAGACTGAATTATCTACAGACACCATACTGAGAAACCTTCTGCTGGAACTCACAATAATCTTCACTTTTGCTTGTACATAGGATTTTAAATCCTATCACATGTACAGGTGCAAATTTAGTTGTTGGATACAAAATTGTGCCTGGGTAAAAGTTACACCATCAGAGTGAAATGTCCATCCCAAAAAAGAATTATTTTGTCAACAGAGCTACTTTAAAAAATATCTCTCCGTGTTTTAAAGATTACAGGTATATCAATGTTTCATTTTTTCCCATATCTGATTAGTACTGAAATATATTATCCACATGAAATTCAATTCATTGAGTGAGCGCAGAAGAGATGGGCAGCTCACCAGAAAATTTGGGTACATGGAATTTGGAATAAATGGAAAAATCTAATTTTATCTTTACAAGAATATTTATGGTTTTACTTGGCTGCTCAATTTTACAAATATAGATTTGCAAAAGAAAAATTAGGGAGGAATTGAAAAAACAATCAGCACTTTAGACAAGCCAAAGAGCTAATTGAAATGGCAGTTGTTTTGAGATCTGGGTCAGGAGGCAAAACAACAAAACATCGTGCGGAGAGTGCAGTCTGATAGTCCTCTAATGGGTGCAGTTTTATGCCTGTGCTAGCTTGTTATGGGCCAAAAATTTTGATACAGATTAAAATTAATTTAATATAGAGACGTGCTAACCTTTAGTGAAGAGGATTTAATGTATGTAAAGTGCCAGATATGGATTTGTAGTGTGGGGCTTATTCTGATCTTTTTAAGCCTGTGCCCTGATAAAAGGTCAGTGTTCTAATTTTGGTTTATGGATTAGAAAATGTGAGCAATGGCATATTTTAAATTATATTTTGGTAAATTCTAAGTTAAGTTGAATTATCTTCCTATCCTACATAGTCATTTTCTTTTTGATTGGGTCGGTAAGAATTGTGGAATTGCAAGGAGTCTGTCCTCTGTGGGAGAATACCCTGTGAATTAATGTCTAAGTGACTAGTTAATTTTCCTTTCCTTCTGTGTCTCTCATACATACATTAGAAGTAGGAAGACTGGGAGTTTATTGTATTGTTTGAGGTTTGTTTCTCTTGTGCTTGGTAAGGCAGATGCTGCCTTACTCCCATCTTTCAGTTACTGTTAGCTCCGCTTTTTCTATTTGCTCTTGAGAAGCACAGTCTCTTAGAAAGGAGTTACTTAAGGTCTTTCTGAACCAAGTGTGAAGGGCTTAGAATGTAAGGGAAATATGATTTTCACACAGGTAAGATAAAAGTAAACTTCAAGAGGACCAGAACCTTATCGTGGTGAAGGGCATGGAAAGTAAGTGAACTTCGATTTTCATATAGGTAAGATAAAATTAACCTCCGAAAGGACAACAGCCTTGTTGCAATTTGGAGGCTTGCATGCCTCAATGACCTGGAGCTGGCATCAGGGCTTTACGTTTTCGCTCTTGGTAGGACTACCCATGCCAAGAAGTCAAAGTGTAGAGGTCATACTAAGAATGGATCATTGGTCCTCAAGGTTTGGGGGTACAGCTCAGGGCTAACGACCCTGACTGGTACCACAAAATTATTATGGAAACAGTAATGAAGAACCCTTCTACCTCTCTGTGCAATGGCACTCCTGAGTCACCACCTGGAGCTTGCATGACTGACAGAAGTGAAAACCGAGCTACTGACACGATGAAGGAAGCCCCGAACACCGCCAGAGAAGGAAGACCTTCATTGCTGCCTGAAAAGTGAGCAGCGTATTGGGCAGTAGAGTTAGAAAATAAAAGTAAACTCAAAATTGAGTAAGACTGGGATTCAGACATTGATAGAGAAAAAAAGACTGGGAAAAAGTGGAAGTATGTGCAATGTAGCGGAAGTTAAGAGTGAAAATCAAAAGAATCAAAGTATCATCCAGTATGGATATAGGACATTCAGCCCAACTTGTGCATGCCTTCCATAACCTCCCATATCAACATCCAGAACCACGATAAGTACTTTGACAGATATTTGTTCTGTCAGTAATGTCGAAATTTATTTTATAGACCTTGCAATTCAGAAACCACTCTGTGGTAAAGATATTTCTATGCTAACCAGTGGGATTTTAGGAATTAGTGATATTCTTTCCATTAAATCTTTTCAACCTCAGTGAACAAATTCCTATTTATGGTGAAATACAACAACTAGAATACAGTGCATGAAGTTTTCATATTTAATTACAATTAATGTGGATATTTAATTCCATATAATCATATTATAAATACCTTGTGGTTTTGTTGGTATTGTAGTTGCTGAGGAATTACATTGTCATATATTACACTGCTGAGGCTAGGCAACATGCAGCATACATGATGTAGTTAAATTTAGAGCGACTTTGACTTGTAGTTGACACTCAAAATACAAATTTTGAGGTACATTTATTACCAAAGTCTGTCTATGTCACCATATGCAACCCTGAGGTTCATTTCCTTGCTGAAATACACAATAGAACAAAGAAATGCAATAGAAGAGACGAAAAATTTCACACAGATTGGCAAAAAAAATCAATGTAAAAAAGAAGACAGACTGCGAAATAGCAAAAAGAAACAAATAATAATAATAAATAAATAATATTGAGAACATGAGTTGTAGAGTCCTTGAAAATGAGTCAATAGCTTGTGCGATCAGTGTGGTGTTGAGTGAAGTTATCCATGCTGATTCAGGAGCCTGATGGTTGAAGGGTAATAACTGTTCCTGAACCTGGTGGTGTGGGAGTTAAGGCTTCTGGACGTCCTTCCTGAAGGCAATGAGAAGAGGACATGGCCTGGATGGTGGGGTTCTTGTTGATGGATGCTCCTTTCTTGCAACAGAGCTTCTTGCAGGTGTGCTCAATGGAGGGAAGGGCTTTATCTACAATGGACTGGGCTGCATCCACTACATTTTGTGGGCTTTTCTGTTCTTGGGCAATAATGTTTTCTTGGTTGGCTGTGTTGCAACCATGATGTAACTCTGGATACTTACTTTGAAATTGTGCTGGATATACATCTTTGCCTATGCACAAATGAGCGAGAACAGAAGACAAGATATGCTTTAGGAGTAAGTTTCAATGGAACAGTGGTACATTCAAAAAATGATTCAACTTTTGTAGTTTTACAATGATTCTACAACAACAATCTTTCTTAAAATCTTCACTCCACAATGACATTACAAAAAAAATCCATTTGAGGAAGTAGGAATGCTTATAAATATATAAATTTAATCTATATTATAAATGTCTTTACTTGGATTTTTTCTGCTGCCCAGATTTAGACAGAACTAAATTAATTAATATATCTTAGATAGTTAAATTAAATAATTAGTGCAAAAATAAAAATTAAAAAAGTAATGATGTAGTGTTCATGGCTTCAAGGTCCATTCAGAAACCAAATGGCAGAGAAGAAGCTGTTCCTAAATTGTTGAGTTCATGCCAACAAGCTTCAGTACTTCCTTCCTGATGGCAGCAATGAGAACAAGGCATGACCTGGGTAATGGGGGTCCTTAATGGTGGATGCCGCCTTTGGAGGCATCGCTCCTTGAAGATGTCCTGGATACTACAGAGGCTAGTGCTCTTGGTGGAGCTGAACAAAGTTTACAACTCTCTGCAGTTTACTTCAACCCTGTGCAGTAGCCCCCCTCCCACCCATACCAGATGATAATGCAGCCAGCTAGAATGCTCCCATGGTACATCTGGAGAAATTTGCAGAATGTATCATAAAACCACTCAGGAAAGAGGGGATCGTCTTCCACTGTGAGATTATGAACATAATTAATTTCATTTACAGACTGAAAGCATTTATCTCTCAATCTAGTCTCACACATTTTCTTACTGTACTCCACAAAGTTCTTTTGTGGAATGTGATAGACCTTCCTAGGTAAAAACAATAGCATGTGCACAGAAGACACGAAGAACAGCACATTTGTGATGGGATTGAATTTGTGTGAAGAATATAAATAACTAACTTAGGTGGTGAAATCAGTTATGAATTCTTCCACATATCCAATATCATTTAACTCTTTTTCCACTCCAAATGTGATTGTTTGCATATATTTAAAGCATCATCCTCGCTCCCTCTGGATAAATAAGTGTTCAAAAGTAAACCTTTTTCCTGTAATTAGAAGATGCATCTTTTTGGTAATTAGTTATTCTAGAACTGAATATGCTGAAGATTAAAAATATACTCACAGTAATCTGCTCTCTGGAATTAATATAGTCTTTGGCTGCATGATCTACTTTACTTTGAAATGCTGTATATCAAGGCTTAAAAGATCAAGGGAATAAATTTTATTTTGAAATTGGACGTATGAAGCACAGAAATTGAGTGTGTATAAAGCTAAATGATTTCATGGGTCCTCTCTGATAAAAATACTGAAGTGTTTTTAGCATTGTAATGTATCTCTTTCACTATTGGAAAGAGCCTCTCAGTTTACTGGTTTGTCACGCAACCGCATTGAGGTTCTTCTCCTGAATCTAATGAGACGATTAACCCTGGAATTTGTGAGATTGATATGCAAGGTGTCTCCAACTGATTTTTTCAGCTTTTCAGCTTCATTGATATTTATTAAATAACACAGAAAAATTTTGATTTATATTTGGAGAGGTTTCACAGCAGATAATCTGTGCAGTTTGACTTGATGTGACTGCGTGTGGAATTTCATAGATGCATGACTTGCCCTGTGTATGAAATGCACTTCTGAACTTTGGAGGTGTAATTCATTCTGTAATCTTGTCTGCTTTAATATGATAAGACCATAAGATCATAAGACATAGGATCAGAATTAGGCCACTCAACCTTTTGAGTCTGTTCCGTCATTCTGTTATAGCTGATTTATTATCCCTCTCAACCCCTTTCTCCCCGTACCATTAATGCCCTTACTAACCAAGTATCTATCACCCTCCACTTTAAGACTTAGCCTCCACAGATATCTGCAACAATGAATTCCACAGATTCACCACATCTTAGTTAATGAAATTCTTCCTCCGGTATGACTAATGGAATAGCTATCCTCCTCAGATGACTAACCACCTCAGATATAACTATAGGAAAGGAAAAATATTGTCCAACAGTATACCTAACATCCATTTCACAATGATGTCCAGCTGCTCTACAGAACAGCTATTTCCCCTTCTTCCATGCTGAATATTGACAATTTCTAGGAGTGAGTGAAGGTAGAGAGGTTATATTTTGTAGTTTCATTTTCTGTTCTTGCTACACTCCAACAATACAGCAGCAGGAAGCCAGGAATAGTGGAAGGAATGTTTTCAGATGCAGCAAGTGGGAGAAAAAGGCTCGGTTCACTACCCAGCAACAGCTATCGGGTGCATTTCTTTGCTCCCTCTTAAATTTCCTGGGTTGGTTGTTCACAGCTGAATGATAATTAATGGAATCAATATTTTCCCTCCAGTGGTATTTAGTGGGATTGATTCTTACTCATCAATGGAATTTGGAGGGATTGAATTTTATTCTTGAATGATAGTTCTTGAAATTAACTTTTATCCTCTAGCAGTATTTGATGTGAATGATTTTTGTCCTTGAGTGGTATATAGTAAGAATTATACTTATTCTGACATGGTCTTTAGTCTCATGTTGTATTCACTGAGATTGATGATTCTTCAAGTGGTGTTTGTTATCATTGATGTTTGTCTTCGAGTGGTGTTTGGTGGGATTTCTGCTTAATCCCCAGGGCTTCTTGTATAGGTTGATGTTTATTCCTGAGACTTACTTGCTGAGATTGCTGTTCATTCTTGAGAAAAATCACAAGAGGACTGACATCTACCTCAAGAGCTACAAACTGTATTTACTGAGATTGGTGTTTCTTTTTGAAAGGGATTTGGTGGGGTAATGATTACTTTCCAGTGATACTTCATGGGATTGAATTTTGCACTTAAAATGGCATATATATTTAATATCAAGTGGTGATTGTTGAAAGTGGAGTTTGCTCGGATTTAGATGGAATGATGTTCAAAGTAAATTTATTATCAAAGTACAAATATGTCACCAAATACAACCCAGAGATTCATTTTCTTGTGGGCATATTCAATAAATCTACTGAATAATAACCATTACAGAATCAACGAAAGACCATTGTACCTGGGCATTCAACCACAGTGCAGAAACTGTGCAAATACAAAAAGAAAGAAAGAAATTATAATAATAAAAAAATAAGCAATAAATACTGAGGACATGAGATGAAGAATCCTTAAAACTTAACCTATTCCTGGTGGGAACATTTCACTGGTGGGGCAAGTGAAGTAATCCCCTTTGTTTCAGGAGTCTAATAATTGAGGGGTGGTAACTGTTCCTGAATCTGGTGGTGTGAGTCCTCAAACTCCTGTACCTTCATCCTGATGGCAGCAGCAAGAAGAGAGCATGTCCTGGATGGTGGGGGGTGGGGAGTGCCCCTAATGATGGATGCTGTGCTGTTTTCATGTGGTAGCATTTCATGTACATGTGCTCAATGGTGGGGAGGGCTTTACCCATGATGGACTGGGCTGTGTCCACTACATTTTATAGGGCTTTTCATTCAAGAACATTGGTGTTTCCAAACCAGGCCGTTATGCAGCCAGTCACTATACTCCCTACTGAACATCTCCAGAAGTTTGTCAAAGTTTTAGATGTCATTCTGATTCTCTGCAAACTCCTAAGGAAGTAGAGATGCTGCCGTGCTTTCTTTTTAATTGCATTTACTTGCTGGGCTCAGGAGAGGTCCTCTGAAATAATAACACAGAAGAATTTGAAGTTGCTGATCCTCTGATGACAACCGGCTCGTGGAACTCTGCTTAACTCTTCAGAGTGTTCAATGGGACTTACTTTCACTCTTGGGCTGTATCGGTGGGAGTGATAATTACTCTTGGGTGGCACTTGTTTAGATCAATATTTGTTGCAAAGTGGTATTTGGTGGAATTAGTATCTTCCCTTCAGTGATATGTGGTGGGATATCAGTGATATCTCCCCACCCTCTCAGTGAGTTCTGATGGGATTAATGTTTACCTTCCAGTGGTACTTGATGGAGCATTAACTCTCTTCGTACTACCATCGTAGGAATACATCTGATGAACCTCGGATAAGATCAAAATTACACACAATACTCCATGTGTAATATCACCAAGACTCTATATAACTTCAGCATGACATCCTCGTTCTTTAAAATATCTTGTAATTAATTCCAATATACCATTTACCTTCATAATTTGCTGTATCTGCAGTTGTTTTAGCAACCAGTGTACACGTTTCCGTCAATACATCAATGCTTCCTAATCTATTATTATTTAATGCAGTGATGCAGTTCAGTTTTTAATCCATGTTCCACTCTATCAATCCAACTCACTTGAATTGTTGTAATTGCCGTGAAACTTCTTTGCACCCTCCTCATAACTCACACTTGTACTCAATTTCATATCCTTGACAAACCTAAAAATATAATGCTCGGTTCCCTCATCCAATTCGGCGATGTTGTGAATATCTGTGGTCTAATCCCCGCTGTACCCCAATGGTCACCATCTAAAGACCTATTTATTCATCTTCTCTGTTTCTGTCTCATCCAATATTCAGTCTATGACAGTACATTATCATAAATCTCATGTACTTTAATTTCAAACAATGTTCTCTTTATCAAAGACCTTTTGAAAACCCACGTGTACCAAATCAACTTGTTCTCCTTTATCAGTTCCACCAAATGTACATTCAAACATCTCCAGCAGGTTTGCCAAACACATATTTCATAATCTATGTTGACTATATCTAAACCTTGCAGATATTATCTGTGTCCTTTATAATAACCAATTCCCTACAATTCTAAACAGGATCCTCAGGATGTAAGATGTAACATTACAGCATTCTTCACCATAAATTCTCATATTTCTGACTATAATTTCAATACACCTGTTTTACTAATCTTTTCCTTATATGCTCGGAGAAGCTTTTACAGCTTGTTTTCATGTTCTTTACAAGTTCATTCTCATGCTCTGTTCCTGCTTCCTTAATCAGTCCCTTGGTCCTTCGTGCTGAACGGCTCCTAATCTCTTCATTTGTTCCTTTTTTTGCCAGCTTTGTATTCCTTCTCTTTGGATCTCTTACTACCCTTAGATAGTTTATTTCGAGCCATGGATGAGTTGATTTTCTTTCTGTATTTTGGTACCAGAAAAGAAAACGTAACTCAAGTATTTCCTGCATTCACTCTTTAGCCAATGTGTATCCACCTTCCTCTGTTGTAGAGACGATGTCCAGTCTTCATGTCTCTGTAGTTACCTCTGCTTAGTATCGCAGCAAAACAATTGCCATTAGCCTGCAAACGCCATGGGGTTGTTATACTTGCATGACGCACCCTCAGCTCCACTGATTGTTCCACAGAATCAAACTCCTTATTTCGATCCTTTATTAGCAATTAGCAAACATCAACCTTGAAGTGATATTAATTGGTCAGTAAAGACATGACCTCTGCTGGTCCCAAGCCACAAACTACCACAAAATGAGCAAGGATCCGCAACTTATTCCCTTTGCTTTTACCACGCCCCCACTAATGTAACTAGTTACCATAATAAATGCACAACACAGATAGAGAACAGAGACATGACTCCCACACTTAGATTTACGGCTCCAGTTTCAGGTTGAAGTACTTCACTTTTTCTACTTGAAAGATGAATCCTATCATATTATGGTCACTCTTAAGCTCTTGTAGCCAATCATAGCAAGATTATGAACTAACTGCACTTTGTCACACAATGCCTGTTCTAGGAGAGTTTGTGCCCATGTTGGCTCCTCGTGCCCAATTCCAGAAAGGAGACTCTACACAGTCATGGAGCTATTGAGTAATTTGACACAGAAACAGGACTTTCAGTCCATTCTATCCATGCCAACTATTAAATACCCTCCCACCATTTACCAGCACTTGATCTGTAGTCTGCGATGCCTCAGAAATTCAAATGCTGCTCTAGCTATTTCGTCAGTGTTGTGACAGGACAAACTTCCAACACATACTCAGTTACTGCATTCCAGTTTGAGCAGTATAGCCCACAATACTATTATTAACTTGGTTTGTTCTTTCCATATGTAAAGTTGCACATGACTGTTGTCGTACCTCTGATTTCTTTACTGACTCTATCCCCTAAATTACCATTATACTTGAGAAAATGTTGACTACACCTGCCAAGGTACACCCTCCAGTGTAATTCAGTGGGAGTAATGTTTGCATCCGGTGACATTTGCAAGGATTGGTGGTGATCTGCCAAATGAAATGTGGCAGGATTGATGCTTACTGTAAAGTAGGATCAAAAGGGAGTAACATTTACTCTCCAATAGAATCCGCAGTGAGTGACGATTGTCCTTTCTCTATAGCGGTCGATGTTTTCACCCTGGAGGTGTTAGATTAGGCTGCACTTCAGCTTTGTACGTTGTTTTATCACAATAGCAACACAGATCCAGTCATAACTGCAGCAACATCCAGTTTGATAAGATATAGTAGCAGAGTTTTATTTTGCTCGGTCATTGAATTAGCTACATCTGAGTGGGTGAGCTAATTGCCATGGTAGCTTAATCTTTCCTTAAAAACCTATTAATCAGATATTACCAGGCCCTAATTGGCAACAGTAGACTTCTGAAAATATGCCACGTTAGTATTTCCTTCCCTCTCTTTTTGATCAAACAGACAACTAGGATTGAAGTAGAAAATTAACAAAATGAACAACTGGCAGCTTCAGTTAATTTATGTCCCAGTTTATACGGCCTTCATTGCTGTTGTCATAAAGGAGCAGTGGAAACTGAAGCTCCAACTACAGATGGAATTAAACAGTAAATTATGGTATTGCACAGCAGACAGTAAAAGATTATTATGTTGAAAAGGTTATGAGCAATCTGTGCTTTGCTGGACGAAAGTGGCTTTAGCTGATCCTAGATATTCCATTGTCCCTACAATGTTGGTATTTGGTGAACATTTTCTATTTTATGTTAGACTTTGAACCAGTTACAAAGTGTACCCAGCTTATCATTACAGTTACCTCCATTGCATGTGTGCCTGCTGAAAAATATGAAGATAATGTAAAAAAGGATCTAGTGCTTTCACAGCGTATATAATGAATAAACTTTTCCCGGGCTTCTAGCCAGATACAGGTATTGATTGTAACTGATAGTTCAATAACAAACTCTGCCATCTTCATCAGGGATGATGCCTAGTCCAGTAGTATACATACCCCGGTGGTCCATCCCTTCTGACTGGTTAGTCTTCATCCAGTCAGGTTTCCACTGCTCCACCTTGGTTACAATCAAATTCCAGTTTTTACTGTAATGTTCTACTGCCAGTTTTTCTGGGTAACCCAAATGGATACACCTCCTGCAATGTCCTGCTTCTGCTGACTTCTCGTCGAAGTTAAAAAATGAAAAGGTAAAAGATAGATAGATTTGCATTCCCGATGAGTCTATTGATGCACAGTTAACGAAACCCTTTTGGAATACATACAGTCACTGTTATCAACGTTCAAAATTCAAAGTAAATGTTATTATCAAAATACATATATGTCAGCATATACAATGCTGAGATTCATTTTCCTGTGGGCATACTTAGCAAATCTGTAACAGGATCAATGAAACTAGGGTGTGCAGAAGACAAGAAATTGTGCAAGTGCAAATATAAATAATTAGCAATAAATAATGAGAAAATGAAATAACAAGATAAAGAGTCCTTAAAGTTTGATCGTTGGTTGTGGGAACATCTCAATGGATGGACAAGTGAGTATATTTAACCCCTTTGTTCAAGAGCCTGATTGTTGTAGGGTAGTAACTGTTTTTAAATCTAGTGGTGTGAATCCTGAGGCTCTCGTACCTTCTACCTAATGGCAGCTGTGAGAAAAGAGCGTGTCCTAGGTGGCGGGGATCTCTGATGATGGATGCTGTTCTATGACAGTGTTTCATGTGGATGTGCTCAATGGTTGGGAGGGCTTTACCCATGATGCACTGAGCCAAATCCATGACCTTACACTACGGAGTCTCATAGAGTAATACAGCACAGACAGGAGAGGGTCCAGAGGCAGTTAGCAAGAATAATCCTGGATATGAAAGGGTTAACACATGAGGATGGCTCTGAACCTGTACTCACAGGAGTTTAGAACAATGAGGGGGATCTCATTGAAACTTGTTGATTATTGAAAGACCTTGAGAAGTGGACATGGAGTGTCTGTTTCCAATAATTGAAGACCAGCGGGCACCGCCTCAGAATGGAAGGATAACTTTTAGAACAGAGATGAGGAATTTCTCTTGCCAGATGGTGGTAGATCTGAGGAATTCATTGCTGCAGACAGTTATTGAGTTCAAGCGAAGTTTGATAGCTTTTTGAATAGTAAGGACAGCAAAGGTTACAGGGAGAAAGCAGGAGAATGAGATTGAGAGGGATAATAAATCAGCCCTGATGGAATGGTAGAACAGACTTGATGGGACAAATGGTCTAATTATGCTTTATTGTCTTATGTAACAGGCCCAAAGTGTCCCTGCTCACCTAAGCCTTGCCCTATTTACCCAAATTTGGCAAATATCTCTCTAATCCTTTTCTATCCAAACCTGTTCAAATGTCTTATTATACCTGCCTCAACTACCTCCTCTGGCAGCTCATTCCAATTACCTACCACCTTCTGAGTGAAGAAGTTATCACCCAGGTCCCTTTTAAATCTTTCCCCTCTCACATTAAACCCATGCCTCTAGTTTTTGATTCCTTTCCCTAGGGGAAAAATCTGTGTGGATTCACCCCCTCTATACTGCTCACGATTTTATACACCTCTATAAAGTTCCACCCTTAGTCTCCTATCTACGTCTCACGTAAGACTTCCAAGGACTCTACAACACATGTTCTCAGAGTTATATTTTTCATTTGCGCAATGAGAATCTTAGTTTATGTTTAGTTTAGTTTTTCATAATTTCTGTTGTACTTTACTTTTCTGTAAATGTGTGCAAGAAAATTAATCTCAAGGTAGTATATGGTGACATATACTACACATACTTTTATAAAACTGTAAGTATGCTTAGACTTTATGTAGGCCTTTACAAAAAGGTAACATCCTGTCAAACTACAAAATGCTGGATTTCTCCAAATTCCTGGTAATTGTTTCCCTTCCTGCTTCTCTCTTCTTCACTTCCCCACTCTGGCCTCTTACCTCTTCTCCTCCTCAGCTTATCACCTCTCCCCAGTGTCCCTCCTCCTTCCCATTCTCCCATGGTCCACTCTCCTCTCCTATCAAATTCCTTCATCTTCAGTCCTTTGCCTTTTCCACCTATCTTCTCCCAGCTTCTTACTTCATCATCCCTCCCACACCCACCTGGCTTCACTTATTACCTTCTAGTTTGTCTTCCTTCCCCTCTCTCCCATCCTTTTATCCTGGTACAGTATCTTCCCCTTTCCTTTCCTGATGAAAGGTTTGACCTGAAACGTCGACTGTTTATTCATTTCTGTAGATGCTGCCTGACCTGCTGAGTTCCTCCAGCATTTTGTGTGTGTGTGTTGCTCCGGATTTCAAAAGTCTGCAGGCTCTCTTAACATTCTTTCAAATCTTCTTTGCAGCCTTTTCTGCTTAATGACATTCTTTAATAACAGGGTATTCAAAACTGTACACAATACTCCAAGTGCAGCCTCACCGATGTTCTGCACAATTGCAAGGAGATATAGCCGCCATTTTATGGACAGCAATATCCATAAATAGTGATGAGGTAAAAACATTATTTTGGTGGTACAGGGTGAGGGAATCATCCCTCTCGTTCTTCAGTGAACGTGTCCAGGGTTCCATGTAATATTTCACCACAGAGGAAGTAGTAACTTGAGCATCGTGACTCTCCCTCAGTCACGTACAGTTACATCAGATCAAGTGAGTATGTGTTTGATCTGTTACTTGGGCTAAAATCCTCTGACCCAGCAATTCAGTCAAGCACTTAAATCACAGCAGTAATATGATGGCTAATTCAACCGTGGCAGCAGGAAGCTGCTGTCGAAAACAACATGAGTGGGATATAGGGTACACTCCGACTTGCACTCGCTTTGAGCGTGGCTTTTTGCCAAGTGCAAAGGCTTCCTCAAATTACTCCTGTGGTGGTACAGCAGAACCACAAAACCCAGTGTATTGTCAACACTGTAATATCATAATACATTTGGAATGGTATCGAGAATTTCGAAGCTGTGTACTGGGAGCAGAAGTGGCGGAAGGAGCCTCCCTGCCCCGTTGGTGGAAGAGCCCGTGGTGATACAGTGATCCCTAGAACTTACAAAACCAGAGTGGAAGCGAATCCTCCCCATGCCCAAGAAGAGAAAGTGATAAACCATAAACTCGCTGCATCTTCATTGATCTTCGCGCGCAAAACCTGGACGACTTATTTCATTATTTAAATAAACACTTAAAAGATAATCGATTTTCTGTCATTAATAAAATTAGGCAGATCCTTATTAGAAAATTCCAGCCAATTCGCTTACATTTATAATCTATAATAGCCAGGCACCTTTCCCCCCCCCCCCCCCCCCCCCACTGATCCTGTTTGAGGTAGGTGTATTAGCCAGAGCCGAGCCGCTGGATTCTTCAGATCTGTCTGAAAAGCAGTAATAGATTTCGCAGTTCTGATAAAGGCCACCTCTGGGAACATGGCTCAGAACTGCTGAGAGGTGAGAGGTCTTCACGTCTTTGGAATGTGACTTTAACATTCATACTTCTGACTCAAGAGGTGAGAATGCCAAGGTCGCTATATATCAAAAAAAAAGTCTCCAGCGATAATTGAAAGAAAACAACAGATTTCAGCAACTGAAAGCACAGCTCTGATTTTGTAAATAGAATATAAGGATAATTGTACTCGTGCGATCGTCAGAATTCCTCCCTATTTTATGTCTTTGGCCATTGTCAATCCTGTACACGTTTCTGCACAAATCCAGTCCCCACTTTGCAACCGATCTACAGTGGGCGGTGCTACTCGGTGTCAATGGCACATCCCACCCCAGCCGGTGGACGCATCTCCTCTAACTGGCTGAAAGGCAGGCAACTGCCCCCCCCCCCCCGCCCCCCGTTTGCAATCCAAGAGTGCAGCTTATTTTAAATTTTGCAGCTTTAGTCCACACAGGATTGTGTCCCGAACTGGAGTGTTGCAGCGGATGAGACGCGCGGGGGGCTGCAGGAGTTATTACGGACGATAGCGGCAGTGGGTGGGTTTTCTCGTGCTTGCAGGGGCAAAAAAAAAGTATCCGTAGACGGCGACTCCGCCAGTGAGGCCGGGCTGTGGCTGGATGCAACAGTGGGGTTCGAGTCTCGCAGCAAGTCTATCCCCGTTTCCAAACATACAGCGTTAAGAACTGCTGGATGCAGAGTTGAGCGGACCCCCCCCCCCCTCCCCTTCCCCCGTCCCTCTCGGTTATACCCTGCCTCGCCTCCTCTTCCCCTGCCGGTGTCAATGCTCGAAAAAGCTTGCAAATTGCAATCGCTTTGCAGTGCACTGGTTGAATTGAAAAGACCCCCGATTGCAATCTGCCGGTGATACCGTTAGTCACCACAGCATTTACAGTGATGGGCATTTTCAAAACATTCCCACTGCTTGAACGTGCCACGCTACTGTGACCAAGTGCGATCAAGCCGGGCGAATTCTGTCAGTTGTTTTGCGGGTTTGTTAGGATTTCTGATGCTGATGAGATGGTCAATTTAAAGTAACTTTCGCCTTTCCCCTCCTCCCACCCGCAGCCTTCCTTCCACACTGAGGGGGTCGTTCTCCACAGGGACTGAGATGGTGAAGTTTGCCTTTGGCTCGAATTGCTTTATTGATTGAATTCACCAGTCGCTGTACCATGGCGAAGAGTGCCGAGGTGAAGTTGGCCGTCTTCGGGAGAGCAGGCGTGGGCAAATCAGGTAACTAAAATAAGCCAGATCTCTGGAGTCGATCTGTAACCAAGACAGTTTGTTTCAAGTTATCGCCCAGTGTCATGCTCTCTCTTGTGGACGCTTAGTTGTAAATCACTGTTACAGGCAAATACGCTGTCACAATGTAAATATGTCAACGGTGGGGCCATTTGTTTTAATATTTATGTCTGCGGATTTTTGATCATTTCTCCGGGATTTCCTTCCTCGGTAGCTCCCGGCCACGCATGTTTGAGCAGTGTTACTGACAGACTACACTCCGCGTTGGCATAAAGTGCCGGGTCCGGTTGTGTGAAGTCAGATCAGTGACAACCATCTGTGGGCGAGAGGGATTACCAGCTTGTCTTCTCACCTCTCCAGGGGCTTTGCAGATTTCATTGAATCGCACGCGTATTTATTGTTGTCACTGAGCTACTGCCGATTGGAAATCGCGCTGATCTTTTTGATATGAGCAAATGAAAAATCTCTTTATAAATTATAAACCGCTGTGTACTTTATAGGTTATGTAACGTTAACGCGCGATCTGAGAGCAAGTGTTGGAAAGTTAAATTCTTACACCAAGTGGTTGCTTTCTCCATAGTTTCGACCTGCCACTTTATCCAATGAAATTTGACAAATGTATACCCACTTTGATTTGATGCTCCCTATGAGAGAAAAGGTGTACGGTATTTATGTGTTTTTTTTGAAGATGTTTATTTTCTTCGGCAGTGAAATCTTCCGTTTCGGTCAGTGCGGTAAGTATTTTAATCTAGGGTCCTTGAGATCAAGTCCCATATCCTGGCCCCAATTACACGATGAATTACTTATTTTTGACACATGGGTTGAAAGTTGGGAGTTGGACGTAACATGCCCATCTTTCTGAGTTCTTCTATTAGGCAGGAAAATGGACTGCAGTAAATAACTCTCCAGTTGACTGGAGGTGTCTAGGTGTCTGTCGGGACTTCCATACTGACCTTCACTCACATCTCAGCTTCCCACACCAGATCAAAAACCAGGACCGGACTTCAAACTTCAGATAAGGCGGCTATAGTCCTGCTTCCCAGCCCCAGCAGTAGGAATCTGGCATCATCAAGTTTTCAGAGATAGTGGATGGCAGATGAATGCATGAATAATCAAACCCTTGTGTAAACAAGCTGCAAAGTCAAGGGAATAGAAAATTCTGAAGATGGTGGTTGGCTTAGGTTAAATCAGGTTGTGACCTATTTGCGTAAAGATGCAACCTGACACACTGAGTTCCTCCAGCAGTTTGTGTGCATTACTCTGGATTTCCAGTATCTGTAGAGTCTCTTCTCTTTGCAATTCATTTATCATGTAGCGTGTTTGAATTTTACAGCATGCACTGAAATGGTCCCTATAAAAATGCAAACACTTGACAAGTTGGCAGCTGTAGGAAGAATAGCATCATTCACAGATCCCAGCACCACACTGCAGTAGCAGTGACACTGGAATAGTGAAGCATTAAAGACTTCCAGCACTGTGCTTCAGTGAAGATTATATGAATACATGCAAGCAGGAGTTAGTGGTTACTTTGAAGAGCATCTTTTAAAGCTTTGGGCACCTACTTCTCTGGGTTTGTGAAAAAAAAATCATTCCCTGCTTATCTCCTTTAAACTGTTGCGTTCTCACCTTCAACCTATGGCCCCTAGTATTTGAAAGGACCACCCTCGGTAAAGGACTCTGTCTGCTCTATTTCTGCCTCGCATCATTTAATAAAATTCTCCCTTTAGTCTCCAGAGAAATCAACCTCTCCAGGTACCTGGAACACTCTAATCCAGGTAAGAAGATGACCAGCTGAAAAGTTCCTGACTTGCTGATTTTTATCGGGGGGGGAGGAAAGTATGCGAAAACCACAAAAAAAGCTCATTATAAATTATCCTCACTTTCACTTCGTGTCCCCCAATAAGAAAAATTAATATCTATCTGATGAAAGCAGTTGTTTCTACACGTCTTGAGAAGTTGGGTGATGATCCTCCAGATTCTTGCTGTGTGTCTGTAGGGTGTTGCCTTGTAGTGCATATTTGTACAGTGTACGGAGGACTGACCACGGTGCTGTCAGACAGACAGAACGGACTTCACTCTCTGCTCCCAGTTATCACTAGTTTTCTCCTGGTACCTTGTTCAAAGACTGCCAAGTGTCATTAAGGGGGTCACCTGGTTTCCACTGGTTGCGGTTTACCAGAAAGCTGTCTGGATTAGAGAGCCTGTGCTTTATTCAGTACTACAGTGCGGGGTACGTCCCTCCAGACCTTCAAACCGTGTTGTCCCAAGCACCCCCATTATCCCTGAACTCAAACCAACCCCCTGTTAGCCTCCCCAGTACGTCTTTGGACTGTGGGAGGAAACCCACGCATTCCATGGGGGGGGACGGACAGAGACTTAATGAAGAATGACACTCGAATTGAAGCTGTGAACTCTGGAATGCCCCAAGCTGTAATAGCGTTTCGCTTACCGTTACGATCAGACCATAAGACATAGGAGCAGAAATAGGCCATTCAACCCATCGAGTCCGCTGCACTATTTCATTGCGGCTGATCCCGGGCCCCATTTAACCCCATACACCTGTCCTCTCACCAAATACCTTGATGCCCCGACCAATCAGGAATCTATCAACTTCCGCTTTACATATACCCACGGACTTGGCTTCAGCTGCAGTCTGTGGCAGAGCATTCCACAGATTCTCCACTCTTTGGCTAATAAAGTTACTCTTTACTTCTGTTCTAAAAGATTGCCCCTCAGTTTTGAGGCTGTGCCCTCTAGTTTTGGATACCCTCACCAGAAGAAACATCCTTTTCACACCCACCTTATCTAGTCCTTTCAACATTTGGTAGGTTTTAGTGAGATCCCCACATATTATTCTAAATTCCAGTGAGTACAGGCCCAAAGCAGCCAAACACTCTTCATATGTTAACCCCTTCATTCCTGGCATCATCCTTGTGAATCTTCTCTGGGCTATCTCTAATAACAATACGTACATCCTTTCTGAGATAAGAGGCCCAGACTGTTGACAATACTCCAAGTGAGGCCTGACTAGTGTCTTATAAAGCTTCAGCATTACCTCTTTGTTTTTATATTCTATTCCCCTTGAAATAAATGCCAACATTGCATTTGCCTTCTTTACCACAGACTTAACTTGTGAATTAACCTTCTGGGAGTCTTGCATGAGGACTCCTAAGTTCCTTTGCACCTATGCTACCCTACCGTGGTGCCTAAAAGGAGAGGTTAGATAAACTGGGGTAGTTTTCTCTGGAGCAGCAGAGGCTGACAGGAGAACTAATAGAAGTTTATAAGTTTATGGGAAGCATAGGTAGAATGGGCAACTGGTATCTTTTTCCCAGAATCAGTATGCCTAGTACTTGAGGGCATGCATTTAAGGTCAGAGGGAGTAAGTTTAGGGATGTTTGGACCAAGTTTTTTTTGATACAGAGAGTGACACATGCTTAGTATGTGGTGTCAGGGATGGTAGTCAAGGCTAATGCAAAACAGGCACTTGAGGGTCTTGAATAAACTCATGATTGTGTAAATAATGGAAGAATATGGACATTGTTAGGCAGAAGGGATTACTTTAGTTATGTATTAAATTAGTTTGGCACAACTTTGTGAGCCAAAGGGCTTGCTCATCTGCTGTATTATTTTATGTAACCAACATTTCTTAAATTAATCTTGTGTTGCTAATAGTGGATAGGTGTGGATATTTAGGAAGATGATATGGCAGAATTACTTTACTGTGTTCATTAGAAATTATTCCAAATGGTAAATTTCATACCTGAAACTCCACCTGCTCATCTGCATTGAAGATCCGCATAGCCTTTCCCATTTGACGGCGCTTTACCACTTGGCTTCAGGGAATGGATATAGAATTCCCACCCTGGGCAGAATGGTTTTTGAAGTACCACTTCCTAGTAATACACCACAGCTATCAATGTGATCTAAACCTTTTGCTAGTTAATTTGTGCAGGAGTTACGATGGCCTTGCTTGCTGCTAGTTTGTGAAGCATTTCAGTCTTTCCACAGAGTGACGGAATCTCAAGAGGAAATACATTGAATAGATCCTTTATAAAGTGAGGCATACTGGGGATTTTTTCAATGATTTTGATTCTAATGCAATTTTAATGGTTTTGAATTGAAACTTTGATGGCACATTGTTAAGAGCAAAACGCTGATGAGTGTATTGAGGTAGGAAATAGCAACCAATCAATGAAAAATAAAATTAATGTACATTAGATAAGGGAAAAGAATGAAGGCAGTTGACTCTTTATAACATTATTATATGCAGCAAGAATTAAAACATAATGATCAGTTGAATAGAATTGTACTGTAGGGGAAAGAAGTTACAGGGGGCCCCTCCAGTATTAATAGCCTGCCTCCAACTCACGTGAAAGTGTACCCTCTTGCCTACGCGTGGAACTGCATAGGCTTAGTTGCTAAGTATATTCAAGGCATGGATCAGTAGTTCTTTTGGACATTAAAGAAAGTTTGATTCACGGTATGGAGGAGTGTGGCCTACGGAAGAGATTAAGCAGGCTGGCTTGATATTCTGCAGAATTTAGAAGAATGAGCAGTCAATTGTCAACATATTACCTGCAGCACTAGGGATCGCAACACACTAAACCACTGCTGTACTACGAATTCCTACCGTTCCATGCCTAGACTGCGTTTCGGGAAACCTAATCGCTTGGCTATCCTCTTCCTACCTCCATACAGGCAGAGGCTAAAGAGCAAGGCTCCAGGGATTAGGACAACAAAGAGGTAGTTGCTGGAGGCAGAGGAGTGGCTGCAAGATTGCTTTGAGTTGGTGTACCAGGCCTTGTTCGAGGACTCGGCAGAAGATCTGAATAAGTACACTAAGGTTGTCACGGATATTGTAAAAACAATCATTGATGAATGTGCCCCCACAAAGGTATTCAGATCTTTCCCCAACCAAAAGGCCTGGGTGAACCATGATACTTGTATTCTGCTGAGAGCCAGATGAGTGGCATTGAGGTCTGGCGACCAGGTGGAATACAAGAGGTCCAGGTACAATCTCCAGAAGGCCATGTCATGTGCAAAGTGGCATTTCTGGACTCAACTTTAGTCATGAAAGGATGCTCAACTGTTATAGCAGGGCTTGAATGCTATCACCTCCTACAAAGTTATTCCAAGCAACATATGTGATAACAAGGCTTTGCTCCCAGATGAGCTCAATGCCTTTTATGGAGATACCTCCGCGAGCTCCAACACCCCCACGATGACCCTGAGATCTCTGAGGTTGACGTGAGCAGTCTTCAAGAGGGTAAATTCATGGAAAGCATCTGGCCCAAATGGTCAGCTGGCTGTAGTGTTCACCAATATCTTTAACCTCTTGCTTTGGCGGTCTGAGGTATCCACTTGATTCAAGCAGGCTTCAATTATCCCAGTCCCTAAGGAGAACTTAGTAACCTGCCTCAATGACTATCACCCAGTAGCATTTGCATCCTCTGTGATGAAGTGTTTAGAGAGGCTGGTGATGAAACATATTAACTCCTGCCTGAGAACTAATTTGGATCCACTCCAATTTGCCTACC
Organism: Hemitrygon akajei; assembly: GCF_048418815.1. Lineage (NCBI taxonomy): Eukaryota > Metazoa > Chordata > Chondrichthyes > Myliobatiformes > Dasyatidae > Hemitrygon > Hemitrygon akajei. Next base: position 61,175,887 of record NC_133137.1, read on the forward strand.
ATCACAAAATGTCAACAGCAGATTGGCTCTTCTTTCAACCCTGGAACATTTGGACAGTGTAGTTGCAAACATTAGGATGCTCTTCATTGACCACGGCTCAGCATTCAATACTATCATTCCTTCAAAACTAATCAATAAGCTTCACAAACTTGGCCTCAATACCTCCTTGTATGGATTGGCAACAGCATCTCCTCCACAATCTCCATCAGCACAGGAGCACCACAAAGCTGTGTGCTTAGCCCCCTGCTCTGTTCACTTTATACTTGTGACTGTTAGGCTAAGCACATCTGCAATGCCATACAGTCGGCCCTCCTTATCCGCAAATTCCGCACGCGTGAATTCAACCAGCCGCGAATCGTGAAAACCCGGAGGTGCTCTTCCAGCACTTGTTCGAGCATGTACGGACTTTTTGTTCTTGTCATTATTCCCTAAACAATGCAGTATAACACCTATTTTACATAGCATTTACATTGTATTAGGTATTATAAGTAATCTAGAGATCATTTAAAGTATACGGGAGGATGTGCGTGGATTATTGTGGATCGGGATCGGAAAAAATCGGAAGTTCTCTTACTAAGTAAGTCGGAACAGGTACATCTGGTATTATTTAGCGTCAGTTAGTCAAACGTTTGCCTTAGTGTATATTTTACCTTTCTATGCATATAAAACACTTAAGAACGTATGTTTCAGCGCTGGGCTCGGGAATGGAAGTTTTCAGGACTCGGGACAGATCGCTCCCTAGTCCGCTCTCCACCATGCCGGGTTGATGTGGAGGATCAAAAACCCAAAACCCCAAAACCCAATAATTAAACCACTGTGTTGCTTAGTAATAAATGTAGCTTTCATTGGGGCAGAGCCTTTCTCACTTTATCCTTTTTAAATTGTTCCGATCGTTGATCGACGTATCCTAACGCTTTTCCAGTGACCGATGGCGCTTCACCTCTTTTGGATCGCTTTATTATTTCCACTTTATTTTCAATCGTGTTCATGATTATTTTCGTGAACAGAAACACTGCGGATTCAGATCTCTACCGCCAGGTCTTAATGTCCACCGCACTGAGACAGATTAAATAAGGTCTGGGGTTCCGCTGGGTCCTAAGGTCCAGCGCATGGAGCCAGGTTGAATAAGGGACTTGAGCATCCGTGAATTTTGGTATCTGCGAGGGGTCCCGGAACCAGTCCCCCGCGGATAAGGAGGGCCGACTGTATTAAAGTTTGCTGATGTTCACTGTAGTTGGCCAAATCAAAGGTGGTGGCGACTCAGCATATAGGAGGGAGACTGAAAATCTAGCTACAATAACAACCTCTCACTCAATGTCAGCAAGACCAAGGAGCTGATTATTGACTTCAGGAGGAGGAAACCTGAGGTCCAGGAGCCAGTCCTCACCGGAGGATCAAAGGTGGAGAGAGTCAGCAACTTTAAATTCCTTAGTGTATCATTTCAGAGGAACTGCTCTAGAACCAGCATGTAAGTGCCATTATGAAGAAAGCATAACAGTGCCTCTTAGAAATTTGCGAAGATTCAACATGTCATCTAAAACTTTGACGAATTTCTGTAGCTGTGTGGTGGAGAGTACCTTGACTGCTTGCTTCATGGCCTGATATGGAAACACCAATGCTCTTGAACGGGAAAGCCTATAAAAAGTAGTGTATATGCCCCAGTCCATATGGGTAAAACCCTTTCTACCGCTGAGCACAGCTCCAAGGTGTGCTGTTGCAGGAAAGCAGCACGCATCATCAAGGACCTCCACCACCCAGGTCATGCTCTCTTCTTGCTGCTGCCATCAGGAAGAAGCTACAGGAACCTCAGGACCCACACCACCAGGTTCAGGAACAGTTATTACCCTGTAAATGTTCCCTTTAAGGTGTGCGCCTGTGTGCACGTACGCTCATCTTTTGTGACTGGTGCACAAAGGAATTTAAACTGCGCACAAAAGGTTGGCATGTTAAGTATATTTCATGATTGTTCACAGTCACATTTCCTTTTATGGTTTCTAATGTAGACGGTGTTGGCAACATGGAGTTTGTGATGATTTGGCTGCATATCATTTTAAAGGGGAATGGTTTAATGAAACAGTAGAAATTGATACACTGAAAGCTCATGAGGTCAGGAATGTACATTTAAGAGAAATACACAAGTACAATTCAGAAACTTGTATTATCTGTGTGTATTGTTATACAATGTATGAAAAATAAGATATATTGATGTGTGTTATTTTATTTCTTTTAAACAGTGAACAACAAACTGGAATTGGTAGTTTATTATCCTTAGAATAGCTTCAGGTTTGCTTCCACTTAAAATTCAGTTGCATGTGTTGTTGTCAGAGGGCAAAAAATTGCACAGCACAAGATCTTTGCACACACTGGTCATTACGAATCAGAAGGAACATTGCCCTGAACCATTAGGTTCTTGAACCAGAGGGGATAACATCACTTGCCCCATCATTGCACTGTTCCTGTGACCCATGGATTCACTTTTAAAGACTCTTCATCTTATATTCTTTTTTTCTTAAATTTATTTTATTGAATTTTCAAATAGGTTACAGAAAGAAAAAAAATTATAAAAAAAAATTATCAACTCTTCCCCCTCCCCTTAACCGCTCCCCCCTAACATATCCCTATAGAAAAGAAAAAAAAGAGAAGAAAAAAGAAAGAAAGAAAGAGTGCCTGGATATCGGAAGATCCCCACATGCTCCATGGAGTTCATAATAGCTTTAGTATATATATTTCTTTCCCCAGATAACCAATAATTTTATCTTTGGAGCATCTATATATTTAATCCTATCTTTTGTAAATAAGGGTGCCAAATTTTCAGAAATATTTCATATTTATCTCTTAAATTATAAGTGGAATGCAGCTAAAAATTTCATTCTTCCAACGATCTATACTTAAGTATGAATCCGATTTCCAAGTAACTGCAATAGCCTTTTTGGCTACTGCCAATGCAATTTTTATGAATTCTTTCTGATATTTATTCAGTTTGGATATCGGTTTTATCCTTTCAATATCGCCTAGTAAAAATAATGTTGGATTATGTGGAAGTTGTGTTCCAAAAATTTATTCCAATAAAATTCTTAAATTTGTCCAAAAAGGTTGAATTTTAAAACAAGACCAAGTAGAGTGTAAAAAAGTACCAATTTCTTGATTACATTGGAAACATTGATCAGCTAAATTTGGGTTTAATTTAGTATTTAGTAATTTAATTGAGTATGCCTGCAAGAAAATGAATCTCAGGGCTGCATATGGTAACACATATGTACTTTGAAAATAAACTTAACTTGATCTTTGAACTTTGATCTGACTGAAATTCTGCTGGGATTGAAAAGGTAAGAGGCAGTGATGATGATTTTCTGACTCGGTTATTGAGAACAAGGCTCAAAACAACCATTGGCCATTCAGATTAAAAGATGTTTCTTCACCCAGAGGGTATTGCATCACTGGAATATTTGCTCAAATAGGCTGTGCAGGCTAACTTGAGTGCAGATTTTAGTAGAATTTTGGGTTAAAGGAATTAAAGGATGAGTATTAGTTTAGAAAAATGGTGCCGAGATACAAGGTCAGCTGTAATGCTACAGAGGGCAGAGCAAGTGCAAGGGCTGAGTGACTTTCTCTTACTAGTTTTTTATGTAGCTGTCACAGTAATGTAAGACAGCAGAGGTGGCATCTTGCCTTTGAGTCAGTGGGCTCATTGTTTCAGGTCCCACTCAATAGATGAGTGCACAATCTCATGCTCTTAGAATGAGTTTCCAAATAATAACAAACATGATCTGGTCAATAGTTACTTGTCATTCAGAATCACTAAAATATATTATCTAAAGATTTTTAAGGATTAGCTTTATTTGTCATACGTACATTAAAACCTACAGTGAGCAATCCCATCAAACTCCTTCTCCCACTTATTTCCCTGGTAACACTGGACAACAAAGATTTTGCTTCCTGAATACTTTTGGGTGTACCTTCTGGATTTTGGGCCACTGATTATGAAAATCACCATGAAATTTCCCCATCACGCACCATTTTTGTGAAATCGCCTCTATTTGTTATTTCAATTCAATTAAAATGTTGCCCACAATGTAAACTGAAAGGTTGTCTATCTTGTCCAGGCATGTTTAGGCAGGGCTGACGCTGCATGGCAGGACAGGTTTTAGAAAGGCTATAAAAGTATCACGCACACACTGTTCCATGCATTGCGTTTACACGTATATCAGATTGCAATCACGTTGATGCACAAGCTCTGCACCTATAGCATATTGTGTGTGCTCATTATAATAAAGTAATTATATTTTCAGGAGTATTTGTGACAGCAAAATGCCTTGTCAATGTTGCAACAGCCGCGATACTTTCTCCTATATTTGTGGCGAGCATAAGCTTAAATCTCAAAGATGGATCATGATTTCTCTTATTAAGAAAGCCAGTGAGCTCTACTTACTGGTGACAAGGGCAAAGCCTGGGCTTCTCATATTTTTTGTGTAACTCACGCTGTTGATCTTGGAGCTTGGCTCAGAGATACTCGGAAGTCAGTCCTGATGATACGGCAAGAGCAGAAGGATCATGTGACAGACTGCTACTTCTGTCTGACCAATATGTCTGACTTCTCTGTTAAAAACAGAAAGAACAACAAAACAAAATCGATTAAATCTCCCTTCAGCCATGAGATCTGTACCACATTTCAGTACCAAAGCTACTAGAGATATCGAGTCTAGAGGAGGCAGACTGAGATGCCACGATGCACGAGCCAGGAATGGAAAATGAAACTGATACTGATACAGATTTTGAACCCTTTATGTTGAGTGAGCCTCATCTGATAACTCAATCTGAGTTAAATGACCTGGTCGGAGACTGGGTTTGTCAAACCACAAAAGCAGAATTACTGGGTTCAAGTCTACAAGGATGGAATATGCTGTCACCACGCTCAAAAATTTCCGTAGAGGATTTTGATATCTGAGACGGATGTTTCCCAGAATAACTGGTGCTAAGATTAAGGAAGGCATTTTTATTGATCCACAAATCAAACGGGTTATCAAGGACAGGCATTTCGAGGATCTTCCAGTGGGACAGGAGAAGATCACATGGAAGGCATTCAGGGATGTTACTGAAAATTTTCTTGGCAACCAGAGCGCACCAGACTATGTGCAGCTAGTTCACAACGTACTTCAAGCTTACAAAACCGTGATGTACAACATGTCACTAAAGATTCATTTTTTGCATTCCCATTTAGACTACTTCCCTGCAAATCTTGCTGCTGTCAGTGAAAGGCTTCACCAGAACATTGCAGTCATAGAGAAACTGTATCAGGATTACTGAAGTCCGTCAGTGCTGGCTGGCTATTGTTGGACACTTGAGAGAGAAACCCCAGACACTGAAAATCATCAACAAAACATGTTTAGGTTAGTTGAACTATTGCAGTGTCAGCATCATTATGCAATTAAGCACATTCTATTCATTAAAAGTTAATTTCTTGTTTCTCTAAATTCTTACATGATGTAAGTAGTCTGAAACTGTAATTGTGTTCAGCCTCAAGGTCTATCATAACCAAAAAGGAAAAATTCTGTGGAAGCAACTTGTTCAAAAAAAAAGGCTGTCCAGTGTAACAGATTCCCTTTTATATTCCTCTGACTCCTCACTCTTAACTGTAGGAGGTAATTTACAATAGTTAATTAATCTACAAAACCAGGTAGTCTTTGTGAAGTGGGAAGAAAATGAAATGCCTGTGTCACAAGGGGGCGTTGGGAGCGGACCTAAATGCAAAACACAGACACTGAAGTCGTATGAACAGGACTATGTTTATTAAGAATACTAGGGAAGTCAAAGAGCGAGGACAAAATATCAACCTGGACATGAACGTAGAATAACAAACCAAAAAACCTGGACTAGGACTTGGGACTTGGACTTGACTGAGAACTTGAGACATGACTTGGAACTCGGGTCTAGGCAGGGACTCAGTACCTGGGTCTTGACTTGGCTCTTGACCTGGAACTCGGGCTTGGCCTGACCGGGACTCAACCTTGGACACAGGGCCGGGACCCTTCTGGGACACAGGACACAGAGGCAACCTAGAATCCACGATACTCAGTAGCTCCGATAATGGTCCAGACTTACCACACTGGCTGAGGTCACGTGCTTCTGGTAGCGAGCTTCCTGGAATGAGCTTTTGATGCCGAGCTTCTTGGTGTGGGTTTCTGATGGGGACGGTCCAGCAAAGGAATAGCTGGACCCCTGAACTATTTGTGTTGCAAGCCTGAAATGAGGATTGGCTGCCTCAATTAAGATGCCCAGCGAAACAAGGGAAAAAGGAATAACCGGAATGCGGAATCCACGGACCGAATCGTGACTGCCCAGGAGAGTTCAGTGGATCACACTGAGAATGTGCATATATGACACAGCCATACCTAATGTGGGACAGAACTCTGGTTTCATAACCTCCGAGCAGCAACTTTAATTGTTGACCACTGTGCATATGGTCAGTGTGGAAGAATTACGATGGCTGTTTGTTCAGATTGTTTATTAATTTTCCTTAAGTATGAAAAGGCATAATTTTCTACCAACTAAATGTCAAAAGTATCCTAAGCAAGAAGCTTCAAAGTATCTACCAACTACTCGCCCATTCCTGACTAGGTCTCAAGCTGTAATGTTCAGGTAATTAGGAACGAATGATGGGCAAAGGATGACTGGCTGTTCCTATTAGTTTAATTTCTGTAAAAAAAACACTTCTAAAAGCTTTTCTTTTCCCACAGTTCTCACTGGGACTGTATATTTTGTTTCTGAACCATGGAAGTATAAAGTTTTATAATCAATACTTGTGATTTGCTGCACTAATCAAAATTAATCCCACTACCCTGTTCTATTCAACATTCATCTGCTTCCCACACTCGCAGAGCATTCTCTTAAAATGGCAAATATTTATTTTTGAATCACTGCCTTTGGCGACATGGTCCCAGGCTTTTAACTTTGTTTTGTTGGTTTAAAAAAATGCTCCCAGCCTCTCTCTCGTTTTTCATGATGTTAAATTGATGGCCCTTCATTGTGGAGTTCCCAGAAGAAACAGTTTCCCTATTTGTTCTCTCAAAATGTGCCATAATTTTAAAAGTGATTTGGTGATATAAATCATTCTTGGCTGTGGGCAGCACTCTTGCCTCTCAGTCAGAAGGTGATGGATTCAAGTCCCACCCCAGAGAACTGAGCACATTATATAGGCCGACTTTAATATTGCTATGGTTATTTTGATATGCTGTGTAATATTGCTCCCCTCAGCCCTCCCAGGTGAATGTGAAAGATCTCACACCTCTATCTGAATGGAAGTGAGGAACATTCTTAATTGTCTTACTTATCATACATCCTTAAATGAAAATCACCAAAAGTAGTACCTGTACTCACTTAACAGTATTTCATTGCTGTTTCTCACAGCTGGCTCTTTACAAATTGTCTCCCTTGATAACAAAATTGATGACAGAATAAATAGGTGCCCCTAAGATCACAGCTATTTTGATCTTGGTTCAAATTGTCTCCTGGCCTTTGGAACTCCAGTACAAGTCTTTCCAGTATCATTCTTGTCTCTATGCTTTTTGGACTGTTTTCAGATTTATAATTTTTTTGAATCTTTTGGTCTGATATTCTATGTATAAATTATAAATTTTAGTATCAAATTCACCTACTCATATTTGCAAGCTTCTGAGAATTCTATACTCAATGCCGTCTATGGGATCTAAAGCGCTGAGAAGACCAGCATTTATCGCCTACCCCTAATTGTCCTTGAGGAGATGATGGTGGGCTGGCTTCTCGTATTGCTGCGGGCCTCCTGTTGTCGGGTAGAGACATCTAGCATTTGGACCCCGTGACGATGAATGACTGACAATATTTTTCCAAGCTGGTTTGATTTTCTTTCTGGAGGGGAACGTACTGGTGGTGACATGCTGCCCTTGTCTGCCGTGGTGGGTGAGGTTGTGGGTTTGGCAGCTGCTAATTTATTTATTTAGTCACACAGTGTGGTGTAGGTCCTTCCTATTGGATGTACTGGAGTCTGTGGTAGAACAAAGGACTGTATGGAAAGTCCTGGCAATTCTGGGCAATGTTTCTCAGCCTCTACATGGCACCTTGGCAGAACAGAGGAGCACTTTTAGTAACAGACTAAGACAACTGCGCTGCTCCAAAGAGCGCTATATGAGGTCATTCTTACCCTCGGCCCTTAGGCTCTTATAATGAGTCAACCTATAGCCAGGGAAGTGATGACCCCCTCCAGTTAGAATGAGGTAATTTATATTTTATTCTTTCTTACTTCTAATATTTATAGCCGTGCACTTGTAATGCTACTGTGACACTAATTTCCTTTGGGATCAATAAGTATCCATCTATCTTACAGTCCTTTGAGCCAACAACTCCTGAAGGAACCTGATTAACCCTAACCTAACACGGGACAATTTACAATGACCAATTAACCTACCGGTGTGTTTTGGACACTGAAAGCAAACAGGAGGACTCGGAGAAAACCCATGTATTCCATGGGGAGAAGGTACAGAGACTCCTTACAGAACGGCACCGGAATTGAACTTTGAACTCTGGAACGCCCTGACCTGTAATAGCATTGCGCAAACTGCTACACTGCTGGGCAATGGAGTGTCTGGAACACGTATTTGATGATGGTACACACAGTAACCACTGAAGTGTTAATACCTTCAGCACTTTGTGACAGTAGTGAATTATACCAACAGCATTTGTGCACAAACTGCAGTCATGATGATGAAATAATTAACCCTCAATCTGTTTGTATAAGAATTACTTTGATTCAGCTAGTGAGGAACTGGTGTTTGCATTGGCCTAGGTGAGTTAGTGGTTTGTTCTGTGTTGGGAATTTCTGTATGCCAGCGCAGTGGGATATAGGATTGTATAGTTTGCCAGGTGGTGTTCAGATGCAAAAAAAACAGCATAAAATTTCCACATCCACGGTTGAAGGATGGTTAGTATAGGAATCTTCAGAGGCCAGCACCCCTTTTATCAATTTCAGGATCTTCGAGAAGAGTATATGTGTGTGAGTCTGTGTGCTTGTGTAATGAAAAGGGAGAGAACTAATTGAAAAAATATGCAAAAAGCTTGCCAATTGGAAACAGACATGTTAGGAGCCTAATGAAATAGTCTGTCAGGCAGATTTGAACAAATCCTCATACAGAGTTGCCTGTGCCTTGTTTTTTTATGCCCTTTGGAGCTGCAAGGGTGAGCCTTCCAATTGGAATTTGCATTTTCTGTAGCAAGGGCAATATTTTTGCTACGTTCTGACAGAAATGTATTGTTTGCTTTTAGTGGTGCTTTAGAAAGTGCATGCTTTAACCATGTGCTTCAGGGATTTCCTGGAGATTTTGTGTTCAGGACCTTGGCTGGTTTGAAGTCTCGAGGAATCCTGTGTCGGAGTTGCATTCAGAGCTGGAGCAGAAACTCCAAGATCTGTCGAGTGTGGGGATGTTATAGGCAGCAATAAATGGCTCACATGTAACCAGTTTGCAGGATAAAGCAAGTATGCTTTTAGTTATTCGTTACTTGATAAACATTCGTGTGTTGGAATAAGTTTCCACTGATTTTATTTCCTAACTTGTTACCAACATGTGAGGTTAATAGGCATGATGTAATGTGAATTGGCTTGGTGACAAGATCTGCTGTCACTCATTCACGCACTTAGGCACAGAACATCAAGTACTTATTGTACTCACTGGATAACGATAAGTCAATGATTAGTGTAGCATGGTCCTTAGGGTCAGATGCAGGGTGAAGATACGTCTCTACCAAAGGAGGTGTAAGGCGCTCCTTCCCTTTGCCTTGGGCAAAGTGAGCACCTTCTTATCCCCTCGATCAAGGTCACGTGAAGCCATAGGTGCAGGTGGTGCATATCACAAGTCCTGGTTATGCAATCACTGACACAAGGCAGATAATCTCTGAAGAGTATTGATAATAGTTGGGGTCACCCGTCTTGTAAAGTCACTGCCCAGGAGAAGGCAATGGCGAACCACCTCTGTAGAAAAAATTGCCAAGAACAATCGTGGTCAAGACCATGACCTCTCTCTACCATTATGTCGCAGTCTTCAGATCCCCTGACAGCTGAGTTTGTCCAACAGTTCCTGATTGTTGAAATAAGTAATTGTGCCTGAACATTGCTGGAGTGCTGCCTGGTCTCTTCAATGGCCCAATTGGACTTGGGAGTGTTCAATACATCCTAAGCACAAGTGTACATAATTCCAGCAACTGTTGGTCACTCCACTCCCGAACCTGTACCCGTACCCACTCTCTGAGATGATCTGGCTGAGGGGGGTCAAGCCCATGCAGAACGGCAGTGGGGATAGTTCATCACCCTGGTATATTCCACATCTGATGGTCACTTGTGCTATTGGCTGTCAGTTAACTTCTAGCATTGTCCTCCAAAGGCCCATTGAGTTCTTGATGAAGGTCTTGTTGACTTTGTACAATGACAAGCATTCCAGAATCCATGTGTGGGGCATTGAGTCGTGTGTTTTCTGGTAGTCAATCCAGTCTGTGCTTAGGTTGGTTTGCCTGGTCTTGGAGTCTCACATGACTGCTTTGTCTGTCAGCAGTTGGTACTTGGAGCCTCTGGTTCCATTACCAACCCCCCTCTGAGCAGGGTTCAGGACTTTACACACGTGTTCCTTCAGCTTGGTGGCTATGATGCCTGATAGAAGCTTCCATGTTGTTGACAGGTGGGTTATAGACCAGCAGTTTGATGCTGTAGCTCCTTTGTGAGGACCCTTCATTATGAGTACTGTCTTTCCTCGAGTTAGTCAGTCAGGGTGGGAGCCTGCTTCAAGCAGCTGGTTCATTTGAGCTCCCAGTGTATGTGTAATGCTGTTAGTTTCTTCAGCCAATAGGGGTGGATCATGTCAGGCCCTGGTGATGTCCAGATCTTCACACTTGCTACTCATTGCTGGACATCTGCTGCTGTGATGTTGACTGGTTCTTCCGCTGGGAGATTGCAGAGGCTTGATCGTACGTCTGTCAGCCATTGATTGGGCCCTGGTGTTATGCTTCTTTCTACCATATTGCATAGTGCATTTATTCATTAGGCCTCTGCATCTTTAATATATATCTGCAGTCTGGTAGCCCTAGCTGTTAACAATTGCTTGGCAGTTTCTAGGGCTTCAGCTATGGGCATGTCTCCATACTTCTTCAGTAGCAGAAATGAGTCTTTGATCTTCCCACCTTTCTGCAGCTCAGTTAGTTAGTCTGCTGACCTCCACCCTTGTGGCTTTCATCTTGGCTTCCAGTTGCCATCTCTGGTGGTGGGGGTTATAACAGCACTCTTCTTTGTATTTCATTTTACAGCCCAGCATTTCTAGGACTGCAGCTGCCAGTGAATATATCAGGTTATAGGTTTCAGTCATGTTGGAGGTTGCAATGGTGAGTAGTGCTTCATTGGCTGCTTCTAGCATGCTGTCTGATGGAATTTCATCACGAAGTCTGGGGAGCCTAGTTTGTTGATTAACAGTCGCCAGTTTAGCAATGATCTTCTCTCTGACTGCAGCAGCCAGCACCGATATTCCCTGTGGTGACGATCGAACTTGCATTTCCCGTGTACAAGGTGATGTCATTACTTTTCCGCCATCTGTGAGTTGTGGAGGTGGGGTTTGAACTTGTGTTTCCTGATTGGCTCGGATCTGCGGCGATGTAGCTGTGGTGCATCGTGATCTTCCCTTTCAAGATGTGAAAGCAATCCTCTGTTGCCAATGTTTGATTGCTGGATAACCAGTTGTTTTTCTGTGAATGTGGACAGCGATCTGTGTTGTTGCCAGAGTCCCCACAGGATCTTGATGTATCCTCGTTCATGTGGGTTGCTATTAAAGAGGCATTCCATTAATTCCACGTAATCCAGTCTTGTCCATTTATGGTTTGTTCCAATAGCCAATTTTTAGGCAGATGGTCCTGGTCCCCCAACTACTCGTGCAGACCTTGTTAATACTGATGATGTCCAAGCCGCCATGACTCTAATTGTTCTCGTCACTCTCATCGGGAGATGTCTGTGATGTAATGTAAATGTGAGGGGTCCAGCCCAAGACCCCTACCGAGCCGTCACCACAGTGACCTGAACCCCAGACCCCCACACGCAAAACACAGACAGTTCCCTGTGTGTGTGTGTGTGTGTGTGTGTGTGTGTGTGTGTGTGTGTGTGTGTGTGTGTGTGTGTGTGTGTGTGTCTTTCTCTCTCCCTCTCTCTCTTGCTCACACACACACACACGCACACATGCACGCACACACACACACACACACACACGCACGCACACACACACACACACACAAGATTTTTCCACTGTACTGTATGTTTATTGTTACGTACCCATGACGCGTGACTGGGGTTGAAGCTATACTGGACTTGAGGTAATGGTCTTGTGATGGTGGAGTGACATCATTTTCCTGCCAGTAGAGGTCATGTGACAGGTTTTTTTTACAGGGTATAAAAGGAGGACCCCTCCCTGTGAGGAGGGGCAGTTCGTGGCTGGATTTGCCATATTGACTTCATGCCACTGCGTGATTTAATGTTATGACGCAGTTTAGTTGAAAGATGAAGTTTTATCTAATGCCTAAAGTTTAAAAGGTCATTGCCAGCAGTTTCTCTACAATACTGCTAGTTGAGAATCAGTGGAGAGTGAAGATCGGAGTTTGGGAGTTAAAGATCGAGGAGAATCGATTTCGACGGTGAAACAGGTTCGACCTTGTTTGATCCTCATTCGGAAGGATTTCGTTGACTGTTCTCGTGTTAATCCCTGGGAAATACCAGAAAGGATTGAGAATGGTGTTTTGAAGGAAAGGTCAGTGCCTTTAAGCCGTTTTGTTTTGTTACGTAAATTCTTCGTGGGAAAAGTTCGATTTGGGAACCGAAGCAACACGACGTGAAAGAGAATTTAAATCGTCTTAAAAAGTCCCTCCCTTAAATGGACTGTGAGAATTTTGAACTTTTGGCAATACTACTTTGAAGAACTGCTTTTGCAACATCGCTTTAAGAACTGTTTAAGCTTCATTGCTTTAAGAACTGTTTAAGCTGCCGCACAGCAGCTGATTTCCGGTTACGTTAGTGTTTTGTTTACTTTTGGGGGGGGGTTTGTTTTCAGTGTTTAATAAGCATGTTATTTGTTATAAAAACCCCTGCCTAACTCATATATTTATTGTTGCCTGAATCCGTAACATTATAAACCCTTCCCTTTTTTCATTGACATTGACCACCCTTTTGGTTGTATTGTTGTATGCTTTCTCAATATCCTGTCATCAGACCTCTCTCCCCTCCTCCTCAAGCAACTGTATGGTTTAAAGCTTTTCCCACCACCCAAGTTATTTCATTTAGCAGGACACTGCTCTCAGCCTGATTCAAGTTACATACTTCCACAATCAGTGAAAAACTAAAACAATTCTGAACCAAAACTGACTTTTTGTGAAAATGTAACATTAGATTCATGAATTCTCCACAATGTTTAAAGTACAGATTGAAAGCCCTAGAGCACTAAAGCATGCAAACAGGCCATTTGGCTCATTTAGTCTGTGCCAATCATTTTTTGCTGCCTGACCCCATCTACCTGCACCTGAACGTTAGCCCTCTACAACCCTCCCATCCATGTACCTGTTCAAATTTCTCATAAATGTTGCATTTGAACCTGGATCCACCACTTCCACTGACAGCTCGTTCCACAGTCGCAGCACCCTAAGAGTGAAGAAGTTTCCTCTCTAATTCCTCTTACATATTTCATCACCAATATTTGCTAAATCTATGATTTTCTTTTTAATCTATACTTAGAGAAGATTTCATTGCGTGGTAAATGGCTTAAGGGATTGTACTTCCGTTGCTGAAGCAAGGTATAAAGAGGCTTGTAAGAAGTGGATAGTTTACCAATGCTATGTCAGGTATTGAGTCATCATAAAGTAGAGAAGGAATTGTGTTCCCTTTTTATAAAGTCAAAGTTGAGTTTATTGTTATATGCATGAGTATGTGTCTGCACTGGTAGAATGTTAAACTTGCGGCAGAATCTCAGGCACGTAGAGCGATTAGCGTGACGCTGTTACAGCTCGAGGCGTCAGAATTCGGAGCTCAATCCCAGCATCCTCCTTTAGGAGCTTGTATGCCCTCCCCGTGGAATGCGTAGGTTTTCTCCGAGTGCTCGGGTTTCTTCCCGCAGTCCTTGGAAGTATAGGTTAGTAGGTTAATTAGTCATCGTAAATTGTCCTGTGATAAGGCTAGGGCTAAATAGGGGTTTGCTAGACGACCCAGCTCGGTAGACCAGAAGGGCCTATTCCACACTACATCTCTAAAATAAAGAAGTGTCAGATAAGGAGCATTCATAAGAAAAAAATATTTGAACATAAATTATAAGAACACAGAACAAAAAAAAAGACAAAGTCCACTTAAGTGCAAAGTAATCAAAGTAGTCATAGGGTTGCTAATGTGTAGTGATTGGAGTTTAACTGGTTGTTCATGAACTGAGTGGTTTAAGGGAAGTAGCTGCTTTGAACCTGGTGGTGTGGGACGCCAGGCTTCTGTATATCCTGCCCAGTAGTAGCCTCAAGAAGATGGCATGGCCTGGATGGTGAGGATCTTTGATGGATGTTACCTTCTTGAGCAAGTGCCTCCTGTTGTTACTACCGATAGTGGGGAGAGATGTACATTTGGTGTATTGGGCCAAGTCTAATACTGTGCTTTCACTCAAATTGCCATTATCAGACCATGATGAAACCAGTTAGGATGCTTTCAGCTGTACAACTGTAGAAACCGATCAACATCTACATCAGTACCAATCTATTGGAATTAGCAGATGCTGCAAAGAATATTCTTGAATTAAAATGTTAGATGTGCCATTTTTTTGTTCCTTACTTTCCAGGCTATGGACATATTTCAAGAATCGATAAGAAAAATAAATGATGTTCTGATGTCATTCTCAAGAACCTTTGGATAAACTGGAGCTTGTTAAGCCTCACCTTGGTAATTCTTGGCTTGCCTGCCTTTGAGTTAATTGTTTCAACTACAGACATACTGTAGAGTAATGCTGAGGGAATTCTCTGCCACTGTTGTTACACAAATGGATTGTCTGCTGCACGTTAGCAGATTCATGTGTGAGGGACCATTGTTGTGTGCAAATTGTCCATTGTATTTTTACTTTATAAAAGTGACTACATTTATAAAACAGAACATTGCTTAAATGGTGTTGTGTAAGTACGTGCCTTTCTTCAATTAACCTTCCAGAGTTGCTGTGTACAAAGGCAAAGCTTTAATCAAGTTTAACATTTCTTGAAGGCCTAATGAATGAGGTGGACCTGATACTGGGATCGCGCACTCCTTTGAGAAGATGGAAATATGGTGCAAATGAATCTTATTTCAGTAAACAGAAAGTAACAACATGGGGCTGTAAGGCAGCCGCCATGCACTCTTGCATCGATGCTGGATGCTTGTGGTACAGATAGAAAATAATGTTTTTCTGTAACTTTTATCTCATTCTCCCAAAGTCATGGTGAGGTTAAAAACCAAATACATTTACACAACCTGGATAAAGAGCTGCTTTTTCAGAGCTTTTGCTTCTGAGTGAGATGAGGTTTTGAATGTAAAACCTGCTTATCCATCTTCTCTATAAATCTGTACTTGTCTATACAGGTTTCCCTGCTATCCAAAAGTAGAGCGTTCCTATGAAACCTTTCATAAACCGAAATATCATAAAGTGAAGAAGCAATTACCATTAATTTAAATGGGAAAAATTTTTGAGCATTCCCAGACCCAAAAAATAACCTACCAAATCATACCAAATAACACATAAAACCTAAAATAAAACTAACATATAGTAAAAGCAGGAATGATATGATAAATATACAGCCTATATAAAGTAGAAATATTGTATGTATGGTGTAGTTTCACTTATTAAAATCGGGAAGACAGTGAAACAAAATCGATTTGGAGAAAAAAATCAGCACGTACACGCATGCACACACAACTGCCCTCACAAGGCTTCATGGTCATGGTAGTCTTTCTCGGGGTAAACACACGTATAAAGCGGGCGACTTTTTTTCGTAAAAGCGAAAATACTCTTTGGTTAGCGAAAACAGGTACTAATGTGGTTCTTTCATAACAGCGAGCTGTCGTAAAGCAAACGTTCGAAAAGCGGGGGCCACCTTTAAATATATATTCCCTCTTTCCATCCTATCCGTTCTGCTTAATATCTTAAAAATATTAAGTAAATCACCCAGTGAGCTCTTAAATGAACCCTTGAGGCCCATTAACATGTTCACAGGCCTGCAAAAGAGTAGCATTTAGTGTGACATCTTCCCTCCTGTACTGCAGCTCTGGTAAGTGTTGCTGCACTCCTCCCGCAGGTGTGCTACCTGAAACTGCTCAGTCCCTACATTTGCTCAAGTTTTGAGCATTGTAGTCCTCGAAGCGAATGACCATGAATACTTGTGTAAATGCTTGGATATGTGTGGAAATTAACGTATCTCTTCTGTTTGACAAATTACTAAATACATTAAAGATTAACAAATGTTAAAAAAAGATTGTTTTGAAAAAGAGTCTGTGGCATGCATTTTATTGTACTCCTAATAGGAGGACAATTTTAACACCTGTTTAACCAATATTATAAATCCATCATATCAGCATCAGGACAAACTGAATGATTAAAGTGATATACACATCAATTTCTCTAACTTCTGGTAATTTCTTCCTCTTCCCTCCTTCCCTCATTCTGGCTGCCCTCACGTCACCTCTTCTCTTCTCCATATCTGCCTATCACCTCCCTCTGGTGCCCCTCCTCTTTCCGCTTCTCCCATGGTCCGCTCTCCCCTCTTGTCGGAATCCTCCTTCTTCAGCCCTTTACCTTTTCCACCTATCAGTTCCCAGCTTTTCACTTCACCCCCAATCCCCCACCCACTTACCTTCCCCCTCCCCTGCCTTCACCCATAACCTAAAAACACAAAAATACAACTGCAGATGCTGTGGATCAAAGAATACGTACATGACGCTGGAAGAACTCAGCAGGTCAGGCAGCATCCGTGAGAAAAGAGTAGCCAACCTTTTGGGCCGAGATGAAGGGTCTCGGCCCGAAACGTTGGCTACTATTTTCTCACGGATGCTGCCTGACCTGCTGAGTTCTTCCAGCGTCGTGTACATATTCTTCACCCATAACCTTCTAGATCGTACTCCTTTTCCTCCCCCTACCTTATTATTCTGGCTTCTTCCCCCTTTTTTTTTGTCCCGATGAAGGGTCTCAGCCTGAATCGGCGTCTCTTTGTTCTTTTCCGCAGATCCTGTCTGTGCCTGACCTGCTGAGTTCCTCTAGCATTTTGTGTGTCTTACTCTGGGTTCCTAACACTTGCATTAGAGTGATGTACCTGTGTCTGTGTTTATAATTTAAGATTTGCAATAACTGTGAGGGGAGGAATTTATCTTTCACTACCAGTGTGAAGCTTGTACTGAAATTGGTTATGGGTTGGACTTTGCCTCTGTGTTTCGGCTTCCATTAACTTAAGTCTAATGCTTGGCCAGTGAAATGATCTCAGCATAAATTATTTAGCCGGTTAATGGTAGGGGTCCATGGTATGAAAATAGTTGGGTACCTTTGATTTACTGTGATCTTTTCATTAGTATATTGTGAATGTTTGTTTCAAGGGCTATTATTCAGAGATCTTTGGAAACTGAAGTGTACTTACATTAAAAATATTGATGTAGATTATCAACAAGCAGACTTCTCCAACGATTAACAATTGGCAGATTGTCACATTATCGTGTATTATACTGGTTATTGGCTTCAGTGATCTGAAGCACCACCAGAGCAAAGCAAAAAAAAAACCTAAATTGAATTAAAGGGGAAGTTATTAAAGGGTAAATTTTTAGATTTGATGGTGAGATTGCTGGAAGTGGAAGTTAACAACAAACAATCAGAAGAACCAAAAAAAAACATCAAGACTGGCAGACTATGTGGCTGACCCTCCACATTGTGACGTCAGATTGACCAAATACTCTCCCTCTGCAGAGACTCAGTTATATGAAACTTACCTCATAAGAACTTGGCTAAGAGTTACTAATCAACTGCCAGTTGTTAATCCCGTCATTGTGATTAAGAATGAAATAAGAGGGAGAATAAATCTGCCTCTTTAAAATGTTGATCCACATGGTAAGGGTTTATTTGTTCCAGGTCATACAAAAATAATAAATTCAGTTGCTTGGCAATACTATTTTTATAGCAGCACAAATAGTTGGTATCCCTGGAGATCAGCAGTTTCTGAGTTATTCGAACCACCCTGTCTGGCACCATGGTCAAAGTCACTTAAATCTTATTTCTTCCCCATTCTGATGTTTGGTCTGAACAACAACTGAACTTCTTGACTTTGTCTGGTTGCATCAAGCTGCTGCCATATGATTGGCTGGTTAGGTATTTGCATTGATGGGCAGGTGTACCCAATGAAGCAGCCACTGAGTGTATATTTCAGGTTGAGACCCATTGCGACGCACGATACTGGTTTAGAGTGTTCTGGTACCTTCTTCACTTCTGCTCATTCTGCTTTTTAGTTTGTGATCTATAATCACCATGCACTTTCACTGACCAAGGAGATAAAATAGGTTATTCAGTCTTGACTTGTTCTTTGATGCAATGTCGTGTATTGAAATTGCAGGGATGAATCTGTGAATCTCATCTCTGAGAACTCTGCTACCCTGTTACTTTCTTTTTTTAAAAAAAGGGGGGAAGCACTTTTTAAAAGTTGAGTGAACTCTAAATATGTTCTTAAACACTGACTCAGAAGTTAAGTGGTATTTCTAAACTCAGCTTGGTGAATGTAGGAGAGGAATCCTAACTGTAACCATAACACTGCTCCAGAGAGAAAATAACATTTAATTAAAACACACCACCAGTCTCTTAATCTTAGGTCTTCCTGTGTATGTCCAGAGTAGAAAATCCAAATGGAAAATGAATGTAGCTCATTTAAGCATCACTGTGAGGAGCCACATGTGTTGTCAGTGGGTTTGGGACATTTATAAGTATGTGGTAAGATGTTAAGAGATGTGATTTATTTTAAACTAGTATGCTAACTATCTCTTAAAGAGCAATGGAAAACGTAATTATTAAAGCTAAATATTTGCTTTGCCTGGGAATAAACTTCCTGTTGTCCTGCTTCCGTGCCAAATCACTGATGCAGCAAGAGGGTGAAACTGGGTCGAATTGATAATCTTCTTTTCTCTGCTGACCACCGAGAGATTTAAGGAATCAATTATTTTTAGAATTTAATGCAACTCTCCAATATACTTGAAGCTGATTTTTATAATGGATAAATTTTCGTAAGCCCATTCTGCCTGTTATCCAGCACCTGCTTTTGAAATAGCAACACAGCTTTGGAGAGGATTAGTACTCAGAGCTCACCACTGTCTGTAGAAGCCAGGATGAATAGTTCTAGTTACTCCCCAGTTTTACTTTGTGATTTGTGGTTATTTGCATAGTGGAATGTTTTAATAATGCTATGCACTCATAAAAAAAAACTTGCTGAGCAGAGGCATGGGTCAGAAAGAATATGGATGTCCAGAGAAATTTTCAATTGGCAATGAAGAGTTGCTGCATAAATCTTCTTAAGCAGTTTTGCAAGATCAAGGATAAGACAATAAGACACAGGAGCAGAATCAGTCCATTCAGCCTATTGATCCTGCTCCACCATTTGATTATGACTGATTTATTTTCCTTCTCAACCTGGTTCTCCTGCTTTCCTTCCATAACCTTTGACACCCTTACTAATCAGGAACTTATGAACCTCCGCTTTAAATATACTCAATGACTTGGTTTCCACAGCCATCCACAGATTCACCACTCTGGCTAAACAAATTTCTCCTTACCCCTGTTTCTTTAGTATCACAGGCAGAATGCTGGAGAAAATTTCTTTGCCAGCCTGCGACCAATCTGCACAGAGTGAAAATGTAGTTTCTATATGCTATAAATATTCTTTGCTGATTTTATTTTGTCCCTGCTGTGATGTTATATTATCAGCTATATACTGAGGATATAGTCTTGCACCAATGATGAGGATCATGAAACTGTGATAGTTGGTTACGCCTCTTAACTTGTAGCCATTGTTGATGAATGAACAGTTGGCTTTCATATATGGAGCTGAAAGTTGCACATTTTCTTGATTTGATTTCCTTTTGTTGTTCTTTGGTCATACTAAGCTGAGTTTGTAACCCTATTCCTTTTTTCTGATCCTGCCTTCAACTCGCCTGTTGCACCACTCTGCCCTGCAGCTAGTAGTCCTGTTGTTTAATTCACCTTTGGAGAATTCCCCTCTCAAATCAAATGATATTTCATCGAAAAGCTGCTGTCAACTTTAATCCTTCCTTGTCTACATGACAAATTTGAGAACTGGGACAGCTGAAGGGACTCTTTGCTTTGACTCTACCTGGAGTCTAACATGTTTGGATAACATGGGTTGTGTTTTGCCTTGGGTTCGTATAAACTCTACCCAGCTTTGGTTTAGATATTTAGAACAGAAATTCTCGTCTTGCTTGATTTAAAACATTCTCTGTTTAGACAGAAGCTCTGCTCTTTGATAGACAGAAACTGAGCTCTAACTAAGTTGCACTGACATCAGTCCTACTCAGGAACTTAGGTATTCTAGTCAGGTAGTGGCAGGGTGGAGATGTGTCTAGCAAAGGAGGTGTAAGGCACTCCTTTCTGCCGCTAACCTGCAGGTCACCCTCCCCCCCCCCCCCCCCCCCGGATCAGGGTTACGTGAAGACATGAGAGCAGGTGGTAGATGGTCATATGAGCAGTTGGTGCATATCACCTGGTTATGCAACCGTTAGTGCCAGGTAGACAATCTCTTAAGAGTATTGATAATGGCTGGGGTCACCTGTCTTGTAAAGACACTACCTAGAAGAAGGCAATGCAAACCACTTTGTTAGAAAAATTTGCCAATAACCTTTATGGTCATGAGACCATGATCGGCCATGTCATACTACACAGCACGTAATGATGATGGGTCAAAGAGGAGCAAATACACAGGAAGATAATTTTTCTGGTTGGGCTCAACACATTGATGTAAAAGCAAAGAAGGCACAGCAGTGTTTATACTTTGTTAGGAGTTTGAGGAGATTTGGTATGTCTCTAAAGACTCTTGCAGATTTCTATAGATGTATAATGGAGACCATTTTGACTAGTTGCATTATATCCTGGAATGAAGGCTCCAATGCATAGGATTGCTAGAGGCTGCAATGGGTTCTACTCTCAGCCAGCTCTATCATGGCCACAACCTTCCTACCACTGAGGACATCGTCAAGAGGCATTGTCTCAATAAAGTGGCATCCTTCATTAAGGACCCTCACCATCTTCTTGTTTCTGAATGGTCTATGCTTCCATGAACAGTACCTTATTATTCATTTTTAGTTTGTGCTATTTATTTTGTATTTCTTAATGATTTTATATATTTGCATTGTCCTGCTATTGCAAAACAACAAATTGCATGTCATATGTCATATAAGATGATACTAAACTTGATTCTGATTTTGATACTGAAGTCCAGTAAAGGTTTGGTGGGGGGGGGGGGGGTGTTGGTACTCAGGTTTGTAGTACTGTAGTAACTTTATATATTGAAATGTACTACTACCACAAAGAAAAAGAATAATTTCATGACATACGTGAGTGATGATAAACCTGTTTCTGATATGGGTCTCTATTATGGACTGAGAGTGGGAAGGGGCAGGGAGAGGAGAATCATGGTTGGGGAAAGGGGAAGGGAGAGAGAAAGGAGCGGGAAGCACCAGGGAGACATTCTGTAATGATCGATAAACCGGTTGTTCGGAATCAAATGACCTTGCCTGGTGTCTCAGGGCTGGGTGTGTCTGCACCTGCATCAATCCCTGTCCCTGGCACACCTGCTCTGTCTTCTTTTCAGCTGTGGAAGACATTAAGGTGGGGTTTGATCTCAGCATATCTCTGTCTCTGGAGTTTCCAGCTCATCCATTTCTCTTTATGAAGGGTGGTGTTTAACCCTTTTCTCGATTTTCTGTTTTTATTATCCATTCATGCACATTATTTCACTTAAACTTTCTGATGAAGTTATGTAAATGATCACCTTTCTTGTCATCATCACCATCATCATTATGTGCTGTGTCATATGACGTGGGTCCCGTGACCATGAATGTTCTTGTCAAATCTTTCTACAGAAGTGGTTTGCCATTGCCTTCTGGGCAGTGTCTTTACAAGACGGGTGACCCTAGTCATTATCAATACTCTTCAGAGATTGTCTACGTGGCATCAGTGGTCACATAACCAGGACTTGTGATGTGGACCAGCAGCTCATACGGCCATCCACCACCTGCTGCCATGGCTTCACGTGACCCTTGCCGGTGGTGGGGGGAGGGGTGGCTAAGCAGGTTCCAGGCTACACCTTGCCCAGGGGTGACCTTCAGGCTAGCGGAGGGAAGGAGCACCTTACACCTCCTTTGGTAGAGATGTATCTCCACCCCACCACCCTTTCTTCCAAAGCAATAAGATATCTTCTGAAGTGCTGTTACTAGTGAAGAAGTAATTATGTTGGCCTATTTACACACAATAAGCATGCACAGACAGAAATGAGCTGGTTAATTGGATCACTTTGCTGATTACAGTTTGAAAAATTAATGTTTGCCAAGATATTGGGAAGGCTCTCCTGCTGATCTTGGAAGAATGCAGTGGGACCCTGATGGCTGGCTCTGATTCCATGAGTAACAGAAGATTCAACAGTGTACTTACAGGTGACACCTCTGGTAACACAGTATGTGTTGTATTACACAGAAAAGCCAGCATGTGCCTTAGTCACGGATTGGGTCTCGATCAGATTTAGTGGCAGAAGCACTACACCTGAATCGAGCTACTGCCTTCTAGGGATGGTTTTCTTGGGCAAACCTTTTTCATTCGTAAGTAAGCATTGAAAATGCTTTTGGCTGGGTTCCCATTGGAGAGGCTGCAGGTTGTGCGGCCATCTGGGGCTGCCTACGCTGGTGGCAGGATGTTGGAGCCCCAACCATCAGGATAAGCTGGGACCAGTTTCTGCAGAGGACTCATTTATTTATTTATTGAGATACAGAGCAGAACAGACCCTTCCAGCCCTTCAAGCTGTGCCGCCCAGCAACTCCTAATTTAACCCTAGCCTAATCACGGGACAATTTAGAATGACCGATTAACCTAGCAGCTGGTATGTCTTTGGATTGTGGGAGGGAACCGGAGCACTCGGAGGAAGCCCGAGTTTTTAAAAAGTGATTATTTTGTTTCCTTATGAAATTTTGCTAGAAGATTAAAGCTGACCGGTGGATAATTATGCTTTTAATCTATACATGATTGACTTCTTCTTTGCTATCAACATGCTCTTTCTGTCTTGAAAGTTCCATACCTGGTGTTACCTTCAATTTCCTCAACATGATCAGATGACAACAAAGTAACGAGGCACAGGGTTGCGTAGAAGTAATTCTGAAAGGTGTGAAGAGGCGGAGGACTGTGCCCTATCTCCCCTCATATGAAAGAGACACTTGTAAAGAGCTCGATATTGGTAGCAAAGGAACCTTGTACTGACAGCCTTGTTGGAGTGGCCAAGTATAACACAAATTAGCTGCACTTTCCAAAGATAGATGGCCATTGCAACACTTCAAATGTATTCAATTCACAGTCTCATCATTTGAAAATGTTCAGAAAGCATTTTGCCTTACAAATTAACCTGACTACATCAATGCTTTCTAAGCAGAAGTGTGTCTGCTGTTTGAATTATCTCAAAGCTGAATGTCTTCTCATCCACATGAAACAGACTTTAATGTTCTTTTCACCTTCTGACGCAAGCTGCTTCAGTGTTAGTTTTCACAACGTAATAAACCTTGTCCCTTTTTCATTCCTTACAGGAGAAAGCAGGCACAAAGAACTCTGAGGATAAATAAGTTGCTCTGAGGTATAGTCTTCCCCTGTTTGAGGATCCCAAGACTGGAGAAATAGGGAGATAATTCTCAGCAAAGGGATGACATTTCAGTAATGTTCCTGGAGCAATGCATTGGAAACTTTCCTGAGCTTTGGGTTCCAGTGAAATACTTGGCAATGTTACCATCCCTTTGTACTGTATGGTTCTTTCTGATTATTTGTTGGACCATGGTGGGCTTCCAAAGCCAGGGATTTCCTGGGAAGCAATTGGCAATGGTAGTTGAGGAACTGGTGGCATATTTAACACTATACTTTACCTACGAATCCTCCAGCCAAGAACGCCTATTTACAAAGCCTAGAGGTCAGTCCCTGGCAATGTGGACACATGTGTCAGAAGGTGGAGGAAGAAGAACAAGGAACCCTTTGACTGTGGGTGAGGTCTGGTTGTTGTGATCAAGGTGACTCAGATCTCTGTGGCCCAGCTATCAAGAGATTGATTTCTTCAGGTTGTTGGAACAGTTGGAGGAATTACTTGCCAAGTCTACAGGGATGTGCTGATTGTCTGATTGGACTGCTGTTGCACTTTAAGTATGGAACCTGTGCCCCACTTGGACCACTCCAGGATTATCCAAGCAGTGAGGCTGCAGGGAAATGGGCACGTTGTCATGTGGGGGAAAAAACCAAGCTCTGAACGTGCTGGGCTTGTATCTGCTGCAGTTTTAAAGAGTGAGACGGGACTTGATTGGAATTTATAAGCTCCTTAAGGGTATGAAAACAGCTGGAGGTGGAGAAGATGCTCCCTTTTCAGGGGGAATCCAGGACTACAGGATACTCTTTAAAAATAACAAATTGCTCACCATTGACGATTGTGAAGCAGGATATTTTCTCTCAGTGGGTCTCGAGTCTTAGCAACTCCAGTGGAAGCAGTTTTGAATATTTTTTAAGGGAGCCATAGATAGATTATTGGTGAAATGTTGGTTCTGGTAAGTGGGACTGTAGAGTGGAGATTGCAGTCAGACCTGCTGTGATGGTACTGAAAAGGCAGAGCAGGTGTGAGGGGCCAAATGGTCTACTGCTACTGCTCGTTCATGTGTTTATATGTTTGTTGATCCCATTTCAATGTGAAATGTGAGCATACCCAATTGTGTTGATGCCTGTGCACATGAAAATCAAAGGTAGAATCACTGGAGGGGTTAAAGTAATCTGTGAGTGCTTGCAAAGGAAGAAAATAAGACATCCTGTTGGGTTATAATTTCTTCCACATGACAACTGCACCCACCATCCTGACATTGAAAGTTAAACTGAGTCACACTGGCAGAATTTGCAGCTTTTATCAGGATGATCTGTGATCCTTACTTGGTGTTTTTCATTTTCTCCTACCTCAGCGTACTTGTGTACGGAATGATTTGTTTGGAAGGTGTGCAAAACAAAGCTTTAAGCTGTATCTTGGTACATGGGATAATAATAAGCCAATTAACCCTTCCCAAGCACCATGTACTAGAAGTACATCTTAGTCCCAGCTTCCAGTACCTTGTCAGTGGCATTTCATTTGGGACTTTTAGTTTGTCCTTGTAAATATTTGTCATTTTGCAGTGGATAAATTGGGAAAGTAAGTCTGAATGTTTAAACTGAAGATCTGGAAGTGGCTGAGGGTACAAGTCTAAGAGCAGGGGTCCACAGATCCCTTGCTTAATGATATTGGTCCATGACATTCAAAAGTTTGGGAACCCCTGTTTTACAGGGTGGATTCTCTCTGTCTTTGCATCACTAGGGCATTATGTGGAAGGATGGAAAGAAGATTCCTGATCTTTCATAGTGATTGTGACCTTGTAGAGGACAAGCTAAATAGATGCCCTTTGAAAATGAGAGAAAAAATGTTGTATTAAACATGATTTCCTTTAAGAAGTGATAAACAATGGCAACATTCTGCAATGAGATTTGAGGGTGAAACCTTTATTCACAAAGGGCAAAATTTATTTATTGAGATACTGCGCAGAATGGGCCCTTCCAACCCTTTGAGCCATGCTGCCCAGCAATCCCCCATTTAATCCTGGTCTAATTGCAGGACAATTTACAATGAGCAGTTAACCTACCTGCTGGTACCTCTTTGGACTGTGGGAGGAAACCAGAGTACTCGAAGGAACCCCATGCATTCGCGGGCAGAACGTACAAACTCCTTACAGACAGCAGTAGGAATTGAACCTTGGTTTCCTGTAGTGTAAAGCGTCGAGCTAACCACTATGCTGCCATGCCTCCTCAAGTTACAAGAGCAGTTGTGCCTTTAACACAGATACTGACCAAATTCCTTATTTCTTATGGTTTAATTCTGTCACAATTAGTTGGCAATCAAACGTTATCTGGGTCTAGGTGTGTTGGATCCTGGATGAAGCCTCTACCCAACCCATTGGGGCTGGGCTCCAGTATCAGGCCTCATCAGACCCAGTGTATAATAATGCCTGCTACTGTGATGAGATTGATTACTGGACTCCAGAACAGCAGAGGTGCTGCCCATATAGAATTGAGGCCACATATTTGTGGCTTGACTCTTGGAAGCAGAATGTTAAGTGATATAAAAATTTGGAGTCTCTTGCAACACCTGCCAAGACTTTGGAAGTTTTGGCCTGCACTGGTGGTCCAAGATTGGCTGTAATTTCTGTCCTTCTGGGTCTAGTAGTGTCCCAGATGTTTCCTAAATAGTGTAAATTGGTAGACTGTCTCTGACTGTGCATTGCAACACTTCCTGAGTTCTTAATACAGCAAGAAAAAAACACCAAAAATTAAATTAAAAGGTGTGAAATGTATGGTTCTGAAGCAAATATTGCAAACTGTCTACATGGCAACACAAATGACTCTAACTTAAATAAATCAGTGACTCAGCCTCTCTTTCTGAACCAGATTAAGGAAAATTTGTCTGTGATCAAAGAGTATGAGGAAAATTCGGCAGTGTTCAAGGATGCCTTGTCCAACACACACAAAGAATGCTGGGGGAAGTCAACAAATCAGGCAGCATCTATGGGGGGAAGAAATAGTGGAACTTTCAGGCCGAGACACTTCATCAGGACTGGAAAGGAAGGGGGCAAAAGCCAGAATAAGAATGGGAGGGAAATAAGTGCAAGCTGGCAAGTGATAGATGAGACAAGGTGAGAGGGAAGGAGTGTGAGTGAAGGGAGGGATAGGTGGAAGAGGTAAAGGACTAAAGGAGAAGGCCTATCAGTTCACTCTGTTTCCCCTCCTCTTTCCCTTTCTTCCATGGTTTATAACCTTCTCCTGTTAGATTCCTTCTTCAGACCTTTACCTCTCCTACGCATCACCGACCAGCTTCTCACTTTATTCCCCCTTCCCACCTACACACCTACCCCTCCACCTCATCTCACCTATCACCTGCCAGTTTGTACTCCTTCCCCTTCCCTCACCATATTCTGGCTTCTTCTCTCTTCCTTTCCAGTCCCGATGAAGAGTCTCAGCCAGAAACGTTGACTGCTTATTTCCCTCCATAGATGCTGCCGGACTTGCTGAGTTCCTCCAGCATTTTGTGTGTGTTGCTCAAGATTTCCAGCAATTTCAGAATTCGTTGATAGATACTCCTGTCTCCCACAGGAAGACATGCTGACATATTATTACATTGCCTCTGAATGGGGAATGTTCATTGTTTGAAGGCAGCAGTATTGAAAGGTTTCTGTTTGAGCTGTTGCAAGGTATTTTTTTCTGAATGAAGGTGGTTATATAAAGAGATGGTGACTCATACTTATTGATGATTGTAATGTTCTTCCTTACAGGAGAAAATCTGCAGATGCAGGAAATCTTAAAGCAACACACTCAAAATGCTGGAGGAACTCAGCAGGCCAGACAGCATCAATGGAAAGAAAGAAACAGTCGACATTTTGGGCCGAGACACTTCACCAATCCTGATGAAGGGTTTTGGCCTGAAATGTCAACTGTTTATAGATGCTGTCTAGCCTGCTGAGTTCCTGCAATATTTATCTTTGGTATCTGGCAACAAATAGGTTTTTCACACCTCGGACTTACACCAGTTGTGCTAAGTGCCATTTTACCCCCTTGTGATGCTTTTGGAATGCCCTGCTCTGTTATGCAAATAGAATCTGATATTTTTAAAAATTTCCTGCTATAAACAATCCTCTTCCAATTGTCTTGAAGTAAGCAGCTGCTTTGTAGGTTTAAGAAAACGGTAATTAATTTGCCCTGCCAAAGACAAATGATGGCAATTCAATCTCACATCCTGGTTATCATGGACGGCAGAGTGTTGGTACAAAGCCAACGTGCTTCCCCACTAATTGCATGAGTGTTAATGAATGTAATCAGTATTCACAATTGTTGTAATGAAGCTAATAAGGGAAGATGAGGTCAATAGAAAATAGCGACAATTGCGTTTTGACAACTAATACAGTTCAGGCACACAACCGGATGTTACCAGGACTGGAGAGCTTGAGTTATAAGGAGACACTGGGGCTTTATTCCTTGGGGCATAAAGGCTGAGGGGGTGACTTTACAGAAGTATATAAAATGATCAGGGGCATCAATAAGGTGAATGGTCACATTCTTTTTCCCAAGGTAAGGGAGTTAAAAACTCACGGACGTAGATTAAAGGTATAACAGGAAAGAATTTGAAGGGAACCTGCGGGGAAAGTTTTTCACACAGAGCGTGCAAGTTGTATGAAGTGAGTTGCCAATGGATGTGATAGAGGCAAGTGCGATTACAACATCCAAAAAACATTTGGACAGCCACGTGAATAGGAAACTTCTAGAGGGATATGGACCAAATGCTGGCAGACTCGATCAGATGGGCGATTGGTTGGCCTGAACGAATTGGGTTAAACGACGCATTCCACGCTGTGTAAGTCTCGCTGTATAAACAGCTTTGATGAGTGTAATTAGTTTCAATATAGTTGTTATCAGTTATATCGCTTTGCTTATATGTTTCTGTAGTGACTGTTAGTACGTGTAACCTTCATTCAACACAGTTCTTGGCTACAATCTTGACGATAATGCTGTTGTCTCAATTCCAATTACACTTACCTAGCGTTCCTTTTGTCTTCTGCATCTTTTGGTTTTCTATTGTATGTTTCTTGGAGGCTTTTCAGATTTGACCCATATAATGCCGATGAAAAAATACAAAGTCTATTGTTGCAGTGGGTTTTTGCATGTTTCTTGCACTGTACAGCAATGACCAGATTTGATCTCTCTACGTCTCACTAATGAATGTAACAAACCTCTTCTTTGAAGGGCCATTTCCAAGTAGGAAATTGTCGAATTGCTTTATGACGTATTTTACACTGGTAACGTATTACCTATGGTTTAGTCAGAGTTTTATCTATTTGCATATAGCCATTATTGTAATGCTTTATAATGCTTTAGCCGGAATGCACATGTTGTCTCAGGTGCACTTTTCATTATTGCCTTCAAAAGGAATATCAGTGAATGGGGGATAATGCTGTTTAGCTCAGAAAGATTGGTTAGGGGTGCAAAGGAATTTAGGGGTGTATAGGGGTGCTGGGAGGAGGGGATATTACTTTGAAGTAGACATTTGGTAGAACAGGTAAATGATTCCAGACTATTACAGTAAAATATCATGTCAATGTTAGTAGAGGGTATAAATTCAAATTGGTGGGAGCAAATTTGAAGCCACTGAGTTGAGAAAAATTCTTAAAAAGTGTTACAAGTTAGAAATGATCCATTCATGGACCATCACAAAATATAGGTGCCTTCATAATGATTTTTGGTACTAGATTGGTTAAGTGAGTATATGGAATTCAATGAGCGGATGGCTTTTCTCAAACTTAATGGATTACCTAGCTGTGCTGTAACAGAATGCTAGAGAGGTCATTGACAGTACTGTTGACATTCATCGTGTTCCTTGTTAGTCAGACTGCTCATAATGGATCATTACATTTTCTTCCCCTTTGCTATTTGTCCAAGATGCAGATCTAGTTTTCCTTACAGCATTTGCAATAATTATCCAACCTGTTGGCTGTGTCAGGCTGACTTATGAGGTGATATTTCTACATTGAAAACAGGTCATCTGTAGTTCCCATGGCAAACCCAACCGAGTCCTCTGACAGATGAGACCAAATTCACTGGAGTCAGTCTAGCTTTGAACATTGACCTGGATGAACTGAAACAATAAATCTTTCATAAATTAATGGCAAAAACTGATGTCAAACAACATCTGTGGAAAGAGAATGAGGTTAGCATTCCAGAACAAAGACCTTTCATCAAAATAATACATCATAGTTCTTTTTAACCATTCCTTATTTTCAGTAAGTTCTTGCCTAGCGATTATTGTTGACTTAAGAGGCATGTTAGGTGTGCTGTTGAGCCAAAGTGGGTGGTGAGTAGAGGGGCAGTAGGTGTACGACAGTAGCTACTTGCTTGAATAGATCTTTTGGGGGAAGTGAGACTCTTGGAGCCCAGTGCAGCACAGACAAAATGCTGGAGGAACTCAGCTGGTCAGGCAGCATCTACGGAAATGAATAAGCAGTTGACGCTTCAGGCAGTGACCCTTCTTCCGGACTGGAAAGGAAAGGGGAAGAGACACTAGAATAAAAAGGTGGGGTGAGGGGAAGGAGGATAGCTAGAAGGTGATAGGCGAAGCCTGGTGGGTAGGGCAGCAGAGATCACAGCGGGGGAGCAATGAGAGAGGGTCTCACTGAACTCCGTTTGAAGAAGTGATTTAAACTTCCTCAGAGTAGGCATCCCTGAAGTGTATTAGCATCACTGAGTGCCCTGTCGGGGGAAGGGATTGTTTGGAATCATTCTTAGGACCTCGAGCAGTATTAGATTGAGTGGTGGTGGGCAAGTTGGGAATCAGGTAGGTTGGATTGGGACTGATATTTTGTTGTATGTAAGTGGTGGGGGTAAGATTGTATCCGGCATTAGGAGTAGTTTGTGTTGGGACTCAAGACTGTAAGACTTTGGAGGAGAATGAGGCCATTTGCCCCATCTTGTCTGCTTCACCATTCCATCATGGCTGATTTATTCTCTTTTTTAAAAGTTTTTTTTAAGGTTCATAAAGATGCTTTTGGGGACAGAGAAGGGAGCTATGGGTCAGGTTAGGGTTTAGAGACTGGGATGTGGGTGGGAGGAATTAGAGGTTAGGCCAGCAGACCAGAAAAGGGCAGTACCCCCCCCCCCCCCCCCCCCCACCAGGTTCAGCAAGTTGGCGTTGGGTTCAGGAGTCAGGAGGAACATGGTCTGTTGAGCCCCTGGATTTGCAAGTCAGTGAGATTGGAGTTTGAGGCCTAGTGTACATTGATCAGCGGGTCCTGGGGTCAGAGCAGAGGATCGAAGCCCCAGGGTCAAATAGGAAGTATGGAAGTTGAGACCCGCTGGTCAGAGCATGAGTGTTTGCAAGTCTGCTTGGGATGCCGAAGGCCCAGTGTCTGTGAGTCCGGGCCTGCTAGAGGCTGAAGACAGCCCGTCCTAGGGTTGGAGGACTGTGAGTGTTGGTGTGTTAGAGGAAGGAACGGGGCTCGTTGTTGCTTGTTGTGTTCTGTGTTGTTCTGCCGAGCAGCACGGGTGTGCTACGTTGGCGCTGGAACGTGTGGTGACACTTGTGGGCGGCCCTCAGCACACCTTTGGGTCTGTTGGTTTTTAACACAAATATCTCATCGCACTGCATGTTTCAATGTATGTGTGATGAATAAATCCGAATCTTGAACAAAAAGTTGTAAAGTTTAGAAGAATAAGTGGAGATCTCATTGAAACATACTGCTAAAGGGCAGTTTGCAGGGAGGATGTTCTTACTGAATGAGGAGTCCAGGTCCAGGAGGCAGTGTCTGCAGATGGATGGACTGTTTAAGACTGAGATGAAGAGAAATTTGGTCACTTGAGTAGTCAACCCGTAGGAATTCTCTGCATGGGGAACCTGTAGAACGTCCACATTTAACTTCATGTGAAGCAGAGGTGATTTGCTTATCTTAATATCCAGAAATCTAAAGAAATGAGGACAGTGCTGTAAAGTGTTGTAGAGGTAAAAGATTAGCAATGATAGGCAGAGAGAATTTAAAGAACTGAATAGCCTCCTTTTTCTATTTCTTGTGTTTTTGAGGCATGCCATTCAGAGCCTTCAGATAATGGACAATTCCGTAATTTTGTATCCTGTGTCACTGGTTATAAATTGAAGTAGATGATCCCTATAACTGTCTCCACATGGTCTGGGTAATGTCAGTGTAGGTTTACACATTCTCCCTGAGACCCCTTTGGTTTCCATTGGATGCTCAATTTCCTCTGACATCTCAATGTTATGTGGGATCATAGTTTGGCTGTTGTAAATTGACCCTAGTGGTTGGTAGGATCTGAGGGGAGAATAGAATTGGATTTCTGCAAAATTAGGGTATATAGATTCTAGATAATCAATGTGGACATGACAGTTTTGTGATATATGATTCCATAACTCTAAAACTCATATTGATCTATACGAGCCATGGGTCTATACTTGTGTGATTCAATTGAGTATCTGAGTCCTTTTTGAAGTAACTCCAATGAACGAAGATTATGAATTGGACATTGAAGAAGACTATTAGAATGGTCCTGTATTATAGGAAAGTTAATAAAGAGGTTTCTTTACAGATGAAATAAATCCAACTGCTTTGTCAGAAGATTTGAAACTACACGTGAATTTCATTCTTTATTTTGAATTTCATTTAGTCCATTTCATGCAAGAATCCCCAAAATTAATTAACAAATGCCTAATCCATGCAACATTTGCATAGTAGTTTGTTTGGGGGTTCCTGGCTCGTCAATGCTGTTACAAAGGTCATCCCTCAGTAATAATGATCAGTTGGGCACAGAGAAGTTGGGTACTTGTCTGTATTTACTGACAAGTCTCTTTATTGGCTCAGTTAGCAAACACCTGAATTTACAAAACTGAATAGCTATGTGCACACACACTCGGTTTCCCTCACCCTCCATGAGCAATTAAAGAAGCGAAGAGGTGACACTCAAGGGAAAGGAGTCAATGCTGGCCAGGGGTTCTTCTTGATCCCAATATAGTTCCCATATCTCCAATATGGGGTCATCCACTCCTGTAATGGTTGGTCTCTTCAGAATTGTCACTGCCTGTGCTCCCATAGTACTCCATCCTAATTCTTTTCCTTATCAGATCAATCGAGCAAGGAGGCATAGGTTACAACAGCGGCACAATGATGGTGTGTGCTCAGGGTGATGAAAGAATGAGTTTGCACTAGGCAGGCAAAGAGGAATATTTCTTTGAGAGATTAGGAGTTTAGATGAGCAGAGGAGTTTGCAGTACATGTCACTTGTGTTGAGATTTAAATTAAATTTTCAATTTACCATGAGGGTAATTCCAGGAAAATTCCAGTCTGAATTATCATTTTCAAATCAGCGGTCTGTCGGAAAATCAAGAAGCATGTCAAATGGAAGTTGAAGTTCAGGAGTCATACTTCAAAAGTTGCCACATCATTTCAAATTGCCACGGATTCAGCTGATAGGTTTTTAGTCAAGACTACCAGGCACTACAAGGCAAATGCAAGTAAATAGGTTTGAGGAGCAGATCAACCATGGTGGAACTCTCATGTAGACACGAGAAGGAAATAAAAAATCCTGATGAGGACACTAATGACCACTTTGATGGATTGACAACATGGACCAATAGCCTTGTTTTGCTCGGAGTTTGCTGTGTTGCTACGTAACCATGAGAACAATGCCTGTCAGTTGTTGCAGTACATTATCTAATTAGAGGTGAGTGAACGCACTGCTGCTAATTTGTTTTGCACTTTACTCATAAATTGGTGCAACTTAACTGTAGATTGCTTTGTAGCAACTTACTTTGGAAAAACTTAAGTCAGTGAATTACCAAGGAACACTATTTGGAAAAAGAAACCTCAACCTACAGTAAGTTGTAAATGAACAAGGCTGTTGTAATGAGCTTTACAAAAATTTACCTTATTTGACCCACAGGCTCTTTGACCTGGACCTGGGTGATGAACTGCTGTGTTTAACTGTAAATGATGTTCTGCTAATTTTATTGCACTGGAAGAAGCTTGCCTTTTCAAACTACATAATCCAAGAATTATTTTAGAAAGTCATGAATTAAAAGAACTTAATAGGTTTTCTTGTACATTTAGAAGTTGGATTTCATTTTTGTTACTCTGTAAGTGATGTGTACTGCTCTGTATTAAAAAAAATCGGAAAGACCTATGATCTACCAGAGTTTTCGACAACTGTCTCCGGTTAGTACTTCCTGTATGAGGCGTTTAAAGTGGTTCATTCCTGCTTCCATCCAAGTGATGGCTGATACTTGATGAGTTTAATAAGTTAATGGTCAGATCTGCCACTGAAACTGATTAAAGGAGGCATAAGCTGGTTAGGGGTATGTTTGACAAGTAACATATCTTGAATAATAAGGAGATAAAGAGTCACATAGTATGGAAACATCAATTCCATACCAGCTATCAAAAATCTGTATGCACTCATCTTCAATTAATTCCGTTTTTATTCCCCCTCCTCCACATTCCTATCAGTTCTCCCCAGAGTCTATCACTTGCCTGCTCACTGGAGGAAACTGCCCATTAACATCACACATGTCTTTGAGGGAAGCAGAGTGCCCAGAGGAAACCCACACATTCAAGGAGAGAGCCTGCAAACTCAACACAGGCAGCACCCAGTGTCAGGATAGAACTCAGCTACTGGCTGCACCACTGGGTTACCCGTTCGGTCTCCAAAGGAAGGGTAATTGATATGTGGAAGTCATCGGCATGAAGCAACACTCCTTGAGTCAGTTAAAAGGCAATTGAATGTAATGCCGCGGGTACTTGGGTTACGTGGTACTTTTCATTCACACTTATCTGGTCACTAAATTAAAGATCGCACGATTTCTTAGTTGTAACACGATCAGCTTTTATGAGTCATTACCTCATTTTCTTTTCTTTACAGCTATTGTGGTCAGGTTTCTAACCAAGCGATTCATCTGGGAATACGATCCAACACTGGGTGAGTGTCATTTATTTACTATTAATGATCTGATCACACCATGAGATTATTGCTTGGCTAAAGTAATTCCAGGAAGACAAAGTGAAAGCATCTTATTTATTATTGTTGAGGGACCATCTCTGTTCTTCACTCTCAGGCCTAGTTCAGGGCTTTGATCTGAAGTGTAAATGATCTCTTCCCCCACCACCATCAGCTAGGGATGCTTGACCAGCTGAG
The DNA here is from genome assembly GCF_048418815.1 of Hemitrygon akajei. NCBI lineage: Eukaryota > Metazoa > Chordata > Chondrichthyes > Myliobatiformes > Dasyatidae > Hemitrygon > Hemitrygon akajei. The sequence continues at coordinate 61,210,941 of NC_133137.1, forward strand.
TCCCTCTAGCAAGTTGGTTTGCTGCTCCAGATTACAATATCTGCCGTATCTCGTCTCCATTTGTTAGAGTTGCCCAAAAGACTATAATGGCCTCAGTATTACCGGAGAAGAAAGGTGGTGGTTCGGGGATTGAGGTACCAGCAGACCCAAATATGTGGGTATCCCAAAGGATTTACTGAATTGAATTTTTATCTTCTCTATGAAGGTTGGAAGGTCTGAGGCTGGAGATCAGAAAACAGGAACAGGGAGGGGAGAAGGACAGTGAAGTATTGGTGGAATTAAAGATTGAAATGGAGGTGGAAAAAGAAAGAATGGCTGAAGAGCGTGGAGGCTAGAAAGCTGGAGCAGAGTGAGGCTGATGAGAGCAAGGCGTTAGCGAGTTTGGAGGTTGGTGTGAAGGACAGCTTGGGGATCTGAGGAAATTGCCTCCTTGCCTGTGAGCAGAGCTGGAAAACCATCTATCTTCTCTGCTCTCGTTCTCAATTCACTGCAGCTCCCAGTTTTCCCAAACAACTTGGAAACCTGAAAGGCATTAAAAAATGAGGGATGTAGCTTTATTAACATTACTTAGGCAATGAACACCCCTAGAGAGGAGCTATTGGCCCACCGAGCAAATCACTTGTGTTACTAGACTTGCTTAGTTAGGATCATTTTGGTGAATTGGATGAAACTCAACAATTACTTTATTTTTAACTCTTGGTTTTGAATCAGAAGAGAAAAAATGCTTTCATTAAATCCAAGCAAGACATACAAAATGCTGGAGGAGTTCAGCAGGCCAGGCAGCATCTTTGGAAAAGAGTACAGTCGACATTTCGGACCAAGACGTCGACTTCACTCTTTTCCATAGATGCTGCCTGGCCTGGCCTGATCCAGCATTTTGTGTGTGTTGCTTGGATTTCCAGCATCTGCAGATTTTCTCTTGTTTTTTATTAAATCCATTTAAATTTCAGTTTGCCTTGCTGATACATAAATCAATTTTCTGACAGGGTGATTGGTTTTTCAGATGTTTGGCTGTGTTCTGTAGTCGTCTAATTAAGCTATACATAGATGAATCGAGGTTGAATTTTCATTTAATAAACTATGCAACCCATTTATAGGTACCATTCTGATTACCGTCATAGATCTAAATTCATGAAGTCTACATACACAGGTTTGAAGCTTTTATTTCCTGTTTAGTTAACCCTCAGATGAAAGGAGCAGTTTTTACATAGAGTAATATACACTCATTGTATAAAGTGCAGTCACCAAAATAATTCTTTCTGCATTGACAAATGTGCAAAAGTCTTAGACCCCCTGGCTATATATATGTGCCCAAGAATTTTGAACAGTACCATATCTGTATCGATGAAAATTCTACCGAGAGATAGTTCTGTGGGACCAGGAGGTTTGGGATCTCGTTTGTCTTTGCTTGGATTGAATTCATCTGGGCATTTGCAGGCAGTTAAAATCTCATCAGGAATCCAGCTCCCAAATGTGAAGGTTAATTTTAGCTTCATAGTTCTTCCAATTAATATTCATGTAAAATTTGTACCTCTGAAGTTAACCTAACAATGATGATAGTGAGGGAATTGTGAGGTAGGATGTGGTGTCTATCAGTTAGCTTAATAGGCTACTTTAAATTACCACTTTGTGTAGTTAAGTGGCATAAGATTCAAAGGATATTGATAGGGTTGTGTGGGAATAACTCACAGGGAAATTTTAAAAAAGTGGAATAGGATTGGCCAATGGGGTTGCCCTTCTGGGAGCCAGCACGGACCTTTTTGGCTAAGTAGCCTCCTCTTGTGTCATAGTAAGAAAGAAAGAAAGAAAAGGATCCCTAACCTGGAGATTGGAAGGAGAAAGGACAACACAATTTTGCATATTACTTGATAAGGAATTAAACCAGTGTTTTGTGCTTTCAGTAAATGTTGTTTTATTTTGATCACTTAAGACAGTTTTAATAGTTTAAAAATTTCTGTGTTCTGCAGAGATTTGGAAGTTCTTGCAGAGACTTCTGAAAACATTGGGCTGTGAAGCTGTACCTCAGCCTTGCTTTCAGTCAGGGATCATCAGGGCCTTTTTGGATCAGGGCTACAGTTAGTTCCCCAGTTGAGGTCTCTGCACATCTTCGAAATTAGGAGGGGCAAGATGATGAGGTTAGGGCACAAGTGCCTGGTTAGTATGAGAGAATGGACGATGCAGTGGATGAATGGGGTACTGGCAGTCAAATATTTCAAGCCTGATTTAGTTCCGCTTTAATACAAATAACTTTCAATACTTCAGTCTCTACAGGCCACCAATGTAGCTATTTCTGTGGTATATGGGTAGATTTATGCATTTATTTTCCCAGCCCAGAACTCGAGGCACTGTGACCTTCTATCACTTAAACTCAATGGACAAGAGCCTTGATGAGGTATGCTGACCTCAGTGCCTCTTAATCTGATGCATCTCCTGTACCAAGCTTCTTCAGAAGTGTGGATTTACTAAACTTACTGCGTGATCCATTGAAATTAGATCAGGGAGGGGGTGCAGGTCATCTCAAGAAAGTCTACAGATTCTGGAAATCCAAAGCAACACACACAAAATGCTGGAGGAACTCAGCAGGTTGGGCAGCATCTATGGAAATGAATAAACTGTTGGTGTTTTGGGCTGAGGCCCTTCTTCAGGACTCATCTGTTTGGAGTGAAGGCAGACTGATCACGACAATTTTTTTTCTGGATTAACTTACTGCGAGCACAATGAGGACACGGATCCTTCCCTGTAATTAACAGAAAATGAATATGATCCTATGAAAAATTAACATTTCATTTGTCAGTTATCACATTGGAATCAGAGGCCACAGAAGCAGACTGTTGAGCCCACTGAGTCTGCACTGAGCATTGGCAACCCAATTGCCCTAATCCCATTTTATTCCCCTAAAATTACTATTGACCTCCCCCCAAATCCTACCACCCACCTGCACTTTGGGGGCAATTTGTAGTGACTAATTAATTTACCAGCCAGCATATCTTTAAGAAAACCTGGAGGAAATTCACATGGTCACACAGAGAGCATTTGAACTGCACACAGTTAGCACCAAAGGTTGGGATTGAACCTGTGTCAGTGGAGCTCTGAGGCAGTGATTCTACCATCTGTGCTGGCCTAAACTTCTCAGCTTTGTACAATTATGTTTGTAGCTTCTACATTACTGCCTTTAAAAAAATGAATCCATGAAGCATGTTTATTTGAAGAAGATATTTGCCTCTTTTGGACCCCATCCTATATTATGATTATTTCCATGATTACCGTGTCATATCATTTGAATACATTAAACTCAGTGGTTAAGTTACTCAATTAGTAATCCAGAAACCTGGGCTAATGGACTGGAGAAATAAGTACAAATTCTATCATATTAGCTGGCAGAATTAAATTCAATTCATTCAATAAATCTGGATTAAATAATTTGTATCAATAATGATCATTATGAATGTGATATACTACATAGAAACATAGAAAACCTACAGCACAATACAGGCCCTTTGGCCCACAAAGTTGTGCCGAACATGTCCCTACCTTATAAATTACTAGGCTTACCCATAGCCCTCTATTTTACTCTCCATGTACCTGTCTAAAAGCCTCTTAAAAGACCCTATCTATCGTATCTGTTTCCACCACCATTGCTGGCAGCCCATTCCACGCACTCACCACTCTGAATAAAAAACTTACTCCTGACATCTCCTCTGTACCTACTCCCCAGCACCTTAAACCTGTGTCCTTTTGTGGCAACCTTCTCAGCTCTGGGAAATAATAGGCATCCGTTAGTCTCATGAGACCATAGATTTGCGCCTTGGAAGGTTTCCAGGGCACAGGCCTGGGCAGGATTGTATGGGAGACTGGTAGTTGCCCATACTGCAAGCCTTCCCCTCTCCACGCCACCGATGTTGTCCAAGGGAAGGGCACAAGGACCCAAGCAGCTTGGTACCGGTATCGTCACAGAGCAATGTGTTGTCAAGTGCTTTGCTCAAGGACACAACACGCTGCCTCAGCTGAGGCTCAAACCAGTGACCTTCAGATCACTAGACCGATGCCGTATCCACTAGGCCACGTGCCAACACAACCCCTGGGGGAAAAAATTGCCCTGGGGAAAAGCCTCTGACTATCCACACAATCAATGCCTCTCATCATCTTGTACACCTCTATCAGGTCACCTCTCATCCTCCTTCACTCCAAGGAGAAAAGGCCGAGTTCACTCAACCTATTCTCATAAGGCATGCTCCCCAATCCAGGCAAGATCCTTGTAAATCTCCTCTGCACCCTTTCTATGGCTTCCACATCCTTCCTGTAGTGAGGCAACCAGAACTGAGCACAGTACTCCATGTGGGGTCTGACCAGGGTCCTGTATAGCTGCAATATTACCTCTCGGCTCCTAAATTCAATTCCACAATTGATGAAGGCCAATACACCATACGCTTTCTTTCCCATATTGTTGGGAAAATCTTGGGATTTGCTGCCCCTACCTGACTACAGAGCCGCAATGATGTGGGCTTTGAAATAACAGCAAACCTCTGCAAATAAAAAGTATAAAACACAATAAACAGTGCAGATTATCTGGCCTCAACCCCAGTACAAAATGTAACAAGGACACATGCTACAATGTCTTCCTAAATGTCTGAGGGCTTATGTCTAAACTGAAGGACTGTATTTAATTGTACTGGAAGTTGTACTTAAAGTAATGGCCTGACTCAGTCATGGAATCGTATCTTTCAAGCAACGTCCCAGTCTCCTCGAAACCATCCTTGGATTGACCTGTGTTCCAATGGCACTGTGTGGCACAGTGATTAATTTACTGGCTGGGCAATCCAGTATGGTAGCTGTGAAAGTTAACCTGGAGTTAAAAAGGAAAACCAGTAATGAAGACAACAGAACTGTTGGATTTACACTCCATCTGGTTCACAGGTGTCCTTGGTGTCCTTAATCTGCCATCGTTACTCAGTCTGATGTGTTTGTCTCTTAAATGCCCCTGAAATTGACATCCAGTTGTGGTGTATTTAGTGATAGGAAATAAAGAATGGCCTTACTAGCAACATTCAGAACCTGAATAAGTAGAGACTTCAATATTGATTCAAAACCCCATTCTCATGGGAAAAGTTCCAACCTAAACATGGATGCTTCCCGTGGCGTTTTACCTGATCACTTTGGTCGATTGGTGAAGCTGCACTTCTCCACATTGAACAATTGTCGGAAGAAAGTGTTGCCAATTTGGTTGACACAAACAACACATTTCACTGTATGTTTTAATGTAATGAGACAAATAAAGCTGACCTTTATCTTTAACAATATGTGAAAGTCACTGGTATTGCTGATATTTAATATCTGACCCTAATACTTTTTAACCTAAGGAGGCAAACCCATTGAGTGGGTCTGTAGTGTGCATCCCTGTCAGATGTCAGCTGTAATACTGGCTGCTTAATGTCCAGAGCAAGTCCCATTTCTGATTAGGTCATTGTTGCTCTGGCAGTGGTGTCCTCATCAGAGAAGCACGGTCTCACCATCAGTAGCTTGGTGGAGATCACTGTTAAACTACCCATCAGTGGGATAGAAATCTAGGCAACTGTCTCGACATATTTAGCTTCCACATCACCCAGCTAATGCAAATAACATCTTGGACAAAACGGCTCTCTTGATAATCACCTCATCTAAGCAGTCACTCTTCCGTCGCTGAGTTACCATGGCTGCAGAGTTTACAGTCCAGAAGGTGCAGTGCAGCCACTAACATGTCTTCTTCTCCCCCCAAATGAATAACTTCTACTACCCAGACCAGTGCAAACTCTGCCGTGGCTGTGAAAGGAGGGGGGTTGGGTATGGGGCTAGCAACCCCGTCCTGAAAAAATCCAGTGCTGCAGAAATGCCAACAGAAGCTCCAAAGACCTCATCTTTGCCTAGGAGTCATGTAAGGTTGTGCAGTGAAGCAGAAGTCACAGGGCTAATCAACCTTCGGTCCAGGACAGGGATAGAATCAGAGGCTGTTATTGGCAGCCTATGCCCACCAGGGATGACGGGCTTAAAAAGAAGACCAGCACAGCCAACATCCCCTCTACATCGCACGTAATGCTGTCTTTGAAAGTGTCTGCCCTTTTCTGTTGTTGCTAAGTTAAAATAATGGAACTTTTCACAAGACTTGGGAATCCCTTTGTGGTGGTATTAAAGATACCTCTCTATCACCTCCTCAAGAGCAATGAGACATGCACTGGGGATGATCCATCAAATGAAAAAAAACCCTAATATTATTCATAGAGTAACTTATTAGCAGTTTTACTACCTTCTCAAGACAGTTTATACATAAAATTAAAGCTCTTTGAGTTGGCAGCAAACTTTGTAACCCTCAGTTAACTTCAAGCCAACTAAGGTTGCTATAAATTTAACCCTAACCCTAATCCTAATGCTTTTGTATCATGCACTAATTTTGTAACTCATCTTATCCAGAACAGATGTTTGTGAAAGTGTTCTTGGAGAATCTATGTCCTCCCCATGGATGCACAGAATACTGTGACCATGTGCAACCATGGACTTGTAGGAGTCATTGGGAACTTTGAAACCTTCCAATTATCTCCTTGTTTAAGGTTCTGATTTAGAGTTAAATGTATTTATCGCATGTACCTCAAAACATATGGTGAAATGTGTCATTTGAGTTAACAACCGACCCAACCAAAGATGTGATGGTATCATCCTGCAAGTATTGCCACACATTCCAGTAGCAATATAACATGCCCACAAGAGTTGGTAGAATAACACAGAACACTACAAGCAAAACCAACCCTGTTCAAGGAACCCCAGGACAGTCCGCCTTTGGCCTCTAGTAGACTCATGGATCGCAGACGTTGGCCTTTGACTTCCCCAATGGACTTGCAAAATCTTGAAGACCCAGGCTTTAGCAGACTCCTGAATTTCCAATGGATATTCAGGCTTCAATCATTGGTATTGACTCCACAACTTGTTGATGACGATGCATAAGGGTTAAAAGGTTACACGTCTGCCTTTTGTGGAGCCCAACTTGATGGGACTTACAGGTTGGTGTGTGGGGAGTGTGGTCAGTACCCTTCAAGCATTGCTGACGATTTACTAAAAGTATGAAGTAACATACTGACTTCCATGCACAATTCTCTGAGTGAGATCATACACTGGACTGCTGCCCTGCTGAATTCATAAAGTAGCTGAGCTTTGGATCTAAAGACAAAATTAATAATGCCAGCCATCAGTGTGAAAAGTGGTAGTGTTCCCTGATCAATGCAATTCTGCTATCAGTTTAAACAGCTACAAGGAAAGGTGGGCAGCAGAATCAGGTTTAAAATCACCAGCATAGGTCGTGAAATTTGCTGAAATAGGACAGTGCAATATGTAATAATAGAGAAAAGAACCATATTTATTTATATACAATATTAAAGTAAATAAGCAGTGCAAAAATTAAAAACAGCGGTGAGGTAGAGTTCATTTACATTTACATCATTTATTATTATATTGTAATTTGCCCTTTACTGTGCCTATTGTCTTGTTTATTAATTATTGTACTGTCTTGCACTGTTTTGTGCACTTTATGTGGTCCCATGAAGGTCTGAAGTCTAATGTAGTTTTGTGTTGTTTGATGTAGCACCATGGTCCTGGAGGAACGTTGTTTCATTTTTACTGTGTACTGTACCAGCAGCTATGGTTGAAATGACAAATAAAGTGACTTGACTTGATGGGTTCAGTGTCCATTTAGAAATTGAATGGCAGAGGGGAATAAGCTGTTCCTGAACCACTGAGTATGTGTCTTCAGGCTTCTGTTCCAAGAATCTGAATGTTACTGAAACTTAAAAGAAGCTTTAAAAAAAAAGAAACTTAAATTAGTTTTAAACACTGGAGTCCTCCCACTTGATTCTTCTGTCCTTCACAAATTCCTCTTGTCCCTTTAGCCCAGTGGTTCCCAACTAGGGGTCCACAGACCCATCAGTTATTGCTAGAGGTTCATGGCATAAAAAGTCTGGGAACCCCCTGCCTAGCCCATGTCTCACCCGCTGACTTATCCAATACCCCTCATACCCGGTGAAAGGAAAGCCTTTCCTCAGTGTAAGTCCCAGTTAGGAGAGCCTAGATGCGACTGATTTTCCAAAATGGCCCCTATCAGTTATATGACACTCATACATTTGAACTGAGATACTGAGAAAAACTTACTAAAACAATTTAAAATGTATTAAAAGGCTTCTATATATTTCTTAACACTTAAAGGGATGTCTGTTTGGAACAGAGATGAGGAGGAATTTCTTTAGCCAGAGGGTGTTGAATCTGTGGAATTTATTGCAACAGACAGCTGTGGAGGCCAGGTCATTGGGTATATTTACAGTGGAGGTAGATAGGTTTTTGATTAGTAAGAGTGTCAAAGGTTATGTGAAGAAAACAGTTGAATGGGTTTGAGAGGGATAATAAATTATGGTGGAATGGTGGAACAGACTTGATGGGCTGAATGGCCTAATTCTGCTCTTATGCCTTATGTTCTTTTAAATAACGTGACGCCCTACCCCACCTTAAACTATCTGACATGAGTCTATCAGAGCATTTAAAGGTAATTGTTTGAAAATGATATAAATTTTAGACCAATAACGTTCATGAAAAAATGTTTTGATGAGTCAATTGCCCACTGTAAATTGCTTCTTGGGTAAAAGGATGTTGGTTTTGAAGGAGTGTGGGGAGAAGAGGCAGGGCAAATTAGTGTGGGAATGGGCATTGCTGAATGAGTCGGTAGTCTCACTGTGTCATGGAGTGATGCATTATGGAAACAGGTTCTTCCATCTAACCAGTGAATATCTATTTATACTAATTGTACGCAATCCTGTTTTATTCTCCCCTGCTGTCACTGACCTACACTCTAGGGGCAGTATCCAGTAGTCAATTAACCTACCAGCCCGCAATTTGGGACTTGATAAGTTCTTTCTTGGTAAGGAAATATGGAAATGTGGAAAACATTTACCCAAAGCTCTCACAGCATCCAAATCTCAATGTGAAGCCACCCTATGCTGCCCCCTAACCTGGCATGGGATTCTTCAGGAAGTCTGGAATATAAGTGGAGGCATTGACTGCAAATTTCCCAATTGATGTGCATGGTGAACTGCAGACATGCGGAGGTTGCTGTCAGATATGGGCGGAGGTGGGGCTCGGGATAACATTGGGAACACTGAGATTTCAACTGCCGTTTTTCCACAAGTTCCAGGGCAACTTTTTTTTTCTTATTTTTAAATCAAAATGAGCTAGGCACCTAGCTTTATTACAGCCTTCAGCACGTTCTCCAGTTGGCAGCATTCCTCTGTGGACATCTCGATATGCTGGCAGACCAACAAATTTCACGCAGTCCAAAGGGTGTCTTTCACTGACAGATGCTCTTTGGTTAACTGCTTGAGCAAGTGCCCGTAAGCAGAACAAACTGCTTGGAGAGTTATACATAGTAGCAGGATTTCAATTCGCAAGGCTGCCACATTTTAATGAGTGTGTCAGCACTGTTTCAGTAGAAGCGGTTTGAATTTGGAGAGAAACCGTGCAAGTTTAGCCAATCCTTCTAAATTAAAAATTAAAGTTTTGCACAATTTGACCCCAACTTTATAAGCAATAGTTTTGAAATTACCTGTTTGGAAGACTCTTCAAATATCTCAACAGATTGGATTAAAAGTTTGTTTCTGAGTGATTTTTTTGGGAAATGACAGGTGTCTGCCTTTGAAATCAATTTCTATGCATTATTGTCAAACTGAAGCTGGGTGTCTCCCAGCACTAATCGATTTTTTAATTGTATTCAAATTTCCAGAGTCAACCTATCGCCACCAAGCAACCATTGATGATGAAGCAGTATCCATGGAAATCTTAGATACTGCCGGGCAGGTGAGTTGATGCAATGCCCGAGCTCCAAGATAATCTTTAATCAATTGTTCTGGTTAATTGGGACACATTGGGTCCAGTACATTTTGGCCCAATTAAGCAGCTGCTCCAATTAGTTGAAATTGGCTAATTTTTATGGAAATAGTTAGAAAGGATAAAAATTATAAACTGCCATCTAACTGAGTAACAAATTATGTATTTAAGTGAAATACAAAATAAGTTAGAACACTACTAAATGCTACTACAATACTATAAAACTGTATAGTTCCTAATAGTTATCGATGGAGGAATTCATTCAGTGTACGCTGACGTGTTCTTTTGATTAACTGTAAATGAGCATAATCAGCGCAGACAGTAGTGCAGATAATGGACTGCCTTCAAAAGGTGCTTTTAAGGATTGCATCCTCCAAATCTTCATTTTAGTTGGAACATTCAAGATGGCTCTTAATAACTTCAAATTACTTGTAGGTCCTAACTTGTTGAAGTAGTGAAGTTGTTTCATTTTCACTCCTGGCCATTTCTGGCATTCTCAAAAATGAACTTTTGAAACTACAGTGAGCAAAACTGAAGTGTCTTACTGTTTAGTGACAAAAATCACTGTTTTTGAACACAAACACGCAAGTGACGCTATTTAAAAACTGTTCACTCTAAGCACAGTGCAGCGTCTACCGGCCACATGACATGCATGTGACTGACGCTAGTTAGAAGATGTTTGGCAGCAGTCTCCTGTCCCAGTTAAATGGTATAGTGCCAAAATAACAGAAGAGAAATCTGGCTATTTTCTTGATTTGATTTCTTTCTTTAAGAGTTGCCCCAAATAAGCAGCTGCCCCAATTAACGAGAATCCACTGTGTTTACCATCTTGATGACTTTGTCTTGTCCTTTATCCTTTCCGCATGCATGCTTGAAAATGTACCAGAAAAAGGTATGGGAGATACAAAGCTATTTGTAATGTTCTGTTAGTTATTTGTTTAACATTGGCACATATTCTTAATTCTGTGCTGAACTGAGCCTCACACACACACTGTCTTAGAGGTATTAAAAATGAAATGGAGGCAGAGAGATTTAGAGAGATAATTTCAGAGTCTAGAGTGTTGAAGGATGAAGATTGCTGCTGGTAGGAAAGAAGAGGGAGGAGGAACTGAATTGAAGTGTTTACATGGAGGAAGCTAGAGATAAGTTTAGGATGAATAAGAAGGGATCTTAACACTAGGTTGAGAACTGGTGGACCAGGGAACATAGTTTTAATGAGTACAAGTTGATTGGGATTGCGAGTTAAGAGAAGCCCCAAACAGAGTTGAAATGAGTTCAAGACAATGTAATGTGAAGTGAGAGGCTGACCAGAGGAACCCTGAAATCGAGACATTGTAGATGCTGCATTTGGAATGGAAGAAAAAAAACCCAAAATGTTGCAGGAATTCATTGGGTCAGGCAGCATCTGTAGAGGGAAATGGACAGTTGACATTTCAGGACGAGGCCCTTCATCTGGACTGAAAGTAGTGGGGTGATAGTATAAAGCTGACAAATAATGGGTGATAGCAGTTGAGTGGTGAATCCGGATGAAGAGACTTGATAGGCAGGTGGAAGAGGGAAGAATGGAAATAGTGACAGAGGCTGGAAGAAGATCATTGATGTTTTTGAAGCATGACTGAGAGTTTCTGGATTGCCTGGACTGAGATATAGATTTTAATATTGATTTTCGTTTTTGTTTTGTAAAGACACTTGAGCTCAGGAGAATTATCAGAGGCCTTGTGGATACTATTGTACTCATAATTAACAATTACATGCTGAGAATCTGTGCACTCTTATATAATAAGCTAATTCCTCTTTTTCCTTTCATCCCATGATTATTAACGTTCAGTAGTAACCTGCCTGGAAAGTGAGGATATTCCTATAAAGAATGGGATCTCTATCAGCCTGTATCAAGTGCACATTATTTATTTACTGTCCATACTGACACAGAGCCAGACGTGTGATGAACAAAGAAGCATTTTGTGTTTAGTAACCTCAAGACAAATTCAGTTAACATATTGATCTTCCATTATGAGACAGTAAACTACCTGCTTTAACATTTAAGAATGTGTCAGAAGTAGTGTGGTATATTGGCAGTGGGCTCACCGGGTTCAGGAATGAACATTTAAAAGCTGGAAAGTTCAGAAATGTAAAGCTGGATTTATGCTTAGATATTTTCTCTCCCCCCTCCCCACTTCCTCACCTTTTTAATCTGGCAAATCCCCCTTCCTTTGCAGTCCTGAAGAAGGGTCTCGGCCCGAAACGTCAACTGTTTATTCATTTCCATAGATGCTGCCTGACCTGCTGATTTCCTCCAGCAATCTTTGTGTGTTGCTTTGGATTTCCAGCATTTGCAGACTTCCTTGTGTTTATGATTTTCTCTTCGATGCTATTAAATAACTATTGTGATTTCCCATGCATGTTTTTGGATGTAAGTAATAACTGGTGTCATAATTGGGCACTGCAACCTCGGCACTATGATATCTTGGCAGCATTTCCTGTACAAAGTGTTGCCAGGTTTTAATTACTGTCCACACCATGTTTTGGTGAGTAACTTTGCTTTTCCTTCTTTTGGAAGTATATGATAGGTCCTGTTATTGAAGTAACAATTCTAAAGAGCTCATTTTCAGTTCTTATGTTTGTCTTCTGGGAACTGGCTTGATGAAATTGGGAGCCTGATTATACTGATTTGGTTAGGAATTTAATTACAGCTCTGTGTAATGCTGTATACAAGTCTGTAAACTTGTTTTCCAGTTCCAGTTACGCTGCAGTCCTTCGGCATTCAAGAACAAGGAGAACTTTTACATTGGTTTCAACGCACACACACAAAAATAATGTTAATTTCAAATAACCATCCAAATATTTTGCCTGTGAAGATACAAGCTTACACCAGTGTTTGCTCTGAGGTGTGTGTGTGTGCACACTCATCTTTTGCTCCTAGTGCACAAATGAATTTAAACTGTGTTCAAAAGGTTGTCACCCTCTACCTCACTGCATGCTATATTTCACGATTGCACACAGTCACATTTCCTTTTCTGGTTTCTGATGCGGACCGTGTTGACAATGTGGAGTTTGCGATGATTTGTCTGCAGATTTTAGAGCTGCCTTATTTATACTGTTTTTGTTGAAGAAGTGATTCAGTGTGTGCATGTTGTTGTCACTGGGCAAAAAATTGCACAGTGCAAGAGTTTTGCTTACACTGGTCATTACAAATTAGAGGGAACATTGGCTTACCCTGCAAGAATTGATCCATGGTACCATAGAACATAGAATAATAGGGAACAGAAACATGTCCTTTAGCCCATAATGTTGTGATAAGCTAATTAAGTGTCTAATGTACTTAACCCTTCTCCCTATTCTACCCACGGTACCATGGATATATGGAAGCCTATATCCTTGCATTTGCTACACTTTCATGTGCCTCTCAAATATCTCTATCATATTTGCCTCCTCTACCACCCCTGGGAACACATTCCAGGCAACCACCACTCTCTTGGACTGCACATCTCCTTTGAACTTTCCCTTTTTCACCATAGATACACGCCCTCCAGCATCAGATGTTTCAGCCTTGGGGAAAAGATACCGGCTGTCTTCTCTCTGTGCCTCTCTTAATCATATAAACTCTTACCAGATCTCTCCTCGGTTTCCACTGAGCGGAGGCTGTGCCTTCTCCTGTCAGCAAAGGACTGTGGTGGCCTGAGTTTTAAGCCAACGTCACTTGCTACTACCAGCTTGCACTGTAAAGAGCATACTGCTTGTCATTCCATAGAACATTACAGCACAGAAACAGGCCTTTTGGCCCTTCTTGGCTGTGCCGAACCGTTTTTCTGCCTAGTCCCACTGACCTGCACCTGGCCCATATCCCTCCATACACCTCTCATCCATGTACCTGTCCAAGTTTTTCTTAAGTGTTAAAAGTGAGCCCGCATTTACAACTTCATCTGGCAGCTCATTCCACACTCCCACTACTCTCTGTGTGAAGAAGGCCCCCCCCAATGTTCCCTTTAAACTTTTCCCCCTTCACCCTTAACTCTGTCCTCTGGTTTTTTTTTCTCCCCTAGCCTTGGTGGAAAAAGCCTGCTTGCATTCACTCTATCTATACCCATCATAATTTTATATACCTCTATCAAGTCTCCCCTCATTCTTCTATGCTCCAGGGAATAAAGTCCTAACCTATTCAACCTTTCTCTGTAACACAGTTTCTCAAGTCCTGGCAACATCCTTGTAAACCTTCTCTGCACTCTCTCAACCTTATTAGTATCCTTCCTGTAATTTGGTGACCAAAACTGTACACAGTACTCGAAATTCGGCTTCACCAATGCCTTATACAACCTCACCATAACATTCCAACTCTTATACTCAATATATTGATTTATAAAGGCCAATGTTCCAAAAGCTCTCTTTACTACCTTATCTACCTGTGACGCCACTTTTAGGGGATTTTGTATCTGTGTTCCTAGATCCCTGACCTTATATTTGTCATGACACAGGAGTAAGCCATTTGACCCAGCAGGCCCATGCCAACTTCTGGGGAGCAAAGCCATCAATCCCACTGCTTCTCTCTATCCACGGAAATCAGTGTTTCTGAATGTTCGGCAGCCTGCTGGTGAAAAGTCAATTTCCTCAGCAACCTTCCCATCGAGCTTTGAGCCTCTCTTCTCTGTGAAGTGTAACATGAACGTTTAACATAAAGCTGCTGCTAGCTGAAATCCCAGCGCAGCTCTCAAAATCAGGTTTGGCTCAGCTATCTTGAAGAACAAACGCAGGCTACACTCGTGCTTTCTGAATGAAATGAAATACTCTCAACCTTGTTATTTTTAGAGCTGGCTGACATCCTTATACTCCTATACATACAGAGGCTTCCAGTTTGGAGAGTATTCAAGTTCTGTCTTATTACAACAGAAATATCGTTTTAATAGCGATTGTTAAAAAAGCACAAACAAGGAACTAGACTGTGCAAGGAACATTCTTTATCGTTCAGACATGCCTCTCACACCGCAGGATTTCATCCAGTTTAACTGCCTCTTCTGTTTGCCTACCTAAGCCCAGTGTGATCGACCTAATAGTTTTTTGCCTCGGTTTTGAGTAGTTTCTCTTAGCTCCCCAGGCCTCTTTTATTTGCTTTCCAGAGAAGGGCACTGCAGTTTTCTTTTAGTTTAAGGGGAGATGAGTAATTGTAGCTGCTGGTTTGTTTTTATCTCTTTCTTTTGAAGTTGATTTGTATTCTCTGTGCTCAGTAGGGGATGGCACCACGAGGAAAGACAGAAGAATGAAAGCTTTGCCTCTGTACAACATGCTTCACATTTTTTACGATGCCCCAATGCACTTTGCAGCCTGCTTGTGTTTGAAGTGTAGCCACTGTGCTTAGGGAAGTCAAACGAGCAATGAGATAATGACTAGATTATCTAGTTTTAAGCATCATTGAAGGATGCACATTGGCCAAGGTGCTGGAGAAAGAATTTTGTTGCTCATCTGTAAGTAATTCTAAGCAGCTGGTCTATGGGACCAGCAAAACTGTCCATTTGGTTTTGAATTCTACTCCTCTTCAAATCTTAGTTATACAGGTTGTACAGTCTAAAAAGGAGCAACCTAATTGTTACTTATTTACTGCCCATTACGCCACTGGCGTTTAGGGCGGCAATGAAGGTCCTCCATCTCTGGCGGTGTTCACGGCTTCCTTCATCATGTCAGTAGCTTCCTGTTGGTTTTCACTACTGTCAGTCACTCAAATCCTGAATAGACACTCAGGAATACTGTCGCACTCAGATGTAGAAGGATTCTCCGTTGCTACTTACATAACAATTTTGTTGTTAGCCCTGAGCTGAACCCTTGAACCTGGAAGACCCGTGAACTGCTCTTTGCCTGGCCTCTACTCTTTGACCTGTTTGGTATGGGTGACCCAACCGAGGGTCAAAGTATAAAGCCCTGACTCTGGCCAACATAGCTCTCCAGGTCATTGAGGCACGCAAGCCTCCAAACCCAATGACAAGATTGTGGTCCTCTTGGAGGAACTTAATTGTTGCTGTGTCCAAATTCTAGGTTATCCCTCTTCAGACGACCACAGCATTTCAAGAAGGTATCTCCTTGGCATTTACGGAGAGGTAATGAATGCTGTGCTTGCAGCTCATAATTGTTAATGTTCCCGTCTCCATAATATAGGTTTTTGTGCTGAGAATGCTCAGCAGGATGGGTAACATGCTTTGCATTGTTCATCACTTTCTATGTGAACTGTGCTTCAAGCCTCTCTTTGATTGGATGTGGAAGGAGCATAATCTGAAAATTAGAACTACATCATTTATAAAATATGGATTTGGCGGTCTCAAAAATACTTTGGATTCTGTGCTGTTGAAATTTCTAAGGCTGGAATTGCCAAATTTTTGTCAGGTGATTTAGTA
Source organism: Hemitrygon akajei (assembly GCF_048418815.1). Lineage (NCBI taxonomy): Eukaryota > Metazoa > Chordata > Chondrichthyes > Myliobatiformes > Dasyatidae > Hemitrygon > Hemitrygon akajei. The sequence goes on from NC_133137.1 coordinate 61,227,203, forward strand.
TCAAAGACTGTAGAGCAAAGCTGAATTGAATTATAATTTAATATTCTCAAGGAGTTGAAAGCCCTACCTGTTCCATAGTTGTCATCAGTGCTCTTAGCTAACTGCATTTGGTATGAAAGCTTCTTATTCCCCCTTTCCCATAACATGATTGGAAAAGTATTCTGGTGGTGTACTAGAATTAGAATTAGAAATGCAATCTAATGTATTTCCTAAGACACTAATGGGCCAGTAATTCAAAAATCTTTGAGGAAGTTTCTGCCTGTAAGTATTTATTAATACATTTGTTGTAGTCGAAAAGCTTTTTGTTTAATTGGAGATGGACATAGCGATGCATACCATATAGGATACCTTACCAAAGTGATTTCCGTTTCAATTTATGAGTCAGCATTTTGCCAGTCTTGCTCACTAATGCCCTCCCCATCATTTGGCAGTGGTTTGCAGGTTTTAATGAATAATATGATTTGGTTTTTGTTTTCTCTGAATGAGTATCACCCATGGAAAATTTATTTAGCGTGTCGCACCAGTCAGTCAGCCATTCTTGTCTGGCGCGTGGTGTTTGGATTGGTCTCGTTTCGGATTAACTGGGTCATGATATGAACGTTCTTGACTTGACCCTTGTTTTTTTTTACAAGGCCGAGTGGCTAGCTCGGCGCTCAACCCGGCACAGATGGAAAGCGTGCTTGGGGGAGGCCCGACTTGGATTCGAACTCGGGAACCTTCGATCCGGAGTCCGGCACTGATGCCATTGCGCCACCAGCTGGCCTCCCATAGAAATAAGAGCTAATAAATCAACGGTGAAGCTATATATAGAAACTTGGCTTACAATTCAGATTCTGCTTGGAGTAATACATTCTCCAGAGATCCTGTAATGACTCTTCACCATTCATCTGGTCACGTTTCTGTTGTTTGGACTAGCGACTGAAATTTCTCTTTGGTTTAGTGGAGGTTCCTGCTTCAAAAATGGGACAGCATCAAAATATTTTCAACTGATCTGTTTTGATAGGTTCGTGGTCAGGAACTTCTTCTACATTATGCCTTTTGCTCCTGTAAGAGTTTAGTGAACAATGAACATTTAAATGCTGTCCTCTCAACTCGTGTCTCTTTCATTGTTGCTTCCTGGCCATTGGGTTTAAATGGAAGTCATATTTCGGTTAATGTAGGTCAACTCTGCTCAAGTGATTTTTTTACCAGGCAGTTGCAAACCTATACTGAACCGAGTCTATGATAAATTCTTACTGGAAAATTACCCCTTTTTTCCCTTTTCCAAAGTGATTACAGCATCACATTAATACAAGATTACCATACTTCACAGTACATGTTATTTATAATTTCAAGTATTAACACGGTCATTCGAGCCCCTGTGAAAATTCTCCTTCAGGCTTGACTGACTGGCTAATGTACTTTCTGGAAGGAAGTTCCAGAGATACATTACAATAAAATTCCATAAATCCTGCAGGCACAGGTCTTGGGTGGCACTGGTAGGCAGATTATAAGGACTATTGGATATCATTCAATAATTAATGCCCCATAGTATGCAGTAGCATAATCATTCCAATAAACCCATTTAGGTTAAAGGGACCATAAGAAACATTAGAGTTGTAGGAGCTATGTATCAGTAATCTATCTGCTTTGTACTCCGTGTTATGGGGTTTATTATGGTAATTAGTCACATGAGTGGGGGTGTGGTAGAATCAAAGGGAATAAGTTACGTATTCTTGCTTATTTTGTGGCAGTTTGTGGCTTAGGACCGACGGAGGTCATATCTTTGCTGACCGCAATATCACTTACTGCTAATAAAGGATCGAACAAAGGATTCAACTCTTGGGAACAATCATTTTGTTGGAGCTGAGGCTGCATCATGCAAGTATAACAACCCTATGGTGGTCCCAGGCTAGCAGCAATTGTTTTGATTCCGGATTAGTTTTGCTGCTCAATAGCCCTACTCAGGTTCATAGGACATGGGAACAAGTTCCCAGTGAACCAATTGCCGAACCATCCAGATCTCTGAATAATCAGATAACATTTTGCTTTGATTATCAGCAGGAATTGGTCACCAATTCTTAAACCAAGTGATGTGTCTCTAGAGTGGAATTTGATTATTAAATGATAGCTTTGTTTTATTTCTATATCTGAAGATGGTAATAATCTCAGTGTCTCCCAACATGAAAAGTATGTGACATATTATTTTTCAGGAAGATGCCATTCAGAGGGAAAGTCACATGCGCTGGGCAGAGGGCTTTGTCTTGGTTTACGACATCACGGATCGAATCAGTTTTGAAGAAGTGATTTCATTAAAAAATTTTCTGGATGAAATCAAGAAGCCCAAAAATGTGACACTGATTCTCGTGGGCAACAAAGCTGACCTGGACCATTCCAGACAGGTCACCACAGAAGAAGGGGAGAAGATGGCGACGGAAATGGCCTGTGCTTTCTACGAGTGCTCAGCTTGCACCGGGGAAGGTAACATCAATGAAGCCTTCTATGAACTGTGCAGGGAAGTGAGACGCCGCAAGATGATTCAAGGCAAGACGAGGCGGAGAAGCTCCACAACCCACGTCAAGCAGGCCATCAACAAAATGCTGACCAAGATTAGTAGTTAAGCTAGTGCTGGAAAGAAACCTGTTTAAATACGGAAGAATACTTAGAATCATATCATATAAAATAGGAAATAAGCAGTTAAGGGTGTTAGCTTTCCAAGTAGCTCATATTCTGTCAAATAGGCAAAGCCAAGCATTCATCTGACAGAAAAAAATTGATGTTCTATAATATTATATACCACATTGAATTGTGTGTGTCTGGCTAATAACCCTTACTGTATACAGGTTTACTAATAAAGATGAAATGGGATGAAGTGAGGGGGAAAGAAATTACTTCAGGTTTTTATATCTTATGATGGGTGTTCTCATTTTGGGTTTGACAAAGGTTTCCAGTTCCATTAGAATTAAAAGTTTAAGCAATGTAATGCACAGAATAGTGGTCTGCAAATAGCAACCACTCTTAATCAACAATCAAGATCTTGTCTTTTACTACAGTAGCTCAGCTGGTTATGTTAATGGCAAGTCTACAGATCAGGTTGGCCTAGAGTCCATTCCCAATGTCCTGAACTGAGAGTAGTTGGTAGCAGCCTCTGGGATAGGGGAGTGAGAATATTTCTTTGGTCCTCATTCCCGGTTACTCAGTAGCAGCCCTTACTAGGTGTGTGAATGTTTTCTCGATTTGATGACTGGTTTGCATCTGCTTGCACTGCTTTCAATTCATCCCCCCACCCACGATAGTCAAGTTGACCACTTAGCTCCTCATCACTTTTATTAACGGTGGGCAAAACTGAAGGGCCATCTCCTCCCAAGGAATTGGTGCCTCATCTTCTAGCCAGGACCTCACAGGGCAGGGAGAGAACTGGGAAAAAGAAAAGTCTTCATTGTACATTGATGTAATGCCTGTTAATAAATGAACAGAGGAAAGACTTTTAAATTGTAAATATATGTGAGCTGTTTTCAAATCTTCAAATAACATTGGATCTCTTTATTGAGAACAATGTTAGTTAATGGGATCCTGCAGTACCGCTGTCTGTTTATAATAGATGCTGCTGATTAGGCAGTTCGTGCTTTGCTTGGAAAAGTTTTCAGACCTTTTAAACGGAATCAGTGGTTATTAATAGTAAGTCCATGCTTGATTATCTCATGTTGGTTGTTTACACAGCACTTTGTACAATCAATATAGGTATGGTGTTTTTCATTAGTTGATGTTGTGGTCTGTCGAGCTTTCAATGATATTCATTAGATAATTTAATCAGTTATTAACGTAGCAAGCAACTTCAAAACACGTAGAAGGATTTTATGTTCTGTGTAAAATTTTCAGTTTTATTTTCCCATGAGATGTAAATTTATTTGTTATTTTAAAAGTTAAATGTTCCAAATAATTTCAGTAAAGTAAGTCCAGATGAATTAAATAAAATAGAAAGATAATATTATGGTGAACTCTCACAGATTAGAAAATTAATACATCACAAATTAGCAGCCACTGTGTTAAATGGAAAAGTATGTAAAACGTTATTGAACTGATTCACCTCTGCGTGGTTAAAATTTGTCCTCATGTACAACGGACTGACTTCTCCAGAGCATTCCAAGTTTTAAATACTGAACAAATGTACAAAAGATGCCTCCTCATATATTTACTGCCAGATTATTGTTGTAACTTGCTTTGTCATGTAAAATAAATCTTGAAATATTTGCTATTCTTCCAAATGTTTGATGAACTGCAAAAGCGTACACATATTTCAGTGTACTGATATGTCCCGACTTGACTGGTATGATGGATCTGATAGAAGAGGTGGGCACTAGATTCTGCAGGTTGGTTATACAATGCTGTCTGAGGGTAATTATACATAGTATTCACATTCCTATCTATGACATATCTTAGCAACACTGTTAAGATTGCAAATGAGAGTAAAAGCTTTATTTTAATCCAGCTCAAGATGCTAGTGCACATGTACCTTCAGTAACCACAAACCCATTTCTGTCCATGGTGCACTGATAACGACATGAAAAAACCACCAATCTGATCGCTTGATCAGAACCAAATCTTTGTGAAGCAGTTGTTGTAATTTGAGAAAGTTGTTTTGTTGTTCCTCTCGGTGCCTTGTGCTGCGTTGGACAGCAACCTTGCCTTTTCTTTAGTATTTTTCTCTTTTTTTTAACGAGGTCGAGTTGCTCGCTCGATGCTCAATCCAGCATGGATGGAAAGCGTGCAAGGAGCCAGCCAGATTCGAATCCAAGCCACACTTGCCTGGAAGTATGGTGTGGATCCTACTATGCCACCGGCTGGCTAAACTTCTTCCTTCATTTGGTTATAATCAACCAGGGTCATTGTAAGCTTCATTAAAGTGGAATACTTTGGTGCAGTTTATACCTATTTACTTTGCATAAATGGAAAGTTCACTTTTAATAAAGTTCAATGATGTTGAAGTATCAACAGTGGTGCACCTGGTAAAGCCGTTGCCTCACAGTGCCAGAGACCAGACCTCAAACAGGACATTGATTTTAGAAGTAGAAACATTATGTTGCAGTTCTATAAGTCATTGGTGATGTTGCAATTGGAGTACTATGTACAGTTTCAAATCACTCTATTGTAGGAAAGACGTTTTGAAGCCAGAGAGGGTGCAGAAGGGATTTACACAGATGCTCCCTGGACTACAGGACCAGTTATAGAAAGGAGTTGGCAACGCAGGAACTTTTGTAGAGCGGGAGGATGAGGGGTGACTTCACAGAAATTTACAAAAGCATGAGCGGTTTGAATTACGGAATGGACAGTCCCAAGCCCAGCTGCGAAAGGAGGAGGGATGGGGATGAGGCTATCAACCTCATCCTGTAAAAACCCAGAGCTATAGAAATGCCAACAGAAACACCAAAGACCTTATCCCTGGGAGAGGAAGGATCTTTGAAAATGGGCTAAACCTGGGGACAACTTGAAAGACCAGCCCAGGATAGAGGATTCTGCAAGCTGCAGTCATCAGCCTATGCCTCAGTAGGAACAATGGGCTTAACCATAAGGAGTAGGGATAAGGTGGATGGTCATGGTTGGGAAGTCCACAACAAGAGGGTGCAGATACCAGATACGATGGAAGAGGTTCAAAGAAGATCGAAGAGGTAACTTCTTTAGACAAACAGCGGTTAGTACCCAGAATGAGCTGCCAGGGGAAGTGATGGAGATGGGTACAATTACAACATTTAAGAGACATTTGGATAGATACATGGAAGGGAGGGGCTTAAAAGATTATGAGCCAAACATGGGCAACTGGAACTAACTGGAGGAATGCTGTGGTCAGCATGGACTATTTGAGGCCTGTGTCTTTGTTATATTACTGTGTGGATGAGGTTCTCAACAACATCCTCCAGCTCTGCTTTAAGTGGTCATGGGCCAGGCAGTAGGTCTGTGCATTTTTTCCAAGATGATGCCTCAAAAAAGCACCATCACTTAGGGCAGGTCCTGTTCTCTTTGCCACCATCAGGAAGGAAGTACAGGAGCCTGAAGGCACACACATAATCATTCAGGAACAACCTTTCCCCCTCTGCTATCTGATTTCTGAATGAACATTGAACCCATGAGCACTATTTCACTACTTTATTCATAAACAAGAGAAGATCTGCCGATGTTGGAAATCCACGCCACACATATAAAATGCTGGAGGAACTCAGCAGGCTAGGCAGCATCTCTGGAAAAAGAGTACAGTCAACATTTTGGACCAAGGCCTTTCAGCAAGGAGTCTCGGACTGAAACGCCGACTGTACTTTTTTCCATAGATATGCTGCCAGGCCAGCATTTTGTGTGTGTCACTATTTTTATTTTTTGTGCTACTTATTTAATTTAACTATTATATATACATATATATGTATGTATATACTTTCTGTAATTTGCATTTTTTTCTCTATTATTAATGTATTGCATTTTACTGCTGCCACAAAGACAATGAATCTCATATGTGCCAGTGATATTAAACGTATTCTGAACCATTAGTGAGAATTACACAGTAATGTGGAATGCATTGTATGAGAAAGTGATGAAGCTAGTTCATTAATGCCAATGCTCAAAAGGAAATTGAAAATGCACACAAAGGAAAAACAGCAATAGGGCTAAGGGGGCATCTCATGTAAAGAGCTGACAGAAAATCATGAACTGAATCACAAGCTGTAACTTTCTGTGATTGAGGTGTGAAGATCTAACAAAATGGATATTGGCATGGGACAAGCTCTCCACATGATGTGAACTTCTGGTGAACTGACTAATGTAAGAGGTTAGCATTCAGCTATTTCCTTTGGTACTTTGGGTACAAATCCAGCTGCAGACAATCAGATGAAATATGCCTTTGCTGTGGTGTATGCCATTTGTAAGGTTTCTTTATTTCAGATACATTTGGTTTTCATTTCTTTGTGTATTTAGTAACTTTGAGCATATGGATTGACCAAGAATTGGCAAGGAGCTGAATGACCATCTCCTGTTATGTTAAGACGTGAGAACTATGCATAAGGCAGCTCCAATGATCACAATATAATTCAATCCAATTCGTGGTTTGCTCCGACCACCCACATGTGGGACGGGGCACTGCAGGTAGTGCTGCTGCCTCAGGGTTCCTGTGACCCAGTTTCATTCCTCAGGTCCTGGGTCAGGAGTGGCTTTCCCCTCACAGCTCTAGTTCCATGAGATTTTTGGTCACTATAGGTGCCCGGGAGACCAGGTGGGTGACAGCAGAATCAGGGAGGAATTGGTGTAAATATTGGAGGTATAACATGTTAGGGTAGAATTGGTGTAAAAACGGGCGCTTGATGAACATGGATTGGAAATCCACATCTCTGTGTTTTATCTCCTATGACTCTAAATCTTAATAGGTTACAGGTACATGGGAAAAATAGGATTGCTCTAGGAGCAGGCATAGATGCGATGGGCTGAATGGTCTCCCCATCATAAGGAAATAATTCCAGTTTTAATTGAGGGTGGTTATGGGATTGTGGGGGGGGGGCAGGGTGGTGGTTCTTGAATGACCAACCCAATCTCAGGAGTGAAATCATTTGAGAAGATGTTCTTGCCATTTTGACCATTATTCCTTATGAGCCATGAGGATCAAGACAATGAGCAATGTGGCTCAAATGTGCCTGGGGCATCTCTGTCCCAGCTATCCTCTCCACATGTACCACAATGAGACACATCTCCCTTACCCTGCTTCCCTCCTGGGGACTGCTCACCTTGACTTCTGATTCCCTCCATGGCCATACTTTTGGAGCAATCCCATTAATAAACAAATCAAAATGCACCAGGAAATCAGAAAAAACAAAAAACATCCAGCAGGTAATGAGGAAACAGGTCGGAACCTCTTCATCAGAACATGGCTTTAGTAGGTGCAACCATATTGCCATAAACCCAGTTCCTAGAAGACTTCTCTGGTGTCGCAGTTTGGGAGACACAGCAGCTTTGAAAGATCTTGTCATAAAGTTGAGAGTCCCTGCTATTTTGACCTCTACAGAGAGACCAATCGGACACAAGAGTGTTGGCAATGGATATTCCATATCATACACTGTCAGACAGCAGAGTTGTCTAACCTGTGAGAATATGTTCTTCATTAGCAAGCTGCATGGTGAACGTGTGTAGATTCTGTGCAGTGGACTCTTTGTTAATGGATTTCTTTCCCCCAAACGTCCTCGACACACCCAGTGCATGTCCATACATAGCCACAATAATGTTTCCAGTAGTGGAGAGCCACCAGCAGTGTCACCATGGGACTTTTGTGGACTGAATGCCTTACAGACTAAATTCTGGACAAAAACATTCTCTGCTGGTGGTAGTCTACTCTGTTAATGTTTGAGTAGCCTGCAGTCAGTTCTGAAGTTGTCCATCAACTCTCCTGTGATCCGTGAAGTAACCTTTTTAAAATGAAGGTCAACCTGACGTAGGACTTATACCTTGAATGTGAGGGCACTAGGGAGACACAATGGAACAGAGAAACTTGGAGTACAAGTGCATTGTTATTGAAAGCAACATCACAAGTAGATGGGTTGGTCAAGCCCTCTTCTTATTACCATCATCAGGGAGGAGGAACAGGAGTTTGAGATTGCACACTCATTGTTTTTGGAACTACCTCCTCCCCTCTGCCATCAGATTACTGAGTAATCCATGAATAACATCTCACTATTTTGCTCTCTTTTGGTAGTACTTATTTACTTTTTATGTAATTGCAACATAATAATTTTTTTATGTCTTGCAATGTGCTGCTGCTGCAAAACAACACATTTCACAATATATGTCAGTGATAACTTGATTCTAAAAAAAATGTGTGCAGCTTGCTGGTGTTTATTAGTCAGGGCATTGAGTATTGGAGCTGGGACATTATGTTTCAGTTGTATAAGTTTTGAACATTGTCCAAGAAAGACTGAAATGGAGTACTGTGTATAGTTTTGGTCACTCTGTTATAGAAAAGAAGACTAAAGTGGAAAAAGTGCAGAAAAAATCTACAAAGATGTTGCCAGGATCTGAGTTATAGGCAGAGGTTGATCAAGATAGGCTTGATTTCCTTGGAGTGCAGGAGAAAGAGGGATGACCTTATGAAAATGTATAAAATAATGAGAAGCATCGATAAAGTGGAGAGTAACAGCCTTTTCCTCAGAGTAGTGAAGTCCTAAACTAGGGGGAATAGATTTAGGGTGAGGGGAAAGATGTAAATGGGACCCAAGGGGCAACTTTTTCATGCAGAGGGAAGTGACTATATGGAACAAATTACCAGAAGAATTGGTTGAGGCAGGTATGATCATTTAAGAAACATTGGATAGATAGGGAAAGGAGCAGAGCTTTTAGAAGGATATGGGATGACCATGGGAAATTGGAGGCATTATATCATTAGAATGGATTTGTTAGGTGTATCCACACTGTATTGCTTTATGACTCTCTATGATTCCAGGTTATGAATAAACAAGCAAATTAGAGCAATGTGTTCTTAGTCCTGCCAAGTCTGTTCCAGAGTGGTCATGACATGGACTTTACAGCCCCAATTTAGGTTGGCAATGATGGAAATAAGAATTATGTGAATAAAGTTTCACAATCCAATGTCTAAGCTTGTTTTCTCAGCATTGAAAATAACCCATTTCATGATCTAATAACACAAATTTTTAAGTAAGTAAGAAAATATTTTATTGATAAATAAACACTTCTCGAGCTTTCTGCGTAGTACAGGTTTTGATTTCAACCAATGTTAAAATCGGGGATGATGCCTAGGCATGTCTGCTCTGGTGGTATATAGTATATACCCCCATTGTCCCTTTTGATTGGCTAGTCCTCATCCAATCAAGTTTCCGCTGTCCCAGCTTGTTTACAATCAAATTCCAGTTCTTACTTCGAGCGAGACCTTCATCTTTGTTAAAATTATTTTCCTTTAGTTTTATTTCAATGGCTTCCTTCACCAGGCAGCCCCAAAACCCATTGGCAGGGTACAGTGGATTGGTGCCGTCAAAGTCAATCCTACGGCCATTGTAAATGCAATGTTCTGCTACCACTGATTTCTCCAGACAACCCAAATGGATACACCTCCTATGCTCCTTGATGTGGGCATCCACTGTGATCCCCATCTGGCCGATATACTTTGCTCTACATTCACAGGGAATCCTGTAAATGCCAGAGGAAAAGAATTTTAACAAAGATGAAGATCTCGTTCTAAGTAAGAACTGAAATTCAGTTGTTAACAAAGTGGGACAGTGGAAACTTGATTGGATGAGGACTAACCAATCAGGAGGGACAGACGATAGGGTTATATATATCACCGGGCAATCAATACCTGTACCTGGCTGGAAGCCCAAGAAGAGTATAATTGTCATATAAACCGGGAAAGCACCAGATCCTTTTTAAAAAATGTTATTGATGTTAATGAAAATGCTGACTAGCATCTGCAGAATCTTTTGTGCTTATGATTAGCCAATCTTTTCTGTGTTTCCACAAAAGGTATAAATAATTAGCAATTTATTGGTCAGTTCTATAAATAATCCACTGTCTTTGTCTTGGGAGATCTCTTGATAATCAGGTAGCCTTTTGCTGTCCATTTGAGCTTTGAACATAGGAATATTCAAAGTATGTTTCTAAAGCAGAAAGCCATGAGGGTAAGAGTTTTTCAGGCTTCGTTGTTTGGAAAAAATATATACATTTTCAGGAATTCTCTTTAACAGCCAGTGCAACACTTTTAAGAAAAAATATAACACGGGATGGACAGAATTTGTCAAGCTGGGTAGAAAACAAGCTCCCACAAGCAACAACATTTGTATGTTGGTTAAGAGATAAGTATTGAACTGAACACTGTAAAGGACTTCGCTGTACGTTTTTTGAATAGAAGGAAGATTTCCAGTGATAGGGAGGGGTGAAACAAAGGCTGGTCGGTGATAAGTGGAACCAGATGTGTGGGAGGGATCTGCCTATGGGCAGGTGACACTGTGTGGGGGAGGGAGAATTGGGAATGTTGAGAAAGAGGCTGGGGCTGATATGTGCTACCAGATAAGAGGACAGGGGAACCAAATGGGGGATGAGGAGTAGACAGGAAAGGGGAAATCAAGGGAAAGGAAACCCATGTAGCACACATGTGACTGATAGGCAGATAGAACTAGGTGCAAAGAGAAGTTTTGGCAATAGGTTGGGGGGAGGTATAGAAATGTGGACAAATAGAGGTGCAAGTGGGAATGGACTAAAACGAGGGGACAAAGCCTCAAGATTTGGGGGAGTAGCTTTAGGATGGAGATGAGGAGAAACTGCTTTTCCCAGAGAGTGGTGAATCTGGAATTCTCTGCCCAATGAAGCAGTGGAGGCTACCTCAGTAAATATATTTAAGACAAGGCTGGATAGATTTTTGCATCGTCGGGGAATTAAAGGCTATGGGGAAAAGGCAGGTAGGTGGAGATGAGTCCATGGCCAGATCAGCCATGATCTTATCGAATGGTGGAGCAGGCTCGATGGGCCAGATGGCCAACTCCTGCTCCTATTTCTTATGTTCTTATGTAAAGGGGGTATGGATTACCTGAAATTAGAAAACCAGAATCAGGTTTATTATCAACAACTACCACTACCCAATTAAGTTCTCCCAATGACGTGTGCCTCAATATAGCCTCTAACAACCAAGTCCAGCTCCTGGCCTTCAGGTGTGGTTTAGCTACTAAGCCTGGTGGAACCATTTCTACTGACAGGAGAAGGGGCAAAGGTGGGTTACTGCGGCCATAAAAGCAGTCACTTCGGGTAGATGGCGCTCGTCAGTGTGTTTGGCAGCTCATGTAGGAGAAGTAAAACTCTGATCTCAAACCTCCTCTGCCTTGCAGCTATACCCTCTCATGGGGAAGGCTTTGGGAGTAAACCCCGAGGGAAAAATCCAGAGCTGGAGCCCCTAAGGCCATCCTACCTTGAGTTGAATTCTGACTGGCAACTCCTGCTGGAGCCAAACTGTATCAGTCTCCACTGTTCCTTTGCGTCGGATTCGTGGGGTGGGGGGACTTGCTACGTGGGCAACAACTTGCTCTCCATATTGTACTGCCCCGGCTTGGACGCAATATCCATAGTTAACCCTGACCAACAGAGGCCTCAGACATTGTAACAATGTAAAAATTACAAAAATAAATGCAGAAGTATATTTCATGATCATACACAATCATGTTTCCTTTTCCAGTTTCTGACACAGACATTGTTCACAATGTGGCATTTGTGATGATTTGTCTGCAGATTTTAGAACCAGCTTTTTTATACTGTTTTTATTGAAGAAATTATTGAATTAATAATTCAATGTGCACAGGTTGTCACTGGGCAAAAAATTGCACAGCACAGCACTGGTCATTACAAATTAGAGGGAACATGTCACGGTCCTGATCGTTTATTCCCTAGTTTCCTCTAATTTTCTTTGATTGTGGCATGGTTCCGACTGTTAATTTCCCAATTGCTTCTAATTTTCTTTGATGACGGCACACCTGGTTTCCATCAGGACCTGCAGTATAAGAAACCCGTGTTACAAACCCTAGTTGCCAGATCGTTGGTCTTTTTCCTGTGTGATAACTAACATTTCCTGACTGCTTAGAACCGTTTGTTCTAAGTTTAGCTCCAGTTTCAAGGTTTACCTATGAGATTCCGTCTCTCTGAGTCAAGACTCCACGCCAAGTCTCTGTGTCAAGGCTCTGTGTCAAGTCTCTGTGTCAAGGCTCTGTGTCAAGGCTCTGTGTCAAGTCTCTGTGTCAAGTCTCTGTGTCAAGGCTCTGTGTCAAGGCTCTGTGTCAAGGCTCTGTGTCAAGGCTCTGTGTCAAGGCTCTGTGTCAAGTCTCTGTGTCAAGGCTCTGTGTCAAGGCTGCATATCAGAGCTCCATGTCAAGATCTCTCCTGTTTGCTGTTCGGCGCTTACGCCTGAGTAAGCATCCTAACTCAGTCTCCGTGCCTGTGTCCTGCATTTGGGTTCGCCTCATTTGCCACGTTCCATTGCAACAGAACGATCTGGCCACAATGGACCCAGCAGACATGAATACCTGCAACAAGCCCTCGCCAGCCAGGGCTTCCTATTGGGTCTGCATGATCAATTTCTCTGGTATGTTGTAGAGAACCTCTGTTCCCTGTCTGCTAACGTAAAGAAGATCAGTGACCAGGTGGACCGAGTATCCACTCATCTTAGCCGATCGGTCCTCTCCTAGAACTCTGTCAAACCTGTCCAGACAGTCTGTAGTGGCAACCCCCTACATGTCAGCAGCACTCCGCCAAGAAGAGCCGCACGTACCTAAACCAGAACACTACGCTGGGGATTTAGGAAGTGCCAGGCCTTCCTTCTGCAATGCTCCTTGGTATTCGATCAGCAGTCATCCACGTACTCCACAGATAAGTCAAAGTCTGCTTATATCATGGGGTTGTTGCGGGGAAATGCCGGGCTGGGATAATCAGCCGGAAATCTGCTCTTCATACCCCACCTTTATCACAGAAATGAGAAAGGTCTTTGATCACCCCGTCCGCGGTAAAGATGCCGCTAAGCGTCTACTCACTCTCCATCAGGGCTCACGCAGTGTTGCTGAATATTCCATGGAGTTCCAGACATTAGCGGCTGACTCGGGTTGGAATGATGAGGCACTCCAAGGGGTATTTTGGAATGGCCTCAGTGACATGGTGAAAGATAAGTTGGCGGCAAAGGATGACACTGACAGCCTGGATTCATTGATCTCCCTAACCACCAGGTTGGACAATCGTCTTCAAGAACGCCGTGGGGAGAGAACTGGTCGTACACCACCTTTGGCCACTCCATGCCACTCATTTCCGCCTCCCACCAGCACAAGCTTCTCTTCTCCTCCCGCTCCTAGAATAGCCCCAGCCCAGAACAGAACATTCCCTTCTGTTCCCTGAACCCGGATGTAGATCCAAGCTATTTTAAGTTACAACCAACAGTCCCTGCCTCTGTCCGCTCTAGTGGACTCTGGCGCCGAGGGAAACCTGTTGGATGAAAGCATAGCTTCCTGGGCTGGAATTCCTCAGGAGCAGTTGAGTACCCCTCTGAAAGCCCGGGCACTAGATGGTAGACTTCTGGCCCAAGTCACACACTGCACACCACCCCTGTCTCTTATTCTCTCTGGGAACTATCGGGAACAGGTACAATTTAACTTAATTTCCTCTCCTCAAGCTCCTCTAGTTCTTGGGTACCCTTGGTTAAGCCACCATAATCCCCACATTGACTGGTCCACCGGGAAGAGAGTCAGCTGGAGTCCGTTCTGTCACTCCACTCTCCTACAGTCAGCCCTTTCCCCTGTTAAAATCACTGCAACCTCATCTGCCTCTGAAACCCCTGACTTATCCAAAGTTCCAGCAGAATATCACGACCTAGGACAAGTGTTTACACAACGGGCCCTTTCCCTGCCTCCACACCGACCTTACAATTGTGCTATTGACCTTCTCCCCAGAGCCCCCCTACCCACTAGTCGGCTTTATAACCAGTCCCGACCAGAAAGGGAAGCAATGGAGGCTTACCTAAATGAATCTCTCATGGTGGGCATTATCTGACCCTCATCCTTCCCTGCTGGCGCAGGTTTCTTCTTTGTGGGGAAGAAAGACGGTTCACTGCGCCCCTGCATTGACTACCGAGGCCTTAATAGCATAACCATAAAGAACAAGTATCCACTACCCCTTCTCAACTCTGCTTTTGAACCACTTCATGGAGCCACCATCTTCTCCAAGTTGGACCTACGAAGTGCCTACCATCTGGTCAGAATAAAGGAGGAAGATGAGTGGAAAACAGCATTTAACACCCATCTTGATCACTTCGAATACCTGGTCATGACATTCGGCCTCACCAATGCCCCCGCCGTCTTTCAAGCCCTGATAAACGATGTCCTTAGAGACTTTATTAACTGTTTTGTGTTTGTTTATTTGGATGACATCTTAATCTTCTCCAGCAGTCTTCAGGAACACACCCACCATGTCTGTTAGGTTCTATAGAGGCTTTGGGAGAACAAACTATTCGTTAAAGCTGAGAAGTGTGAGTTTCATGTCCCCTCAGTCAGCTTCTTAGGGCGCATCATTGAGAGCGGGCGAGTGAGAGCGGATTCCGAAAAGATCCGGGCAGTGGCAGAGTGGCCAAAACCCATGACATGCAAGCAACTCCAGCGATTTCTGGGGTTTTCTAACTTCTATCGTCATTTCATCAGGGATTACTC
The DNA here is from genome assembly GCF_048418815.1 of Hemitrygon akajei. Taxonomy (NCBI): domain Eukaryota; kingdom Metazoa; phylum Chordata; class Chondrichthyes; order Myliobatiformes; family Dasyatidae; genus Hemitrygon; species Hemitrygon akajei. The sequence continues at coordinate 61,242,382 of NC_133137.1, forward strand.
GACTCACTTTACCTACGACTCCTTTTCATTGGGACCACGAAGCTGACTCAGCATTCTTGGAGCTGAAGAGGTGTTTCACCTCTGCTCTCATCCTGGTCCAACCAGACTCCTCTTGTCAATTCACTGTGGAGGTCGACGCCTCTGACTCTGGGGTGGGAGCGGTCCTCTCCCAACGTTCAGGCCCTGACCAAAAACTTCATCCCCGTGCCTTCTTTTCTCACTGGCTGTCCCCCGCTGAGTGAAATGACAACGTAGGGACCCAGGAGATACTGGCCATCAAACTGGCTTTGGGGGAATGGAGGCACTGTCTTGAGGGAGTGAAACATCTGTTTATCATCTGGACTGATCACAAGAACCTCGCATACATCCCAACCGCCGAACGCCTGAATTCCCGACAAACCCGTCGGGCATTATTGTTTGGCTGGTTCAGGTTCACCCTCACCTATTGTCTGGGGTCCAAGAACAGGAAACCCGATGCTCTCTGCCTTCAATACGTATCCAAGGAGGGCCTTCCCAACCCCGAGACCATCCTTCCACCATCCTGTGTATTGGCTGCCCTCACCTGGGAGATCGAGTCCATAGTCAAAGAGGCCCAACGGACTCAGCCAGGCCCAGGCAACAGACCCGCCAATCGCTTCTTTGTGCCCGATTCTGTTCGATCTCAGGTTCTCCAAAGGGGGCACACTTCTCGTTTTGCTTGCCATCCCAGAATTGATTGGACTCTGTCCCTTCTGAAGAGACATTTCTGGTGGCCCTCCATGGATGCTGACACCCATTCCTGTGTCTCTGTCTGTTCTGTGTGTGCCCGTGGAAGAGCCTCCCACCAACCAATTGCTGGGTTGCTTCATCCTCTACCTGTCCCCAGCCGCCCTTGGTCTCACATCGCGCTGGACTTCGTTATGAGACCACCCCCTTCACATGGGAACACTGCTATACTCACCGTGGTGGACCACTTCTCCAAAGCCGTGCACTTCATAGCCCTTCCCAAACTCCCTACGGCCCGTGAAACAGCCGACCTTCTCGTCCATCACGTCTTCGGCCTTCATGGGATTCCCTCTGACATTGTTTCTGACCGGGGCCCCCAATTCATCTCTCAAGTCTTGAAGTCTCTTTGTCAAGCTCTTTGGAGCCTCAGTAAATCTGTCGTCCGGCTTTCATCCACAGACGAATGGTCAAACAGAATGAACAAACCAAGACTTGGAAGCAGCACTGCTCTGCATAACCACCAACAACCCGTCTGCCTGGAACACCCATCTCACTTGGGTGGAGAACGCCCACAACTCCCTGGTCAGCACCGCCACTGGAATGTCTCCCTTCGAATGCTCCCTCGGTTCCCAACCCCCTCTGTTCTCCGCTCATGAAGACGACATTGCTGTGACTTCTGTCCAGGCCCATCTCTGCCGGTGCTGCAATATCTGGAGAGACGGACACACGGCCCTGCTCTGCTCAGCCGACTGCAACTGGAAGATTGCCAATCACCATCGGCTTCCTGCACCTGATTATCTGTCTGGTCAGAAGGTTTTGCTCTCCTCTAAAGACATTCCCCTCAAGAATGAACCCAGGAAACTCACCCTTCGCAACCTGGGACCATTCAAGATTGAAAGTATAATCAACCCTTCGGTGGTCAGACTCAAACTGCCCGGATCCATGCACAATCATCCAGCATTCCACATTTCCCAACTGAAACCAGTATCTATCAGCCCTTTGTGCCCTCCTGCCGAACCCCCTCCACCTGCCCGGATCATTGACGACCGCCCAGTGTACACCGTCCAGCGAATACTGGATGTGCACCACCGAGGCAGAGGCCTCCGGTACCTGGTCGATTGGGAGGGATTCGGCCCGGAGGAACGCTCCTGGGTTCCCCGTTCCTTCATCCTGGACCCTTCCCTCATTCGTGATTTCCATCGGGACAATCCAGGTAAGCCTGGTGGTTCACCTGCAGGCTCCTGTTGGTGAGGGGTGGGGGGTACTGTCACAGTCCTGATCGTTTATTCCCTAGTTTCCTTTGATTGAGCCATGGTCCCAACTGTTAATTTCCCCATTGCTCCAGTTTAGCTCCAGTTTCAAGGTTTACCTATGAGACTCCATCTCTCTGAGTCAAGGCTCCGTGTCAAGTCTCTGAGTGAAGGCCCCGTGTCAAGGCTCCATATAAAGGCTCTGGGTCAAGATCCCTCCTGTTTGCCATTCGGAGTTTACACCCGTGTAAGCATCCTAACTCAATCTCCATGCCTATGTCCTGCACTTGGGTTCACCTCCATTGCAACCGAATACTGGCTAGCAGTAGAGAAGGGCAAGTACTGAAGGTTGATGTGGGCATGGGAAAGGGCAGGTGAACTGACATGCAACCAGAAGTTTTAAGAGGCCATTACAGAGTGCAGGTGCTCCACAAAATGGTTGCCTTGTCTACACTGATGTAGAAGAGGCCAGACTGGGAGCTCTGAAAGCAGTAGACCATATTGCATGAGGTGTACAAGAATATTTGCCTCTCTTGGAATGGTTGTTTAGGTTTCTGGATGGTGGTGAGGGACGAGGTGAAGAGGCAAGTATCTCCCACAGGAGAAGTGCCAAGGAATGGGGAGAGGTGGAGCAGAAGGGATGAGTGGACCGGGGAATCATGGAGAGAGTGGCCCCTGCACAAGGCACTGAGAAGCACAAAAATGAGGGAGGGTGATGGGGGAAAATGCAGTGGGATCTAATTGGAATTATGAGGGATGCAGAGGTTACTGTGGTGAAAGGTGAGAACAAGGGGAGTTAGGTTGAGAGCAGACATGTTGGGGATGGAGGAAATACACGTGAGAGTTCCATCATCCACTATAGAAGGGAAGCCAATTTCTGGAAGAAGGAGAGCATTTAGGAAGTCCTCATCTTGAGAACAGGGGTGACACAAATGGAGAAAATGAGAAAACGAGATGGTGCCCTTGCAGAAGTCATTGTGAGTGGAGCTGTAGTTGAGGTAGTTGTGTAAGTCAGTAGGTTTTTGAGAGATATTGGTGGTTAGCTTATCGCCTGAGATACAGATTTCCACAAAAGGCAGAAAAGTGTCAGAAACAGTCCAGCTGAATTTGAGGGCAGAATGGAAGGTGGTGGCAAAGGTGATAAAATTGACAAGTTTCATGTGGTCAAGTTGAGCATTTGGTTCTATGTCATTCCATTTTCCCTCCCCAATCTCATGCAAACAGTGTTTGATTTAGGATTTATCGGCCAGCAAAATAAATTCTGCAAGGAGTGGCTCTTCCCAAACGTTTAGGCCCATAAAATTTTGGCAAAGCAAACCAGTCAGAGGAAACATGAGGAAAATACAACTGAGTAGTGCAGCATATGAACTGTACAGCGTGCGGCCCAAAGAATGGAATGTTTTCATGGATGGGAAATCTGCATTTACACTCGGTGGGTAGGGAGTGGACTAATTTGTGGAGTGAACAGGGTTGATAGAATTTTTCAGACTTACTAAAGGGAGAAGCTGCTGTGCCTCCAGATTCTTCATAAACAGCACTTAAAGAACTACTAGATAATAATTAGACATGCTGTGTGACATTTTGCTCCTCTGTGTGAAGGCACATTAAGAAAGCAGGGGTTGTCAGGAAGACCACCCCTCCTGAATGCAAGTGACAGTTCGTGCTCAGACTGTTTGATCAGCTTTCCAGCACGTTTACTCATTTATGAAAATCGCCCGCAGTACAATTGTCCCTTTAGGGAACTCAATCAAGTATAACGTGTATGTAAGATTTTGAAGGAAGTATTAGAGGAGTGACAGGTAAGATGTACAGGTAATGGAAATTTAGAGGATTAGAGAACAAAGGTCTCGTGTAGTGTAATGAAATTGTATAATTTATGCTTTTTGTGTGAATGTTGTGTCTCTGATGCTATGTGGAAACTATGTTACTGTAAGTAAATTTTATATTGCACCTGTGCAAATATGTACTTGTGCACATGACATTAAACTCAACTTTGACTTGGCTTTGACTTTGATCCACAAGGTGTGACAGGAAGCATCAGGGCATATGGCTCGACAGCAAATAAAGGTAAGTGGGCAGAATCTCTGGCCTGAGAGCTAGGATATTTGAGAGGGATGATAAATCAGCCATGGTGGAATGGTGGAGCAGGCTCAGTAGGCTAAATGGCCTAATTCTGCTCCTAAGTCTTATGGTTGTATAAGGTGGGAGAGCTTTCCCTCACATCCTGCTTAATATTCATCCTGAAAAGGTTTCTTGGCAAAGCAGCTTCTCTTCTGATGAGTTTGATTTCTTAGGTTCAAAGATGAAAATTATAGAAGGAAACCACCAGTGCCTTACTTCACTGCATTTCAGCCCATTTACAAAATAGTCCACACCTTTATTCCTTCTGCCAGTGCATGATCATGCACTTCCCTACATTGTATTCCATCTGTAACTTCTTTGCCCATTCTCTAAATCTGTCTAAGTCCTTCTGTGGACCATTCTGCTTCCTCAGCACTACCTGCCCTTCCATCTATCCTTGTATCGTCCACAAACTTTGCTACAAAACCATCAATTCCTTCATCCAAATAATTGACATACAATGTGAAAAGAAATGGTCCCAACACCAATTCCTGCGGCACACCACTAGTCACTGACAGCCAACCAGAAAAGGTCCCCTTTATTCCCACACTTTGCCTCCTGGCAGTTGGCCAACCTTCTATCCATGCTAGTACCTTCCCCATAATCCATGGGTTCTTATTTTGTTAAGCAGCCTTGTCTGCAGCACCTTGTCAAAGGCCTTCTGAAAATCTAAATCTTGGCATGGAAACTCTTGCAACATACACAAAGTGCTGGAGAAACTCAGTAGGTCAGGCCTCATCTATGGAAAAGAAGTACAGTTGACTTTTTGGGCCAAGACCCTTCGGGAGATCTGGAGAAAAAAAGGTGAGGAGTAGATTTAAAAGATGGGGATGGGGGAGAGAAACACAAGGGGCTAGGTGAACCTGGAAGGGGAGGGATGAAGTAAAGAGCTGGGAAGTTATTTGGCGAAAGAGATACAGGGCTGGAGAAGGGGGGGGGGGGGGGTTCCAATAGGAAGGAACAGAAGGCCATGGAAGAAAGAAAAGGGGGGAAGAGCACCAGAGGAAGGTGCTGAGCAGGCAAGGAGAAAAGGTGAGAGTGAGAAAAGGGGTGGGAGGCCATTACCAAAAGTTAGAGAAATTGATGTTCATGCAATCAGGTTGGATGGCTACCCAGACAGAATATAAGGAGTTGTTCCTGCTGAAGTGTCTTGGCCCCAGACGTCAATCATGCTCTTTTCCATAGACGCTGTCTGGCCTGTTGAGTCCCTCCAGCATTTTGTGTGTGTGGCGTACATTTACAAGATGCATTTGTTGTTCCTTTACACGCCTTGTGGCGTGTCAGGCTGCAACCTTGCTGTTTTTATCTATTTTTAACAAGATCAAGTTGCTAGCTCGATGGTCAACCCAGCACAGATGGTCCCCACACAAAGCATGCAAGGAGCTGGCTGGATCTGAACCTGGGCCCACTCACCTCCAAGTCCAGTGCGGCTGCCACTACACCACTGACCAACAATTTTCATACAGAGCTTCTATAGTGCCTTGTTATTGACACAAACAGAGACAGATTTATATGGATAATGGTTAAAGAATAGCTCAGTTTAGCCCCTCTAATGCTCCTATAAATCTCACTTGGTTTGAACCTGAAGCATATTAGTTTATACAAAGCCAATCTAATAGCAATTTAATTTTATATCTTTACACACTGTATGAAGGTTACTAAGGTGTAATTATTTCATTGCTTTCTCTTGAGCCTTGCTGTGTGCAAATTGCTTGCTGAGATTTCCTGTTCTATAACGAACTTTAAAAGGCTGTCAAGCTTTGAGAGATCTTGAGGAAAGGCATGATATAATAGGGAATAGGGAATCACACCGCCATGTGTTTTCTTGAAAGCATTGCTGCTGCTTTGAAACTGGGTTCTGTTTCCTTTCCTAAGGCTAACAATTCAGTCCTGCTACTTTCCTTCATACGGCCATGGCAAAGGCAAAATAAACCCCTCTCCTGATCGAAGTGCCAATTCCTTTTCCATGACTCTGCTCTATTCTAATGATACATCCTCAGTTACACTGGGACACCTCATCAGTGATATAATCTGGGGCTATCGGGTGTGTTGGGCCTTCTAGCGACAGACACGCTCACCCAGGTGGCCCAGCCACAGTTGATCAGGCCCTGGCGTGTGTCCCAGCAGTACTGGCCTACAGGTCGTACCTCTTGATCCAGCGCCCTCTGGAGGTTCGCTAAGCATCCTCTGTGATGGTCCTGATGGGTTTATTCTTTGCAGCCCCTGTAATGCCAAGGAGAGAGTAGATTCTGCACAGTGAGCAGCCAGCAAAACCTCTACTATAGGCCCTAATAACAGTTGCCCATGGAATCTCCAAGGCTGAAATCCCTATTACTGTGGGCAATACTATTTTCCTGTGCACTCTTGTCTGACGCCATGGGTAACTCTGTTGGCTCTGCATTTTCTAGCCTCTCTACCCCTCCCCCTCTTGATGCCAATATTATCCATGTATTCTTTCTTATGGTTAAAGAGTTGGCTTTATTTAACTTAAAAATCTAAAGCAATGAGTAGTTTAATACTTAACACTTCACTGTGGTGACAGAAGTGCTTTTGTTTCCTGCTGGAGGTCATTTCAAAAAAGAAACTTCCATCTCAAGTTTAATCTTGCCAAGACATGCAGCAAATGGCACTTTGCCACATTACAGGATATTTACACACTGAATGTTGAGATTGTATTTACAGTTTTATTAGAATACTTTGATCACATGGCAGTGTTGTAACTCCTTCCAGCCTTCTATTATTCATGTAGCTCATTTATGAATTGTTGACAATTTTCCTTGGCTCCAAGCCAATGCTGCAACCTTCTCTGAATGCAATTCAGGTTACAGACTGCCTCTACCTCGATTCAGATGGCCATGCTGTGTTTCCATTCAAGTGTTGGAAATAGTGGGTTTGGTTTTGGCTTGGGCACCAGTTTGAAGAAGCTTTTAGTTGTCAAGGGAAACTAAATCGAGTAGATTCAGCATTTGAGTTTTTTGTTGGTGCAATGCCAAAAGTACTTCTGATTGGTAGTCTGGGACTCAGAGATAGATCTGGGTCTGGATATATGAACAGAAGATACCCCTGACATTTCTATTTTCCCTTCATTCCTGAAAACATCTGATGCAAGTTGAACACTACTCCCACAACAAAAAACATATTAACATTGTGGCATTATGAAATGGGAGAAATTCATATCTCTTCATTTCCAACAATGTTGTAATGTTTTCTATGCCATAATATAAATGTGTATAATATAGGTGGTGTCTCAGCGTGATATGTGCAGAAGTACTGGTTTGGACTGGTGCTTAGTGGGAAAGCAGGGAGGAAACTATTTTCGCTAGAGATGGAGATGGGTTAGAGGCAATGTTTAGTAAAAGCTATTTTAGAGCACATAGCAATCTAATCTGGACTGATAATGTTTTATTCATATGTAAATAAGGTTGCCCACTTGGACACTATCAAACTCAGCAACTTTCCACTGTGGGTTTGTGTATATAGTACAGTGCAGTCCCTTTGGCCCATGATGCTGTGCTGACCTTTTAATCTCCTCCAAGCTTTGCTCCCACATAGTCCTCCATTTGTCCTTCATCTATGTACCTGTCTAAGAGTCTCTTAAATTACAGTAATGTATCCACCTCCACCAGACGTTCCAAGCACCTACCAGTCTTGTGTACAATCCCTACCCCTGACATCCCCCCTATAATTTCCTTCAATTATCTTAAAATTATGCCCTTTTTTATTAGTCAAGTAAAAAGGCGCTGCTTGTCCACTCTATTTATGTCCCTTTTCATTTTGTACAGCTCTTTCAAGCCACTTTGAATCCTCTTTTGCTCCAAAGAGAAAAGCCCTAGCTTGTCCAACCTTGCCAGTTCAAGTTCAAATTTAATTGTTATTCAGCCATATAGGAATCTTCATGAATACAACCAAACAAGACAGTGTAAGACAAGATCCATAATCCAGGCAACATAAAACTCCCCTGCACCCTCTTTAAAGCTTCCACATCCTTCCAATAATGTGGTGACCAGAAATGAACACAATACTCCAAGTGTGGTCTGACCAGAGTTTTATAGAGGTGCCGCTCTTGAACTCAGTTCCCTAACCAATGAAGGCCAATATACCATACACTTCCTTAACCACTCCGTCAACTTGTGTGGCAACTTTGAGCGACCTGTGGATATGGAGGTTCCTCTGTTTCTCCACGCCGCTAAGAATCCTGCCATTCACCTTGTAGACTGCCTTCAAATTGGACCTTCCAAAGTGTATCACTGCTAAATTCCTCCTTCATTTTGTGTGTGTCACTTCATACCTTTCAGGATTGAACTTCTCGTTCCAGCGCTGCATCCCATCAATGTCCCATTGTAACCTATGACAATTTTCCACACCATCCACAACACCACCAGCTTTTGTGTCATCTGCAAACTTACTAACCCAACCTTCCATTTCCTCATCCAAGTCATTTATAAATATCATAAAGAGCAAGAGTTCCAGAACAAATCCCCACAGGACACCACAGTCGCTGACCTCCAGGCAGAAAATGCATCATCTACAACCACCCTTTGCCTTCCGTGGGCAAGACAATTCTGAATCAATACAGCAAAGTTTCATGGGATCCCAAGTGTTCTGACATTCTGAATGAACCTAGCAAGGGGAACATCTTGTCTTACTAAATTCCATGTACATCATATCCACTGCTCTACTTACTTTCATCAACTTGTTTTGTCACTTCTTCAAAGAATTCAGTCAGGCTTGTGAGCTATGACTTCTGCCTCTCCAAATGGTTTTGTAACCCTCTCTCCGGAGCTCTTTACAAACTTGGCTCGTTAGCTAACTCTGCTTCCAGCCACATGATTCAGCAGCGAGAAGGCCACCGTTCATAAACAATGTACATCTCGGGATTCAACCAAACAGGAATGTTGTGAATTCCGATTAAAGGAACCTCGATTTGAGCAAATGCTGTGTAAATATGCTCCATACACGGTTATCAATTGCCAAAAAAATAGCAGATTGTAAACTGTATAAAATTATAAAGTATGTTTGCCAATTTCAGTTTTATCAAATGGTTAATAGGAAAATGTAAAGAAAAAAAATCCATTACAGTTAAGCCAGTCTAAATGTGCACATAAACATTGGAGCTCATTTCTGTAGAGGTTGTGTGTATCGCTTTACTCACGATACTTATTTTCATCACCAAACACAGGTAAAACTTCCTTTCTTGGACTCCTTTGTCTCATGAAGCACTCTTCGCATTCAGGTCTTCCTTTGGATTGGATCTTCCAGGCGTCCTCGCCGATCCTCTCCTCTCCTCTCCTGATCCTCTCTTCTCCTCTCCCACATCCTCTCCTTTCCATATCTCCCACCAAAAGACCACAAACTCGACTGCTATCCATCAGTAATCTCTCTCCACCCAGCTCTCTATAGAAACTTCTCTCCATCCCACCATCCTGATTGGCCAACACAACATTTCTAAGTTAGTCAATGTGTTTCCTTGTCTCTAGCTGAAACCAAAACACTCTTGCCAGCAGGACACACTGCTTTTAAAGAAATTGTTAAAATAAAATACCTCACACAGCATACCGGTACCGAAGAAGCCACAACCAAAGGAGTTGAATGACTTCAGACCTGTTGCCTTGACGTCGCACGTGATGAAGACCATGGAACGGCTGATAATACAGAATCTGAGGCCACAAACCAGGCACGCCCAGGATCCTCTTCAGATTGTGTATAAGGAGAAGGTGGGAGTGGAGGATGCTATCACGTATTTGCTGCACAAATCACTCTCTCACCTAGAGGGGGTCAGTTGTGCTGTGAGGATTACATTCCTTGACTTCTCTAGTGCCTTTAACACCATCCAGCCCAAGATCTTAAGGCACAAACTAACGGAGATGGGAGTAGACTCTCACATGGTGGATTGGATAGTGGACTACTTGACAGATAGACCTCAGTATGTGCGGTTGGGAGACTGTAGGTCTGACACGGTGGTCAGCAGCACAGGGGCGCCGCAGGGAACCGTACTCTCTCCGGTCCTGTTCACCCTGTACACATCAGACTTCCAATATAACTCGGAGTCCTGCCATGTGCAGAAGTTCGCTGATGACACGGCCATAGTGGGGTGTGTCAGGAATGGACAGGAGGAGGAGTATAGGAAACTGATACAGGACTTTGTGATATGGTGCAACTCAAACTACCTGCGTCTCAATATCACCAAGACCAAGGAGATGGTGGTGGACTTTAGGAGATCTAGGCCTCATATGGAGCCAGTGATCATTAATGGAGAATGTGTGGAGCAGGTTAAGACCTACAAGTATCTGGGAGTACAGTTAGACGAGAAGCTAGACTGGACTGCCAACACAGATGCCTTGTGCAGGAAGGCACAGAGTCGACTGTACTTCCTAAGAAGATTGGCGTCATTCAATGTCTGTAGTGAGATGCTGAAGATGTTCTATAGGTCAGTTGTGGAGAACGCCCTCTTCTTTGTGGTGGCGTGTTGGGGAGGAAGCATTAAGAAGAGGGACGCCTCACGTCTTAATAAGCTGGTAAGGAAGGCGGGCTCTGTCGTGGGCAAAGTACTGGAGAGTTTAACATCAGTAGCTGAGCGAAGGGCGCTGAGTAGGCTACGGTCAATTATGGATAACTCTGAACATCCTCTACATAGCACCATCCAGAGACAGAGAAGCAGTTTCAGCGACAGGTTACTATCGATGCAATGCTCCTCAGACAGGATGAAGAGGTCAATACTCCCCAATGCCATTAGGCTTTACAATTCTACCGCCAGGACTTAAGAACTTTTTAAAAGCTATTATTAATGCTTTTTGAGATAGTGATTTAGATGCATATCATATTTTTTACTGAGTTAAGTATTGTATGTAATTAGTTTTGCTACAAGAAGTGTATGGGACATTGGAAAAAAGTTGAATTTCCCCATGGGGATGAATAAAGTATCTATCTATCTATCTATCTAGCCGTAGAAATCTTAACCAGGGCATTACTCTTGTAAATTCTGTCTCTACAAATCCTCTCCAATAGATTCCTCACCACTAATTTAAGACTAACTGGTTTATAGTTCCCAGGATGGTCTCTATGCCCTTTCTAGAACAAAGGAGTAATATTTGCCACCCTTCAATCTTCCAGTACTATTCCTGTTTCTATTTCTCCTACAAAATCCTATCTTGGCACCTCACTGTGGTATAGGAGTGACACTGGCCGAACATCAGCGAAGTACTCTGGCAGGTCTAACCTAGCCGTGAAGGTGATGTTCCATCGGTATACTACTAGACTGGATCTAGTAGTAGGGTCGTGGCTAGCTAAGTCAAGCAGGTAAGCATGCCTTTGCTACTTTGTAGGTTATGCCTCTTCAGGCAAAGGCTGCACCCAACGAGGATGCCGGCAGCAGGGCGCCCGATAGTGCCTGTGGCAGATGAATCCAAAAGGGTACAGTCACCTTGGTGGCATGTGGACGAACCGGAGTGCTGGTCAACAGATGGCATCACTAGTCTAGTTAGTTGTCACTGTGGGGCAGCTTCCTCATCTGCTAAGTCTGTTACACTCCTGTGTACCACTTAGCATCAGATTTGGAAGCCCAGAGAGACTGTATAGTGGGGGCATGACACCGTCTGTCTCATTACTGTGCAAGGTGTGTTGGAGTAGAGTTTCAGATGCAACCGATGTGGGAGACAGTGCCGATCCAGTGCTGGTCTTGTGGCCCACAAATGTGCCTGCAGAGACTAAACTCTCAGCACAGTCAACATCGAAATCGATGGACAGCCGAAGAAGAACTATTTCTGTGGCTAATGAGGACACCAAGGTGCAGCAATCTCTTCCTGCACTTCCCATAGTAACCTGCTGTACTGATCTAGAAGAAGATGACATCAGCGAACAATGCGACCAAGGTCGATATCATCCAGACAGTTCACAAAGCTACTTCTTTTAAGTGTTCTTTTTACTTTCAAATATGGCTCCGCTACTGTTGGAGCCTATGCTACACTTCAGTGGTGTATTTTCAGGCTGATTGAGTGATCTGGCGCTTTGCAGTCTCCGAGGATATTTGGTGAGGTTTCGAGTGAAGCATGCAGCCTGGAGGCCAAGAAGCCCGGAGGTGAGGTGCAAGCCTATGATCGACCCCATTTCTCGCTGATCTTGCCGATTAAGGTGTTGAGGAAGATTGAAATCATTGAGGTGAGAGCAGAATTCGAGTGGGTGTTTAGTGCCTCTCACTCGCCGTTGCCAGCGGAAGGTGTCTGCGTGTGATGGTCTCTTTCTTCCTCTCGCTCGCTGCTCTGGGAACGAGGCCTCTGCATTCAAATGGTCTCTCTCTCCCTCTTGTTCGATGCTGCTGGAGTCCTGGGTCTTGGGCAAGGTTTAATCAACACGGTTTGTGATTGGATTCTGTAGTTCACGTTATGACGTGATCTCCTTTTTTTGTTACTACTTTCATTGATGCAGCCAGCAGACGATCAACATGGTGCTGAATTGAACTGAACTGAATATGCCTGGGACTCTTTCGATTTTGTGTATTATATTCTGCTTTTTTTGTTTTGCTCATTTCTTTGCCATTTGTACAATTTGTTTTTTCTTACACGTGGGGGTGGGGTGTGGTTGTTGGTACTATTCTTTGAACAGGCTCCAAGGTTTTCTTTGTTTCGTGGCTGCCTATGGGAAAGTGAATCTCAGGGTTGTATAAGGCATACACACGAACTTTGATAATAAATGTTCTTTGAATCTTTCATCAACTGGCTGGAGTGTTCGCTGATATCTTTAACCTCTCCCTTTGGCAGCCTGTGGTACCCACCTGCTTCAAGCAGTGTCAAAGGATATGGTAAAACAACACACACAAAATGCTGGTGGAACACAGCAGGCCAGGCAGCATCTATAGGGAGAAGTACTGTCGACGTTTTGGGCCGAGATCCTTCATCAGGACTAACTGAAAGGAGAGATACTAAGAGATTTGAAAGTAGTGGGGGGAGGGGGAAATGCCATATGATAGGAGAAGACTGGAGGGGGTGGGATGAAGCTAAGAGCTGGAAAGGTGATTGGTGAAAGTGATACAGAGCTCGAGAAGGGAAAGGATCATGGGATGGGAGGCCTCCGGAGAAAGAAAGGGAGCACCAGCTGGAGATGGAGAACAGGCAGGGTGATGGGCAGAGAGAGAGACAAAAAACAAACAACTAAATATGTCAAGGATGGGGTAAGAAGGGGAGGAGGGGCATTAACGGAAGCTAGAGAAGTCAATGTTCATGCCTTCAGGTTGGAGGCTACCTAGCCAGTATATAAGGTGATGTTCCTACAACCTGAGTGTGGATTCATCTTGACAGTAGAGGAGGGCATGGATAGACATATCAGAATGGGAATGGGACGTGGAATTAAAATGTGTGGCTACTGGGAGATCCTGCTTTCTCTGGCAGACCGAGCATAGGTTTTCAGTGAAACGGTCTCCCAGTCTGCGTCGGGTCTCACCAATATATAAAAGGCCACACCGGGAGCACCGGACGCAGTATACCACACCAGCCAACTCACAAGTGAAGTGTCGCCTCACCTGGAAGGACTGTCTGGGGCCCTGAATGGTGGTGAGGGAGGAAGTGTAAGGGCAGGTGTAGCACTTGTTCCGCTTACAAGGATAAGTGCCAGGAGGGAGATTGGTGGGAAGGGATAGGGGGGACGAGTGGACAAGGAAGTCGTGTAGGGAGCGATCCCTGCAGAAAGCAGAAAGTGGGGGGAGGGAAAGATGTGCTTGGTAGTGGGATCCCATTGGAGGTGGCGGAAGTTACGGAGGATTATACGTTGGACCCAGAGGCTGGTGGGCTGGTAGGTGAGGACAAGGGGAACCCTATCCCGTGGGGTGGCAGGCGGATGGGGTGAGGGCAGATGTGCGGGAAATGGGAGAGATGCGTTTGAGAGAAGAGTTGATGCTGGAAGAAGGGAAGCCCCTTTGTTTAAAAAAGGAAGACATCTCCTTCATCCTGGAATGAAAAGCCTCATCCTGAGAGCAGATGCGGCGGAGACAGAGGAATTGTGAGAAGGGGATAGCATTTTTGCAAGAGACAGGGTGGGAAGAGGAATAGTCCAGGTAGCTGTGAGATTCTGTAGGCTTATAGTAGATATCAGTAGATAAGCCGTCTCCAGAGATGGAGACAGAAAGACCAAGAAAGGGGAGGGAGGTGTCAGAAATGGACCAGGTAAATTTGAGGGCAGGGTGAAAGTTGGAGGCAAAGTTAATGAAGTCAACGAGCTCAGCATGCGTGCAGGAGGCAGCGCCAATGCAGTCGTCGATGTAACGAAGGAAAAGAGAGGGACGGATACTCGTATAGAGTTGGAACATGGACTGTTCCACAAAGCCAACAAAAAGGCAGGCATAACTGGGACCCATGCGGGTGCCCATGGTTACACGCTTGGTTTGGAGGAAGTGGGAGGAGCCAAAGGAGAAATTATTGAGAGTAAGAACTAATTCCGCTAGATGGAGGAGAGTGGTGGTAGAGGGGAATTGGGTAGGTCTGGAATCCAAAAAGAAGCGAAGAGCTTTGAGACTGTTCGGGTGGCGGATGGAGGTATATAGGGACTGGATGTCCATGGTGAAAATAAGGCGGTGGGGGCCAGGGAACTTAAAAACATTGAAAAAATTCAAAGCGTGAGAAGTGTCACGAACATAGGTGGGAAGAGATTGAACAAGGGGGGATAAGACAGTTTCAAGGTATGCAGAAATGAGTTCGGTGGGGCAGGAGCAAGCTGAGACAATAGGTCTATCTGGACAGGCGGGTTTGTGAATCTTGGGTAGGAGGTAGAAACAGGAAGTGCGAGGTGTGGGTACTATGAGGTTGGTGGCAGTGGATGGGAGATCCCCAGAGCTGATAAGGTTGGTATAGGAGACAATGGCCTGGTGCTCCTTAGTGGGGCCATGATCAAGAGGTAAATAAGAGGAGGCATGATCAAGGGGTAAATAAGAGGAGGCATGATCAAGGATATGGTAATCTGCCTCAACGATTAGCATCCAGTAGCACTTGCATTCACTGTGATGAAGTGCTTTCAGAGGTTGGTGATGAAACACATCAACTCTTGCCTGAGAAGCAACTTGGATCCACTCCAATTTGCCTAGCATCACAACAGGTGTATAGCAGATGCCATTTCATTGGCTCTTCACTCAACCCTGGAACATCTGGACAGTGAAGATCATACATCAAGATACTCTTCATTGACGACAGCCTGACATTCAATACTACCACCTCCTCAAAACTAATCAATAAGCTTCAAGACCTAGCACTCAATACATCCTTGCTTACAGAGCCCAGTCAATTGGATTGACAACAACACCTCCTCCACAATGCTGTGTGCTTGGCCCCCTGCTCCACTGGCTTTATATTTATGACTGTGAGGCTAAGCACAGCTGTAAGATCATGTTTAAGTTTGCTGATGACACCAAAGTCATTAACTGAAACAAAGGTGGTGACGAATCAGCATATAACATGAAGACTGAAAATCTAGCTGAGTGGTGCCACAATAATAACCTGTCTCTCAATGTCAGCAAGACCAAGGAGATGATGATTGACTCCAGGAGGAGGAAACCAGAGGTCCGTGAGCCGGTCCTCATCAGGCAGTCAGAGATGGAGAGGATCAGCAATTCCTCAGTGTTACCATTTCAGGGGATCTGTCCTTGATCCTGCATGCAAGTGCTATTACAAAGAAAGCACAACAGCGCTCGTGCCTGACCTCAACACATCACAGTTCCACTTCCTGACCTTGGACAGTGACCGGCCCATTTCCTGCACATGATCCTGTCAAGCCAATGCAGACTGTCTGCCGATGAACAGTCCTGGCGTTATCGTCGGGGTTGCTGCTATCACTGTGGGGTTGAATGCTCAAAGCTGCAGCTGCTGGGAGAACTGCTTGGATTGTTCCGTGTTGGGAGGACTTTGACGGATGCACCCACTACACCATTTCTCCTTATGCTGGTGTCACGCTGATCTCTTGGAGTGAGGGGTGAATGCCTCTGTGGCAGCTGGTAATGTCCTAGACTGCCTGTTGGCTCAGGAGTTGAGCCAGCCCATGCCCACAACTGCCCTGGATGCTTCTCCTCTTGCATTTGGCCAGATCCTACAGCAGACATCAGTTTTGCGAGTGGGGATAGGGGAACGTGTGGAGGACATTTGTTTCCATGTCATTGATTCTCCTCACATACTGCTGGTCCTCGGGCATCCTCGGCTGTCCAAGCCTAACCCTTCAGTGGAGTGGAAGGAAGGGAGAAGGTCAAGCCGTTGCAAGAGGGAATGTTTTCAGTTTGGTGTTTCGAGCCCCAGTCTCTCCTGAGACCAGTGGTCAACGAGGAGGCCAACATTTGCTTGGGGTAACCTGAAGACTATGGGAAACCTAGTCCTTCCTCCACAGGCAGACAAGCTGGCTCCAGTCAACGGAACCATGTGTCCCAACCCTGTCTAGTTGGGGGTGCAGTGGAACTGGAGAGAATGGGTTGCTAGTTCAGGAGCAAGCCAAGAAGCTTGCCTAAAAGGTGCCCAAGACCCCTACCAGGCAAGCCTAAGGGAACCAGTTGCAATGTCCCATCTAAGGGAACAGCTGCAAAATGTAAACCCTTGGAGCCTCATCCCAGGAGGACAAAAACTATTTATGGTGCCTTGTTGCTGTTGTCTGAAGATACAGATGAGGATTGGATTTTGTTTCGACTCAAGACTCTAGTGAACCTATGGAAGAGATGTCAGGTCTGCTGAACCAACCCCACTACCTAAGGAGCCTCAGGAGTCATCCTTGGAGGGAGGCCTCAGGAGTAGATGCAACACCCAAGCTGCTGAAATCCCTCCCATCTACAAGGATTTGGAAGAGGTGTTCAGCAAGGGACAGGCCTTGACTCTTCCATTGCATTGACCCTACAACTATGCTATAGATCTACTGCCTGGTACTTGTCCTGCACAGGGTTGATTATACGCGCTCTCAGCCCTTCTCAGAAAAACATCATGATGGAGTACATAGAGGTGGTTCTTGCCATGGGATTCATTCGGCCCTGCACCTCACTAGCTGGCACAGGCTTCTTCCTCGTACAGGAAAAGGACGGGAGCCTGTGGCTATGCATTGATTATAGAGGGATGAATTGCACAAAGGCCAAGAATCAGTAACCCCTCCCACTCATTCACACTGCCTTGGATATTCTCCAAGGAGCAGGAGTATTCCCAAAGCTGGACTTGTGTAATGTGTCCAATCTAGTCCGCATCAAGGACGGTGATGAGTGGAAGGCTGCATTCAACACACTGACAGGGCACCATGTGTACCTGGTGATACCCTTTGGCTTGCTGACGCACCTACAGCTTTCTAGGCCTTTATAAACGATGCTCTCCGGGATGCTCTCTCTAAGTATGCCTTTGTGTACTTGGATGACATATTAATTTTTCCGGTCCATAGAGAAGCACTTTGCTCACATCAGAGATATCTTGAAAAAGCTTTTAAATCATAGATTTATGTCAAGCTAGAGAAATACAAATTTTACATAACCACAGTTTCATTTTTGGGTTTATCATCTCCAATAGCAATCTCAAGATGGACCCTACTAAGACCCAGTCAGTCAAAGGTTGGCCACAACTTTCCAATGTGAAACACGTCCAATGATTCCTGGGATTTGACAACTTTTACAGAAAGGTCATTAGGATCTTCAGCTCAGTGGCAGCTCTACTAGCAACTCTAAGAGATCATGGGCTCTTTTGGTTGGACTACCAAAGCGGAGGCTGATTTTGCAGAACTCAAACAGTCGTTCACGACAGCTCCCATTCTGGCTTCACCTAACCTGGACCTTCCCTTCATCATGGATGTGGATGCATCAGACTTCATTGGATTGAAGTCCTATTGTGGGTGCATTGCTGTCTCAATGGATGTCTTCGGACAATAAATTGCACTCTTCTGCATGAGGCTATCCTTCTATTGTATGGATAGACCAGAAAAGGCTGGCGTATGTTCAGGAGACTGAAAGGAATTCCAGACAGGCTGGGCAGTCACTTTTCTTTAACCACTTTACTTTTGTTCTGACCTATTAATTGGGGTCAAAGAATCAAAAACTGGATGCCTTGCCTCATTAGTTTGACAATCTGAAAGAGTGGAGCAGCCTAGCACTATTTTACCCCAAGTTAAGGTGATAGTGCCCATTTGTTGGGGAATCAATACACTTGCTCTCAAGGCCCAGGAGTAAAGGGAGATTCCCAAGAAAGGTCATCCAGGTCGTCTGTTGGTCCCAAGTTCTGTCAGGTCTAAGGTACTTCATTGGAGACAAGCATCAAGAATGATTGCTTACCCAATCGGACCCTTGAGTTCATTAAGAGACGATGCTGGTGGCCTGGAATGGCTAAAGAGATCTCACAATACGTGCAGGCCTGCGAGCTGTGATCTCAGAACAAGGAGCCCTGCACCCAACCTCAAGGGCTCCTTCACTCTATCTGTTCTGGACAGACTGTGGACGCACGTCTCCATGAACTTC
Source organism: Hemitrygon akajei (assembly GCF_048418815.1). Lineage (NCBI taxonomy): Eukaryota > Metazoa > Chordata > Chondrichthyes > Myliobatiformes > Dasyatidae > Hemitrygon > Hemitrygon akajei. The sequence continues at coordinate 61,260,895 of NC_133137.1, forward strand.
ATCACAGGTCTTCCATTTTTCAAGGGGAAGACCATCATAATGGTAATTGTAGATCATATTTTAAAAGCCTGCAAGCCTGCAAGACAAACTACTGTCAGTGGCGATGATGGCGAAAAGCTAGATGAGTGGTGGGACCATTTGATGCAGACAGAGGTCTCCCACAAAACTTTACAGCATTCTGCACATGGGATGTCCCTCCTCAAATGTCAATTTAGTTATTCCCCACCACTCTTCCTTGAGCAGGAGACTGAGGATGGTGTCCTGTGGCCAAAGATCTCATCCGATGCTGCAAGCAGAAATGGACTAGGACAAGGAAGATCTTGTTGGCCTCTATGCTGAAGCTGAAATGAAGGCTTACTGCAAGAGAGGACAGGCCCCAACTTTGCAGCCCAGGCAACAGGTCTACTCAGGATTTGCCCCTCTGGTTGGAGCCTAGGAAATTGGCATCCAAGTTCATTGGACACTTCAAGGTTCTCAAGAAAGTAAACCCAGAGGCTTATACCTTGCAGCTCCCCAAGACCTGTAAGATCAATCCTACTTTCTACGTTTCCAAATTAAAACCTGTAAGCACCAGTCCTTTAGGCCCTGGGACTCAGGTTGGTTGGCATTTACAAGATTCCCTGTGAATGCGGAGCAGTGTATGCTGGCCAGACAGGACGCACTGTGGAAAGACGCATCTAGGAGCACAGGAGGTGTATCCGTACGGGTTACCCAGAGAAATCGGTGGTAAAAGAACACTGCATTTGCAGTGGCTATAGGACAAACTTTGACGGCACAAAGCTACTCTGCTACGCTAATGGCTTTTGGGACTGCCTGGTAAAGGAAGCCATTCAACTAAAACTAGAGGAAAAGGATTTTGACAAAGGCAAAGGTCTCGCTCTAAGTAAAAACTGGAATTCGAATATAAACAAATTGGGAGAGCAGAAACCTGATTGGTTGAGGACTAACCAATCAGGAGAGATGGACTACAGGAGTTTAAACACCACTAGACTAGACATGCGGAGGTATCATCCCTGCTGAAGATGGCAGAGTTTGTCATTGAAACATCGGCTATAATTGACACCTGTACCTGGTGTGAAGCCTGAGAAGAGTTTATTCGATCTGAACTGAGGTTCAGTGCTCAGTCATCAGCTCTAATTTCGATTCTCATCCAGGGCATATTTTTTAACCCTGTCAGTCTTGTATTGCGTCTCGATTCCAGTCTCAGATACCCAGCCCTTGAATCCTAAACATCCTTGCCGAGGTCTCTCACCACAGTATCCACGTGGAGCGCTGTCCCAGAAAACCAGCACCCATTGTCAAGGATCCCCGTCATCCAGGCCATGCTCTCTTCTTGCAGCTGTCTTCAGGACAGAGGTACAGGACCACACCACCAGGTTCAGGAACAGGTACTACCCCTCAACCATCAGGCTCTTGAACCAGAGGGGGTAACTTCACTCATCTTTACTTGCCCCATCGCAGAACTGTTCCCACAACTTATGTATGGACTCTCTTTCAAGGACTCTTTATCTCATATTCTTAATATTTATTGCTTACTTATTAATTATTATTATAATAATTTATTTTTCCTCCACTCAAGCTGGTAAAACCTGGGGTATGGGCATAGTCAAGCACACTCATTTCTCAAATGCTAGAAACTTTTGGTCTATTCTCATTGTGTTTAGTATTGTGGGTTTCTGAAGATTTACATGGATATTGCTGTGTAGACCTAATTGTTTAATGCTATTGTGTAGTGCCTTTGTGATGATGCCATTTGTAGATATTACAATCGGGTCAATGTATACCTTGTTCATGTTACAGTGTCTTTCAATTTCCTCTTTCGATTTAGCATATTTCTGGTGTTCTTCACATATTGATTTCTGTAAGTTATGTGTGTTTGGAATGGCTATATCTATTAAGTAAGTTGTTCTGGCTTCTTTATCCTGCATTAATATATTCCGATGGTTATTATCTGATGTAATAACAGATCGGTCATAATATAATTGGTGGGATTCTGACTGTAGAACTGAATCAGGCTTGTACTTATAATAAGGTATGATGTCTTTTATGAGTTTGTATTTTAAAGCAAGATTTTGGTGAATGATGTTTGCCACTTGATTGTGCCTGTGTATGTAATCAGATTGAGTTAAACTGCTACAGGATCCTGTAATGTGTTGGATTATTTCTGTTTTTTTCTTGGCATTTTCTACATTTATCATCTTGATTTTATCAGTCTTTTATTGCGCAATTTTGGAAATTTTTTGTGTTAACCACCTGGACCCATATTGCCACAAAGAGCACTTCTGTTTCTGGGAAGAAACAGAATTGTTGTTGTTATTATTATTATTATTATTATTATTATTATTATTATTTTATTTGTACTTGCAGCATTTGTTATCTTTTTCACATTGCTTATTTGTCCATCTTGTTGGGTACAGTCTTTCATTGACTCTATTTTGTTTCTTTGTATTTACTGTAAGTGTCTGCAGGAAAATGAATTTCAGGGTTGTATATGGTGACATATATGGAATTTGATAATAAATTAAGTTTGAATTTTGAACTTTGGAGATACCCCCATCTGCCCTTGGGAATTTATCTATCCCAACGTTTTTCAAAAGTTCCAGCAGATCCTCTTCCTTAACACTGATGTGATCCAACATATTGGCATGTTCTGTGGTGACTTCACATTCATCAAGCTGCCTCTCAGTTGTGAAGCAAAGTACTCAGTGTGGACCTCCCTTACCTCCTCTGACTCTAGGCACAAGTTTCCTCTTTTATTCCTGATCGGTCTTACCCACACACTAATCATTTCTTCTTCACATATGTATAGAATGCCTTGGGGTTTTCCATAATCTTAGTTGCCAAGGCCTTCTCATGTCCCCTTCTATCTTTCCTAAGCCCCTTCTTAATCTCCTTCCTGCCTACTTCATAACTCTCCAAACCCCTGTCTAATCCTTGCTTCTTCATCCTAAAGTATGCTTCTATCTTTCTCTTGACTAGATGTTCCATGTCTCTCTTCAACTGTGGTTCCTTCACTCTACCATCCTTTCCCTGTCTCTTTGGGATATTCCTGTCCAGAACTCCATGCAAGTGCTCCCTAAATGGCCTCCATTTTTCTGTTGTGTATTTCCTGAATACATAAGATCATAAGACCATGAGATATAGGAGCAGAATTAGGCCAGTTGTCCTGTCGAGTCTGCTCTGCCATTCATTCATGGCTGATTTCTTAGCCCTTTCACCCCCATTCTCTATCCTCTCCTCATAACCTTTGACACCATGACTAATCAAGAACCTATCAACCTCCGCTTTAAATGTACCCAATGACTTCAGCTGTCTGTGGCAATAATTTCTACAATAATCATGTAAAATTCTGTTCCCAATTTACTGCCTAGTAGCATCGTAATTTTCCAATCCCACTTAAATACCTTCCAACACACACAAAAAGCTGGTGGAACGCAGCAGGCCAGGCAGCATCTATAGGAAGAAGTACAGTCGACGTTTTGGGCCAAGACCCTTCATCAGGATTAACCGAAAGAAGAGATAGTAAGAGATTTGAAAGTGGGAGGGGGAGGGGAGATCTAAAATGATAAGAGAAGACAGGAGGGGGTGGGAAGACGCTAAGAGCTGGGAAGTTGATTGGCAAAAGGGATACACAGCTGGAGAAGGGGAGCATCATAGAATAGAAGGTCTTGGAAGAAAGAAAGGGGGAGGGGAGCAATAGTGGAAGATGGAGAACAGGCAAGGAGTTATTGTGAGAGGAAAAGAGAATGAAAAAAAATTGAAAGATAGAGAAGGGGTAAGAGGTTGGGTAGCCTCCAACCTGATGGCATGAACATTGATTTCTCTAACTTCTGTTAATGCCCCTCCTCCCCTTCCTACCCCAACCCTAATTTTATATTTAAAATTTTTTTCTCTCTCTCTTTCCCTCTCACAATAACTCCTTGCCTGTTTTCCATCTTCCTCTGGTGCTCCCCTCCATCTTTTCGTTCTTCCAAGGTGTTCCGTCCTATGATACTCCCCCCTTCTCCAGCCTTGTATCCCTTTTGCCAATAAACTTCCCAGTTCTTAGCTTCATCCCTCCCCCTCCTGTCTTCTCCTATCATTTCAGGTCTCACCCTCCCCCTTCCACTTTCAAATCGCTTACTATCTCTTCTTTCAGTTAATCCTGATGAAGGGTCTCGGCCCGAAACGTCGACTGTACTTCTTCCTATAGATGCTGCCTGGCCTGCTGTGTTCCACCAGCATCTTGTGTGTGTTGCTTGAATCTCTAGCATCTGCAGATTTTCTCATGTTTAAATACTTTCCCATATCATCTGCTCCTATCCCTATTCAAAGCTATGGTAAAGCTCTGGGAGTTGTGGTCACTGTCTCCAAAATGCTCACCCAGAGAGAGATCTGTCACCTAACTAGGTTCGTGGCCTAGTACTAAATCCAGTATGGCATTCTTCCAGTCGGTATATCTACATATTGCATCAGGAGTCTTTCCTGAACACACCTAACAAATACAGCCCCATCTAAACCATTTGTTCTAAGAAAGTGCAATCAATATTAGGGAAATGAAAGTCACTTATGACAGCAATCTTGTTACTTTTGCACCTTTCCAAAATCTGCCTGCTGATCTGCTCCTCAATGTCCCTGTTGCTATTGTGATGTCTATAGAATATTCCCAGTAGAGTGATTGCTCCTTTCCTCTTTCTGACTTCCACCCTAACTGACTCAGTAGACGATAAAGTTGTCCTCCCTTTCTGCAACTGTGACACGATCCCTGAGTAGCAATGCCACCGTGCCACTTCTCTTACATCCCATCCTATGCCTTTTTAAACATCTCAAATTCCAGAACATCAGCAGCAAGTCTTGCCCTTCCAATGGCTACATATTAGTTCCATGGTCTATGTTCATCACCCTTGTCCCTGATATTTCTCATATTAAGGTAGACACATTTCAATCTATCTAACTGATTGTGTTTATGGCCTTTTTACTGCTTATCCTTCCTCAAGGACTTTCTACACATTGCATCTACTTTCACACCAACTGCTCCACCCTCTGCCCTGTCACCCTGGTTCCCATCCCCCTGATAAATTGAACTAATCCTTTCTGCAATATCCCTCATTCCCTGTATATTCCTCTAAAAGTCTCCTGGACACCATAATCTTACCTGTTTCCACTACCACACCTGAAAGCATATTCCATAAACTTACCTCTTTCTGTATAAAATATCTTGCCCCACACATCCCTTTAAATTTTCTGACCTTGAAGCTATTCTCTGTGGTGCTTGATAATCCTATCGAAAGATTTTCAGTGTATAGGGATTCAGGCATTGAGAATAACATCAGCAAGTTTGCTGATGATACTAAGCTGGGTGGCAGTGTGACATGTGATGAGGATGTTAGGAGAATTCAGGGTGACTTTAATAGGCTGAGTGAGTGGGCAGATACTTGGCAGATGATGTTTAATGTGAATAAGTTTGAGGTTATCCACTTTGGGAGTAAGAACAGGAAGGCAAATTATTATCTGAACGGTGTAGAGTTAGGTAAGGGAGAAATACAAAGAGATCTAGGAGTCCTTGGTCATCAGTCACTGAAGGTGAATGAGCAAGTGCAGCAGGCAGTGAAGAAGGCTAATGGAATGTTGGCCTTTATTACAAAGGGAATTGAGTACAAGAGCAAGGAAATCCTTTTGCATTTGTACAGGGCTCTGGTGAGACCACACCTGGAGTATTGTGTACAGTTTTGGTCTCCAGGGTTAAGGAAAGACATCCTGGCTGTAGAGGAAGTGCAGCGTAGATTCACGAGGTTAATTCCTGGGATGTCCGGACTGTCTTACGCAGAGAGGTTAGAGAGACTGGGCTTGTACACATTGGAATTAAGGAGATTGAGAGGGGATCTGATTGCAACATATAAGATTATTAAGGGATTGGACAAGATAGAGGCAGGAAATATGTTCCAGATGCTGGGAGAATCCAGTACCAGAGGGCATGGTTTGAGAATAAGGGGTAGGTCATTTAGGACAGAGTTAAGGAAAAAACTTCTTCTCCCAGAGAGTTGTGGGGGTCTGGAATGCAGTGCCTCGGAAGGCAGTGGAGGCCAATTCTCTGGATGCTTTCAAGAAGGAGCTAGATAGGTATCTTATGGATAGGGGAATCAAGGGATATGGGGACAAGGCAGGAACCGGGTATTGATAGTAGATGATCAGCCATGATCTCAAAATGGCGGTGCAGGCTCGAAGGGCCGAATGTTCTACTTCTGCACCTATTGTCTATTGTCTATATTCTATACCTGCCTTTCATATTTTTATAAACTAACTGGTCTGCCCCAAGCTTCTGACACACCAGGGAAAACAATCCAAGTTTGTCCAACCTCTCCTATAGCTCATACCCTTTATTCCAAGCAGCACTCTAGTAAATCTCTCCAAAGCCTCCTTCCACAATGGGGTGACAAGAACTGCATGCAACGATCCAAGTGCAGCCTAATCAAAGTTCCACCGTACTGCAACATGATGGAAGAATATTTTGCACAAAGGAAGGTGGGCTGTGTTTGTTGGAGTCTGGACACCGTGATTCCAGAGTGACTCAATAGGAACTGTACTTACTAGAGTTTAGAAGTATGGGGCAGTGGGGTGGGTGATTTCATTGAAACCTATCAAATATTGAAAGGCCTAGATAGAGTTTGGGTAGGTGGAGCTCATCAGCCTGGGAAGGCTGTCCATCTAAGAGAGGGAAAATTCTGATTTCAAACCTCTGCTGCCTTGCAGCCATACCCATCATGGGAAAGGCTTCGGGAGTAAAACCTGAGGACAAATCCGGAGCTGGAGTCCCTAAGGCAGTCCATCGTTGTCTTCAACTTCACTCTGGCAACTCCTGCGATGACACTGGTGCCAAGCTGTATCGGCCCTTGCCCTTTCCTTGGACAACATCGGTGTCGTGGAGCGGGGAGACTTGCTGCATGGGCAACTGCTGGTCCTCCATACAAACCTTGCCCAGGCCCGCGCCCTGGAAACCATTCCAGGCGCTGATCCATGGTCTTGTGAGACTAACGGATGCCACCATATAGATAGAGCGGGCATGGAGAGGATATTTCAAATATTGGGGGGAGTCTAAGAATAGAAGGATATCCATTTAGATTGGAAATGAGCAGGAATTTCTTTAACCAGAGTCAGAGTATGATGAATTTGGAGAATTAGTTGTCAGAGACGGTTTTGGAGCCAAGTCATTAGGTATATTAAAAAGTGGTGATTGGTAGATTATTTTCCATTTTGATAGGGTCCAACAAGAGAGTATACGATTTGGGTACAGATTGTCCTGAAGCATAAAACTAATTCAGGTATGTTGCTGGAACCTGCAACCACCCCTACAACAGGAAAACTTTAAAGTCTAGATGTTACCGTGAGCAGGCAATAAATATTATGAAGGTAATTTTGTGGTTTTAACACTCAAGAATTGACCATTGTCAAGAGACAAATGGACTTTAAAATATAGGTTTAAAACCAGCTGCAAAATGAAAGGGGGGATTGCTCAGCTAGACACAGACTCGATTGACTGACATTAGGAATAAAGTGGCTGACATTGGGTGCAAGTCATTGGAGAAGATGTGCTTGACTGCTTCACTCTGCTTCTTCTGCATTGTTTATTTTATATTTTAATTTATAGCCATTTTTATGACTTGTACTGTATTCCACAATGTATCAGTGATAATATGCTTAATTTTGATTTATTTATTTATTGAGAAATAATGCCAAATAGGCCCTTCCAACCTTTTGAGCTGCACTGCCCTGTAATTCCCCGATGAGCAATTAACCTACCAATCGGTATGTCTTTGGACTATGGGAGGAAACCAGAGCACTTGGAGGAAGCTCACACAGCCATGGGGAGAATCTACGAACTCCTTACAGGAGCAGTGGGAATTGAACCCAGCTTGCTGGTACTGTAAAGCATTGTGCTAACCACTACGCTACCATGCCACGATTTTATTATTTATTCATTATAATTATATAACAAACTTGATTTTGATTCTGATTGTGAAATTGCAGGTTGGTCCAGGGTGATAACAGGAGATTTTATCCTCAGTCCTCATAGCAGAAAACGACAATATGAGTATAGTTGGCTGTTTCAGTGATGGAATGCAACCAGAAACAAAATCAAACAGGTCACAGAAAAGGATTTCAAAGCTAATAGCACAATTATCAATCTTGGAGAGGAATGAAAAGTTAGGATTCTGTGCTTGTAAAAGGTGCCAAATTTAGGACATTCTAAAATGGGGATTATAGGGAGAGGAACAGTATTTGAATGAGGATTGACTCATAATGTCATCTGAATTTAGGGACCACACTTGAGTTCATCTGCAATGGGAGGCTTTAAAGAAGAAACAGAAAAGGACATTGAATTAACAGCAGGGACTGAGATTTAGAAAGTTTTTTTTGCATGATAGTTAGTAACATTTTTGGAATGATACAACAGAAGGATTGAAGTATTCAGATGAATCCTCTGCACTATTACTCTAAAGCAAACCTCTTAAATCCAATAATGTACACACAGTATGTAGTAGCTCAGAATAATGAACAGTATCCTAATCACCGTTAGCATAGATGCTAGTGTTTCAGCAATAAGAACACAACCAGGAAACAAACATTAGTGGCCATCCTTAACGTGCTTCAAGAAAATCAGCATCTGCTTTCCTTTATACACCAAAGTATCTGTAATCATCTGTCACCATCTTTTATTCATTATTTAAGTCTCTAGGCAATTTAATTGCCTCAGTTCGGAGGAGGCTGGAGAAGGATATGAGGATTAATCCCAGTTTCCTTTTCTACTTGCATTGCTCACTGCTTTGGTCTCATTACTTACGTCACTTTTGTTTTCTTTTGCTTCTCAACTTATTCCAAGAATGCATGGATTGGTCAATTAAGTTGCTTCTTATTCCCTTTAGCATTAGGGGGATGAAGGAAAATATAATCGCCTCAACCAATTGGGGATAGATAATTTATGAATTTGTTATTTGGGCAATATTTTGTCAGATAGCTAACTTTGGCGTGTTCAGTAGAGAAAACAGTGGTCAATTCCAAAGTAGACTTCCCTCTATCTGACTCAATTTTCCCTTCACAAACTTTCAAACCTTTTTATAGGGCTAAAGGTATCCAGATTTCTTGCTGGATGTCTAAACTAATATCAATTTAAGCTTACTTTTCACTGAACTGAAGGTGGCCTCCAGGAGAATGTGCCATCATAATCTATACAGGTGAGAAAGACACCAGCCTGGTTTAGATTTGGCCAAAAGATCATTCCAAGCAGCTTGTTCACTCTTTGATTTGGTCAGTTAAGTTGACTTTGAGCACAATAAATTATTTTTGCTAATCCCCAGTGACTTCAAGGCTTTGAGTGAGGTCAGGCAATGTGAAAAGCACATGTGTCCTTGCCATGTAAGGAATTCGTCAGGAAGCTGGATTCAGTGTGCCACCAAAATTACCTTGGTGGGAAAAATTAATGGACGCAAGACAATTGGCTGGATGGGAGGGGTAAGTTTGTGTTCTAATGTGTACTCGCTTTACACTTATGTCTTTGAGGCTAAGCACAGCTCCAATGCCGCATTTAAGTTTGCTGATGACACCACTGCCATTGACCAAATCAAAGGTAGTGACAAATCAGTATATAGGAGGGAGATTGAAAATCTGGCTGAGTGGTTTCCAAACAACAACCTCTCATTCAATGTCAGCAGAAACAAGGAGCTGATTATTGACTTCAGGAGGAGGAAACCAGATGTCCATGAGCCGGGGGATCACATGTAAAGTGTGTTATCAACTTTAAATTCCTCTGTGCTATCATTTCAGAGGACCTTTCCTGGGCCCCGCATGCAAGTGAAATTATGAAGAAAGCATGGTAGCACCTCTACTTCCTCAGGAGTTTCTAAGACTCAGCATAACATCTAAAATTTTGACAAAATTCTGTAGATGTATGGTGGAGCGTATATTAACTGGTTGCATCAGTGTCTGGAATGAAAACACCAATAGCCTTGAGTGGAAAATCCTGCAAAATGTAGTGGATACAGCCCAGTCCATCATGGGTAATGTCCTCCCTATCATTGAACACATCTACACAGAGCTCTGTCACAGGAAAGCATCATCCATCATCAAGGACCCTCACCACCCAGTCCGGCCTCTTCTTGCTGCTGCCAACTGAAAAGTGGTACAGGAGCCTCTGGACTCACACCACCAGGATCGGAAACAGTTATTACCCTCAGCCATCAGGCTCTTGGACCAGTGGGAATAGCTACACTCAACTTCACCTGCCCCATCACTGAACTGTTTCCACAACCTACAGACTCACTTTAAAGGACTCTTTGTCTCATGTTCTCTCTCTCTCTCTCTCTCTCTCTCTCTCTCTCTCTCTCTCTCTCTCTCTATATATATATATATATATATTTATTTAATCTATCTATTTATTTATTTTCCTTTTGTATTTGCATAGTTTGTTGTCACATTGGTCATTTGTCAGTCCTGTTATGTGTGGTCTTTCAGTGATTCTACTATAGTTCTTGAGTATATAGAGTTATTGACTCAATTATTTATTGAGTATGCCTGCAAGCAAATGAATCTCAGGGTTGTATATGGTGACATACATGTAATTTGATAATAAATTTATTTTGAACTTTGAGTATCTCCCAGGGCTGTTTATATGCTGGGTGTAGGGCAAGCATGGTGTCACACCCTTTGCAAAAATCATCCAAGTATATTGTGGGGTTATAGTCACAATATATCCCATCCCATGACATTATAATCAGACCTTCTTTAAGTATCATCACCTTGTCTTACTAGAGAGGTTTGTGAGCTCTTGAGATCCCTAGAGCAATGCTGTCTGGAGTTTAGCCGTCTGGTGCTTTGTTCCTGGTAGGGTCACCCGTTGCAGTAATGTCAAGGGGTGGTTCCAGACAACGGACAATCTAACTGGGACCTCAGTGGTGGAGCTGGCAGAAGGTAATGACACATCACAATGGCAGTAAAGGTGGAGGATGGTTGTAACAGAGAAATGTTCCTGTCATCTTACCTGCCATACTACTGGATCCTGATCTCGATCTGTCAAGGACTGTGTGGTAGCTGCCCATGCATCAGCCTCCCTACATTAAACACAGTCACGCACAGGCATTCTCCATGAAGGGAGTACACCCTAAATTTCAAAGTTCAAACTTCTAAATAAAATTTATTTTCAGAATACACACATGTCACAGTCTTGGCGCATGGCCTAGTGGGCAAGGCATCAGACTAGTAACCTGAAGGTCACTGGTTCGAACCTCAGCTGAGGCAGCGTGTTTGTGTCCTTGGACAATATCGATGGTGTGGAGAGGGGAAGGCCTGCAGCTCGGGCAACTGCCGGTCTCCCATACAACCCTGCCCAGGCCTGCACCCTGGAAACTCCAGGCGCAGCTCCATGGTCTCTCGAGACCGACGGATGCCACCACATGTCACAACATGTATTTTTCTGCGGGCATACTTAGCAAATCTATAGAACAGTAACTGTAAACTTTAGGAACTGTTAACTGTAAACAAACCATGCAAATGCAGATATAAATAAATAGCAATAAATAACTAGCATGAAATAATAATATAACAGAGTCCTTAAATGAGTGTAGCTATCCCCTTTTGTTTAAGAGCCTGATGGTTGAGGGGTAGTAACTGTTCTTGAACCTGGTGGAGTGAATCTTGAGGCACCTGTACCTTCTACCTGATGGCAGCAGTGAGAAAAGAGCATGGCCTGGGTGGTGAGGATCTCTGATGATTGATGTTGCTTTTCTATGGCAATGTTTCTTGTAGATGTGCTCAATGGTTGGGAAGATTTTACCTGTGTTGTACTGGGCCGAATCCACTACTTTTTGTAGGATTTTCTGCTCTAAGGCATTGGTTTTCCCGTGCCAGGCTGTAATGCAGCCAGTCAGCACACTTTCCACCACATGTCAATAGAAGTTTACCCAAGTTTTCGATGACACGTTGAACCTCTGCAGACTCCTGATGAAGTAGAGTCTCTGTCGTGTTTTATTTGCGATAATATTTATATGATGGGTCCAGGACAGGTCCTTTGAGATAGTGAAAGCTAGAAATTTAAAGTTAATGACCCTCTCCACCTCTGATCCTCTGATGATTACTGGTTCATGGACCTCTGGTTTCCCTCTCCTGAAGTCTCCAATCAGTTACTTGTTCTTCTTGACATTGAGTGAGAGGTTATTGTTATTAAACCACTCAGCCAAGTTTTCAATCTCCCTCCTGCATGCTGATTTATCACAACAGTGGTGTCATCAGCAAACTTGTATATGGTGTTGGAGCTGTACTTTGTCACACAGACATAGGTGTAAAGGGAGTAGAGCAGGGGGCTAAGTACACATCCCTGTGGTGCTCATGAGCTGATGGAAATTGTGGAGGAGCTGCTTTTGCCAATCTGAACTGACTGGGGTCTATAAGTGAGAAAATCCACGATCCAATTGTACAAAGGGGTATTGAGGCCCAGGTCTTGGGGTGTACTGATTAGTTTTGAGGGGATGATGCTGTTAAATGCTGAGCTGTAATCAATAAAGAGCATTCTGATTGTGGTGAACTACATATACCTGTCTGGACACGTCCCCCCTGCTGACTACTCCTGTGGCTCCTCCCACTGACCGTGGCTCCTCCCACGGACCCCGGTATAAAGGCGATTGGGGACACCGCCCCGGCCTCAGTCTCCAGGATGCAGTGTGGTGGTCAATTGTTGCTTGTTCTTTCTTCCAGCCAATAAAAGCCTATATCTCACCTCACGTTTCGGAGAGTTATTGATTGTGCATCACTGATGTATGCATCTTTGCTGTGCAGATGTTCCAGGCTCATGCAAAGAGCCAACGAGATAGCATCTGTAGTCCTGTTGCTTCAGTACTCGAATTGGAGCAGATCCAAGAAACCACTCAGACAGGAGCTGATATGTTCCAACACCAGCCTCTCAAAACACTTCATCGCTGTGGATGTAAGTGTCACTGGGCGATAGCCATTTAGACAGATTACCACACTCTTCTTGGGTACTGGTATGATCAAAACCTTATTGAAGCAGGTGGTACCATACACGGCTCGAGGGAAAGGTTGAAGATATCCGGGAATACACCAGCAGCTGGTTGGCACTGGTCCTTCAGTACTCAGTCAACTACTCTGTCCAGACTGGATGCTTACCTTCAACTCATTCTCTTGAAGGCATCCCGCACGTCATCTTCAGCTACTGAGACCAAAGGACCATTAGGCGGCATGGGTGTGCGCGATCCTTCCTGTTCTGGTTGTCAAAGCGAGCATGGAAGGCATTGAGCTCATCTGGAAGCGAGGCTCTGCTGTCCTCTATGTTGCAAAATTTAGGAGGTTATGGCATTCAAACCCTGCCACAGCTGTTGAGTATCCCTCATTGACTCCAGCCTAGTCTGGAATCTCCACTTTGTCCAAGAGATGGCTTTCCAGATATCGTATCTACACTTCTTTAACCACCTGGTTTAAGTCACGTGGTGATCAGCAAGTGGTGAAGGGGATAGGATTGTGAGATCTGGATGAACCTAGCTCCATGGTGTTGGATCTACGAAGGGGAATTGAAGGAGGAAAAAGATAATTACTCTTGCCCACTCTTACCCAGAATATGTGGATACCAGATTGGCCTCAATAGTCACCTGAAGATCCACCAATAGACAACCCCTTAGGAGAACATCATACTCAGTTTGAGTGATCACACTATCTACAGATGTGTGTGACCTTCCAAAAGCCAATAGCTTTCAAGTATTGAGATGTAATGGGCATAGGATTGGATAAGGAAAAGCTCTTCACCCCATTCCATTTACAATGAAGGTCCAAGTTGTTATGTTTGTGGTACTGGGAAACTGTGTGGCCAAGAATAACACACATGAAAGATGGGGAGGTGAGGAATAAATGTGCTGCTGTTTATTTTACTTGTAAGTCATCTACCCAGAATGCCCTCTCACATTATGTTCAATACATAACACATTGGGATACTTGACAGCAACCTGCATGGGTCAAAATATACATGAATATATAACAAATCCCATCACCATTATTTTACAGGTTTCTCTCCCCTTACCACATACCAGCTTCTGAAGTATTATCAATCAATTGTACCTATTGTGTATATACCCATATATGTTAACTATTAGCAATGTAATCCCAATAATTATGTATCAATATCTGTTATTTTTAATATGTTGATATCAATAAAAAGATTGAAAAAGAAAAGTATTATCAATCAATGAGGTTATCATTGGATTCAACCAACAACGAAAACCATTTTTTTCTAATCTAGGGAAAGAGTGTGGACTGTCTCTATTCCCATACGTAACCCAGGGGATTATTTGGCCCCATGTGCTGAGGATTGGTCACTAAACTAAAGATTCAATCTGTCTGTTCTTGTGAGGATACTGATGGCCTAAGGATTACGCCAAAGTCATTTTATCTCTTGGTGGTGTATGTGTAGACCTTGGCCTGGATATTGCATTGTCAATAGGGGAACCTCAGGAAGCACAAGTGATTGGGGAACACTGGCTTTGTCATTTGATCTTAATGGAGTTCTGCAGTCATTGTTTCAGAATCCTGTCTCATTTCTAAAACTGGAACTGGATTGGTCAGTTTGTGTTGGTTTTCAGTAGCCTCAGAAGTGTGCAGCAGCTGATCAACATGCCATCGCCAGATATTGTGGTCACTAGTTTCCAATGTATACGACACAGGACCAGTTTGTGACACCAACATCACAGGTATCCACTGTAGTCCAGAGACGTAATTCTGGGCAAGTGCTTTCTCTTGTTGTGAAACTTCTGTACTTCTGTTTGGCATGTCTCTCTGCTTGGGTTTTCTGTTAATTTAGCACAATCTGTTTTGTGTTTGGGGGTGTAAGTGAGTCAAGTCAGATGCAAAGTTTCCTTATCATCAGTGCAGTGGCTGGAGCCATTTTGGTGGTGGCATGAGGTGTGTTGCTGTAGTCAGCAACAAAGTATTAAGATCACTAGCTGAAGGATTCACTTCCCACTGAAGTCTTGAGGGTTTGTTCCATTTTTTGTATGAATCATTCAGAAAAGCCATTCGTGGGTGGATAATAAGGTGTTGACTCGATATACTGAATACCGTTTGCTTCCAATAATGTGTTGAACTCTTCAAATAGGACTTGTGGGCCATTGTCACTTACAAGCTGTTGAGGAAACACCCAAAATGGCTAAGATGGAACTTATCTCCTTAATGCAGTTTTCAGCCATAGTGCTATTCGTGATGGCAACCTTGGGCCATTTGCTGTGTGTGTCAACTACAATGGAATTTCTTAACTCCAATAACAATTTGCGAGTGCTTCGCACTCAACCTGGGCATAGCGGCTTTGTGCCTTGCTTAATATCCTTGATGCAAAAGTGATTGGACACTCATCACACGACGGCATGACGTATGAGATAATTGCCCCTCACCAAAGGATGATGCATTGCAGGCCAACTGCATGGGCAATGTCGGGTTAAATTCGGATTGAGACAGAGCTGTTTTGGTATTTTGAAAGCCTCTTCACAGCAATCTGTCCACTGCCTGTGTGTTAATTTATTTAAAAGCTCACAAAGTGGTTTCAGCATGCTGGCTACGTTAGGAACAAACTTTGCATAGTATGCTAGTAGTCCTAAGAAATGATCTTAATTGACTTACATTCTGTGGTGATGGAGCCTCCATGATTGCCTTCACCTTTGATGGTGCCTTGTGCCCTGAGTTGTCGATCATGTGGCCCAAATATTCAGTCGAAGGTTGGAAACTCTCAGACTTGTCCTTTTGGATCCTTAGCCCACATTCCTTGAGTTTTTGTAGTCTAGCGTCCAGGTTTCGTAGGTGGTGACGCTCATTTTTCCCAGTAATTAGTAGGTCATCCAAATACGTTTGCAGACATGTCAACCCGAACAGGATCTGGTCCATTGCTCACTGCAAATGTGCTGGAGCCGAGGTGATGCCAAAGGGAAGTCTTCAGAACCTGAACATTCCTTTGGGAGGGACTATGGTCAGCAGTTCCTGTGACCCTGGCTCCACATGCATCTAAAGCAAACACTTGACACAAGTCAGTCTTGTTAAATGTCTGCCCTCTGGCTAATCCTGAAAAAAGTCCATCAATGAGGGGAAGAGGGTATTGTTCAGCCATAAGAACCAGGTTAATGGTCACTTTGAAGTTTCTCAAAGCCTTAAAGACCAATCCCTTTTTTAGGATTTACTTCACACACTGGTTCCAATTCTTTACTCAGAACCAGTCTTTTGAATTCAGCCTCTACCTTTTGTTTGAAGGTGTATGGAACAGGTCTTGCTTTCAGGCATTTGAGTGTTGTGTCAGTGATTCCTTTCATACCTCTGGTAGATCAGTGCCAATCAAGTGCTCTTCACACCAGTTGAACTTGAGCTTGTCCAACCACAAGCAACCCAAAACACTGGATAACTACCTTCAGTAGAAGTTTCTTTCTCTGTTTCTTTTCTAAGATGAGGATCCCAAAACTGTTCAAAATACTCAAAGTGAGGCCTCAGCATCAGTTCTTTGCTCTTGTTTCTAAACTTCTTCAAATGAATGCTAACATTGCATTTGCCTTCATCATCACCATCTCTAGCTGCAAGTTAACCTTTTGGGTGTTCTGCACAAGAACTCTTAAGTCCCTTTCTAGCTCAGATTTTTGGATTTCTCCCAATTTAGAAAATAGCCTTCACATTTATTTCTTCTACCAAGGTGCATGACCATGCATTTTCCAACATTGTATTTCATTTGCCACTTTTTTGTTCATTTTCTCATAGTCTAAGTCTTTCTGCAACCTACCTGTTTCCTCAACACTACCTGCTCCTCCACCAATCCTCATATCATCTGCTAACGACAACAAAGCCATCTATTCCATCATCTAAATCATTGAAATACAGCATAAAAAGAAACGGTTCCAACACTGACCCCTGTGGAACCCCACTAGTCACTGGCAGCTGACCAGAAGAGGATACTAATATTCCCATTCACTGCCTCCTACAAACCAGCCAGTGCTCTAACTATTCCTGTAATACCATGGGCTCTCAACTTGGTAAGCAGCTTCATGTGTGGCATCTTGTTAAAGGCCTTCTGAAAGTCCAAATATACAACATCCACTACATCCCCTTTATCTATCCTACTTGTAATCTCTTCAAAGAATTTCAACAGGTCTGTCAGGTAAGATTTTTCCTTAAGGAAACCATGCTGACTTTGTCCTATCTTGTTCTGTGTCAGCAAGTCTCCATAACCTCATCCTTAACAATTGACTCCAACAGCTTCCCAACCATTGAGGTCAGGCTAACTGGTCTATAATTTCCTTTCTGCTGCCTTCCTCCTTTCTTAAAGAGTGGAGTGAC
Organism: Hemitrygon akajei; assembly: GCF_048418815.1. Classification (NCBI taxonomy): domain Eukaryota; kingdom Metazoa; phylum Chordata; class Chondrichthyes; order Myliobatiformes; family Dasyatidae; genus Hemitrygon; species Hemitrygon akajei. The sequence continues at coordinate 61,278,229 of NC_133137.1, forward strand.
ATTTGCAGTTTTCCAGTTTTTTGGCACATGGCAGAAGTCAATTATTTTTGAAAGATCATTACTAATGCCTCCATAATCTCTACCGCTACCTCTTTCAGAACCCTAGTGTACAGTTCAGCTGGCTCAGGTGACTTATGTACCCTTGGGTCTTTGTGGTTTTTTAAGCATCTTCTCCCTTGTGATAGTAACTGCACTCACTTCTCTTCCCTCATACCCTTCAATATCTGGCACACTGCCAGTGCCTTCTACAACGAAGACTGATGCAAAATACTCATTAAGTTCAAGACGTACAAACAAGCTGGATGAACTCAGCAGGTCGGGCAGCATCCGTTGAAAGAAGCAGTCAATGTTCCGGATCGAAACCCTTCGTCAGGACTAAAGAAGGAGGGGCAGGGGCCCTATAAAGAAGATGGGGGGAGGGTGGAAAACCAATCAGAGGAAAGATCAAGGGGTGGGGGAGGGGATGCAGGGAGGGAATAGGCAGGAGAGGTGAAGAAGGAATCTAAGGGGAAAGCACTATGGGTAGTAGAAGAAGGCAGAGTCATGAGAGGTGATAGGCAGCTAGAAGAGGAGACAGAGTAGAGGTGGGCAAGGGAGAGGGAGGGAATTACCGGAAGTTGGAGAATTCGATGTTCGTACCAAGGGGCTGGAGACTACCCAGACGGTATATGAGATGTTGTTCCTCCAACCGCAGTTTGGCCTCATCATGGCAGTAGAGGAGGCCATGTATGGACATATCCGAATGGGAATGAAAGGGAGAGTTGAAGTGAGTGGCAACTGGGAGATCCTGTCTGTTGTGGCGGATGGAGCGTAGGTGCTCGACGAAGCGGTCCCCCAATCTGCGTCGGGTCTCGCCGATGTAGAGGAGGCCGCACCGGGAGCACCGGATGCAATAGATGACCCCAACAGACTCACAAGTGAAGTATTGCCTCACCTGGAAGGACTGTTTGGGGCCCTGAATGGTGGTAAGAGATGAGGTGTAGGGACAGGTGTAGCACTTACACTTGCAGGGATAAATGCCAGGTGGGAGATCTGTGGGGAGGGACGTGTGGACCAGGCAGTCGCAGAGGGAACGATCCCTGCGAAAAGCAGAGAGGCGTAGAGAGTGAAAGATGTCCTTAGTGGTGGGGTCCTGTTGAAGATGGCGGAAGTTGCGGAGGATAATATGCTGGATCCGGCTGGTGGGGTGATAGGTGAGGACAAGGGGGACTCGGTCCCTGTTGTGGTGACGGGAGGATGGGGTGAGGGCTGAAGTGCGGGAAATGGAGGAGATGCGGGTGAGGGCATCATTACCACTCATTAAGTTCATCTGCCATCTCCTTGTCCCCGTTATTATTTCTTTGTCTTCATTTTCTAGTGGTCCTCTATCCACTCTCATCTCTTTTTTTTTATATACTTGAAAAAGCTTTTACTATCCGCTTTGATATTGTTTGTAGCTTGCTTTTATATTTCACCTTTTCCTTCCTGATGATTTTTTTAGTTGCTCTCTGTAGGTTTTTAAAAGCTTTCCAATCCTCTGTCTTCCCACTAACTTTTGCTTTTTTGTATGCCCTCTCTTTTGCTTTTACATTAGCTTTGACTACTCTTGTCAATCACTTCCTTGCCACTTGAGTATTTCTTTGATTTTGGAATACATCTATCCTGCACCTTCCTCATTTTCCCAGAAACCCACACCATTGCTGCTCTGCTGACATCCCTGCCAGCAGCTCCTTCCAATTTACTTTGGCCAACTCCTATCTTGTACCGCTGTAATTTCCTGTACTCCACTGAAATACTGCTATGTCACACTTTACTTCCTCCCTATCAAACTTCAAGTTGAACTTAATCATATTGTGATCACTGCCTCCTAAGTGTTCTTTTACCTTAAGCTCCGTAATCGCCTCCAGTTCATTCCATAACACCCAATCCAGTATAGTTGATCCCGAGTAGGCTCAATGACAAATTGCTCTAAAAAGCCATCCTGCAGGCATTCAACAAACTCACTTTCTTGAGCTCCATTACCAACCTGATTTTCCCAATCGACCTGCATGCTGAAATCCTCCATGACTATCATAACATTGCCTTTTTGACACACCTTTTCTATTTCCTGTGGTAATCTGTGGTCCAGATCCCAGCTACTGTTGGGAGGCCTGTATATAATTGCCATCAGGGTCCTTTTACCCTTGTGGTTTCTTAACTCGACCCACAAAGATTTCCGATCCTATGTTGCATCTTTCTACTGATTTGATGCCATTCTTTACCAGTAGAGCCACACCCCCCTCACGTACCTTCCTATGCCTCTGATATAATGTGTAACCTTGGACATTCTGCTCCCAACTACAACCATCCTTCAGCCATGGTTCAGTGATGGCCAGGACATCATACTTGACAATCTGTAATAGTGTGACAAGATCATCCACCTTATTTCTGATACTCTGTGCATTGAGATATAACACTCTGAGTACTCTATTTGCTACCCTTTTTGATTCTGCATCCCTAATGCACTGATACACATGCTGCGGGCTGCAATTTTGTCCTATCATCTGCCTACCCTTCCTGACAGTCTGGCTACACACTATCTTTGATTTTTTACTATCCATCCTATCATGAATCCCTTCACTCCAGTTCCCATTCCCCTGCCAAATAATTTTAAACCTTCCCCAACAGCTTTAACAAATCTGCCCACGTGAATATTGGCTCGTCTCGGGTTCCGGTGCAACCCGTCACTTTTGAACACGTCATACCTCCCCTGGAAGAGATTGCAATGATCCAAGCACCTGCAGCCCTGCCCCCTGCACCAGCTTCTCAGCCACACATTTATCTGCCAAATCATCCTGATTCTACCCTCACTGACATGTGGCACAGGCAGCAATCCAGAAATTACCACCCTGGAGATCCTGCTTCTCAGATTTCTACCTAGCTCTCTAAATTCTCTTTTCAGGACCTCTTTGGTTTTCCTTCCTATGTCATTGCTACCAATATGTACCAAGACATCTGACCGCTCTGCCTCCCTCTCCAAAATGCTGTAAATGCGATCCAAGATGTCCCTGACCCTGGCACCTGGGACCCTGGTGTCCTGTTAACATTGACAGAACTTCCTGTCTGTTCCTTTGGCTATTGAGTCTCCTAACACTACCACCCTCCTCTTCTCTCTCTTTCCCTTCTGCACCATGGACCCAGGCTCAGAGCCAGTAACCTAGTCTCCGTGGCATTCCCTTGGGAGGTCATCCCCCACAACAGCATCCAAAACGGTATACTTATTATTGAGAGGAATGGCCACAGGGGTGCTCTGTGCTAACTGCCTGTCCACATTTCCATTTCTCCTGACAGTCACCCAGCTACTTGCCTCCTGCAACTTAGTGGCAACTACTTCCCTGTAACTCTGAACTTTGAGACATGGAAGGAAACCAGAGCACCTGAAGGGAATCGCTGGCCGCTGCGGGAAAACTCCACGCAGACAGCAGTGGAAGACAGCTGTGAGATCAGCAGCAATAACATTTGCAACTCCCCCTCCCAATACCACCTCTGTTCTTCACAATAGTTGTGACTTTCCAATGTTGCTTCCATAAGACCAAAAGACAAAGGAGCACCATTAGGCCATTCAGCTCACTGAGTCTGCACCACCATTCAATCTCAACTAATTTATGATCCCTCTCATCCCCACTCTCCTGCCTTCTCCCCGTAACCTTCGATGCCTTGACTAATCAAAACCAAGCAACCTCTGCTTTAAATCTACCCAAATGACTTAGATGGCTATGGAAGACATAAAGACATGGCAATAAATTCCACAGATTCACTATTCTCCTCATCTGTTCTAAATAGATGTCCCTCTATTCTGAGGCTGTGCCATCTGGTCCTCGACTCCCTCACTATAAGAAACATTCTCTCCACATCCACTTTATCTAGGCCTTTCAATATTAGATAGGTTTCAATGAGATTCCCCCTCATTTTTCTAAAGTCCAGCAAGCAGAGGCCCAGAGCCATCAAATGCTCATTACACATTAACTCTTTCATTGCCAGAATCATTCTAGTGGCCTCCCCTGGACCATCTCCAATGTCAACACATTTTTCCTTAAATAAAAGTCCCAAAGCTGCTCACAAAGCTCCCAGTGCAGTCTGACCCATGCCTTATAAAGCCACAGAATTCCACCCTTGCTTTTATATAGTCATCTCAAAATGAATGCTAACATTGTATTTGTCTTCCTATACGAATTAACCTGCTTGAAAACTCCCAAGCCCCTTTGGACCTCTGATTTTTGAATTTTGCTTCCCTACACTATATTCCAGCCGCCATTTCTTTGGCATTCTCCCAATCTGTCTAAGTCGTCCTGCAGACTCCCTGCTTCCCCAACATGACCTGCCCCTTCACCTATCTTTGTATTGATTGCAAGCTTGGTCAAAAAGCCATCAATTCCAATGACATATAAAATGAGAAGAAGCGGTCCCTGCAGAGCACTGCTAGTCACCGGAAGACAACCAGGAAACTCTTTGCCTTGTGCCAGTCATCCAGTCTTCTAACCACGCCTGTCTTTCCTGTAATACCATGGGCTCTTACCTTGTAAAGCAGCCCCATGTGCGGCACCTTCTAAATATCCAAGTAAACGACAATCACCGATTCTCCTTTGTCTTTCCTGGCTGTTATTCCCTTAGCAAAATCCAACAGATTTGTTGGGCAAGATTTCCCCTTAGGGACACCATGCTAACTTTGGCTCATTAATCATGTGCCTCCAAGTACTATGAAATCTTATCTTTTATAATGGATTCTGACATTTTCCCAATCACTGAGGTCAGTCTAACTGGCCTACAATTTCCTTTCTTTTGCCTCTCTCCATTCTTAAAGAGTGAAGTAACATTTGCAAATTTACAGTGCTCCAGAACCATTCCAGAATCTAACGATTCTTAAAAGATCATTACTAATGCCTCCACAATCTCTTCAGCTACTCTTTCAGAACCCTGGGGTGTAGTCCATCTGTTGATGTGACTAATCTACCTTCAGACCTTTCAGCTTCCCTAGCACCTTCTCCTAAGTAGTAGCAACAACACTCATTTCTGCCCCCTGACATTCTTGAATTTCTGGCATGCTGCTAGTGTCTTCCACTGCGAAGGCTGTTACAAAATACCTATTAAGTTCATCTGCTATTTCTTTGTCCCACGTTACTACCTCTCCATTGCCAATTTTGCCATCCTGCCAACTATCTCAGTGCAAATGTGGTCAAGAATAACCGTGGGCCCTTTGAAAAAGGCCATAATGTTGTACAGAGGAGTGACTGTGAGGTTTTGCTTGGAGAGGAGGAAGACCCGATTGTGACTCTGATACACCAGACTGCTGCCTGACCTGAGAGCAGCACCCTTGCTGATTGCGTGGTCAGAATGGTGCTGAGCTATAAGTGGGGCCACTGCTGCTTTTTAAGGCACCGAAGCACCTTAAAATCCCACTAACAGCAGAGGCAACAGTTCATCTTCACTCGAGGAGAGAGGTAGGAGTCTGAGTGTCAGGGCGTCTTCATGTCTTCAGAGTCCTGCAAGTTTCTTTCTTCAATGTACCTGATCCTGAAATAATAAAGTTAGAGCACTTTAAAAATAGATTTCCCTTGAGATGCAAAAATATTGGCTTCTTACATCTTGAAGAAATATCCACTAGAATTTAAAACTTCTACAATGTGAAATGTAAACTGATGCTAACAATTTTCACACACACCAGGCTGTCTCAGTGTTCCACTGGTATGATGCTGCTTAGTGGTGCTATATAGGTATATATCCGTAACAAATTCAGATTTCAGATTTTGTTAGCACACTGTTAAAGGTGTACACCTGCCACTTAATGCACAGTCCTGTTTTATCACTTACCCTTCCACTACTGCTTGTATATTCATAGAGCCATCCCTCAACCATGTTACAAAAGGGGTTTATTTTGGCCGTCTGTAGGTTGTATCCAGAGGCTTTTGGGGACAGAGACCAGTATTAAATACTTAAAGGGATTCTATTAGTTAGGATGTGCTACCAGTGAAAATTTGTAATTCTGTAAATCTATCCGACTATATTCACAATGTTAAAGTAGGTGAATATTACAACTGAAACTCATTAATTGTTTATTGTTATCTTTGTGCTGAAGAAGTATAAGAGCATTGTATCAGGAGAGTGATGCTCCCGGTGGTTCGCTGTGTGAATGAAAGCCGTTACAGTATACAGTATTTCCCAGTTGCAGCTTCCACATGGCTCACAACGGGATCCACCCCTGAAGAATTACGTTGCTGCTGGGATTGTTCCCACTGGACTCCAGCAGATGCTCCGCTGTTTTACTGGTGTGTCAGGCACATCACATAGACTTCCAGGCTAGAGCAGATTGATCAGGCGACGTGATCGTGAAGCACAGGCATTAATATTGGTTGTAGGTACAATTTAATATTCATGTCATTATTCCTACTTGGAATTAACAAGGGTCATGTGAAGAACATCTGAACCCTACAGGAGCTCATTTACCTTGCAATTATCTTCTTAGAATTTGGAATTGTCATGAGAATAAAACACGATTCAGTCACTTTTATGTTGATTACAGACCTTTTATTCCCATCAGATTAATTTCCCCTAAAGGTTTTCTGAACATGACTGATTGTACGTTTCTAATAAATAAGGGCTTCACTACCGTAAGACGACAGTGGAAAGGGTAACCTTGCCTGGTGAAGGTAATTAGAGACAGAGTTAATTAGGTTCATTGTTTAAAACTCATGGGTGAATGAATTGGATGACACTATCCCTGCTCTACATGGTTAAAGTGAACACGAAGGCATCTAAAGCAGGGAAATCCCATACAAGACCTCCCTTTATTACAGCAGGTTTTCTTTCTGTTAATCCAAGTACTGTGAGAGTCAGAAGTGCTGCCACAAACCAAGTTCTGGCATGGCAGAAGATGCAAGCAGCATTGGAGCAGTCGGCAAGTCTATCAACTACTCCCAAATACGCGCTCATATGTACATACTGTAAATCACGTGTTATTAAGCTGGGGTGGACCGCTACACATATACTCTCTGCCATACTGCAATTGAGCAGGTTATCTTTCCTTGCCTGAAGTGGGATATTTCTGGCTGTGTTGCCAAGTATACCCTGTCCATAACTGTTGCTGCATTGTAGGCCTGGAGTCACAGAAGAGCCCAGATGTCCTGCCCTGAAAGAGATGAGTCAATCAGCTGATAATCCAATAGTTTTGCAATCTCCTTCACTGACACTAAGGTCCATATTTATTTATTTTGTAATTTATTTTTTATTGAAATTCAGCATCAAACAAATATTTCCATAAGATGTATTTCAGACATTGTACATATATGTCATATAATCATATATATCACGAATCTCCACAAAGTATTTATCTGATGTATACACTTATAGAAAAGAGCGGAAAGAAAAAACAAGCAAAAGGAAAAAACTATGTACAAGTAGGGAGTGATCTTTTTTTACAACATATTCATTGATATGTGAGAATAAAATCAGGCCTATGAGGCATTATGTAGTTAAACCATTTTTCCCAGGATGAATCAAATTGTTCCAGCTTATGATTAACAGATGCTGTTATCTTCTCCATTTTGTAAATGTCCATTGTAATTGAGTTATTTTTGTGTCATAACGCATAATTGCGTTGTGACACAATTTGGTGTCACCTCTCAGTATCCAGGTCTCAGGCTAAATCCAGTAACTATAGCCCTGTACAGACACAAAAAGGGGGCATCCACTGTTCACTGTCTGAAGCAAATATCAGTATTTTGCACTTGTAAAGTACTGATAAGAGATGGTAGGTTTATTTGATGCCCCCTTTCATTAACTCATTTTCTTTGACTGACTGGGAGTAAGCCTATTGCTGGAGCGGACATGGAGATGATTCAATCCAGTGGAATCAAGGCGAGGCAAGGCAGAGTCGAGGTAAAGTCTGAGCTTAAGAGCAAGAAAAACCCGAGGTTGGATCGATTTAAGCACCAGGTCAGATATGGGCTGAAGTGAGGCAGTGGAGCCCGGGCTTGAGAGAGTATCGAAGCAGCAGGGCTTAGGTCCGAGAGCAAGGAGTGACCAGAGGTTTAGATGGTATGAGCGCTGGGCCAGACTGAAAAGGCCAGGGTGTCGGGCCTGGAAGCAAGAGACGAGCCAGTTCAGCTCACTGCCCCGTCAGGTCTCTACGCTGAACTGAGGCTGTGGCCTGCAACTACGGGGCTCCTGAATCGGATACCAGCTTCATGTCTGTGGACTCACTTTCGTGAACTTCAGTTCCGAATGCAATTTGCTTACTTTTATTGTCTGCACGACTTTTTCCCCCTGCACACTGGGTATTTAGTGGTCTTCTTTTCTAATGGATTCTATTGGGTTTCTTTGTTTCTGATGCACCATCAATAACTCACTCTGAGACGTAGGAAGCGAGGTATCGGCTTTAATTGACTGGAAGAATGAACAACATTACATCCTGGGGAATGAGGCTGGGCAACAGGCCTCAGTCGCCTTTATACAGGGGTCTGTGGGAGGAGCCACAGGAGCAGTCAGCAGGGTCTGTGGGAGGAGCCACAGGAGCAGTCAGCAGGGTCTGTGGGAGGAGCCACAGGAGCAGTCCAGACAGGTATATGTAGTTCACCACAGTTTCGTGGCTGCCTGTAAGGAGACAAATCTCGGGGTTGTATATAGAGTACACACTTTGATAATAAATGTGCTTTGAATTTTGAAAATGTGTCTGTGTTCAGAAGAACAAGGTCTACATGCAGTTCCAATGAATCTTAAAGTGCCCACTGCAGGGACCTGCAAAAAACGTAGTGTCCCCAATTTTCAGAGTATTTCCTTCAGCCCTACATGAATAACATGGGCTGCTGCCAGACACTAATGTTCGTCTATTCATCTCCTCCTCAGAACCACCTTCCCTATCATTAGCGTGAGGTTTAAATTAACTTCACTCTTGTATGAGAGCAATTTTGGTCCTTTTCCTTCCGGTGGACTGATTGTTATATGTCATTGCAGGCTGACATAACCAGAGGCTTAGTGTTAGCAAGCGGGAAATGTGCTCTGTAACATTAGTCAAAAGCTGCTACAAACCACCACAGATAATATCTGACTACTCTTGCTTTTCAATAGACAAATTGAAAAGACAAATAAAACAAGATTGAAAGGAGTGCCTAATCTGGAAATGGATCTGTAATTGTTCCCTAAACTGATGGACAATTAACTTTAACTGATTTGTCACTGAAAAGGTGAATTATATTTAAATGCATTCTGAATGTTCTTGGAGTTACACCATAATAATCAGTAGCTTACTGACTAAAATCATTCTATTACAGTGGTATTTTGTACATTTTTTTGCTATATATATATTGATCCTCATGAAGCAAGTTTTAAACCCTACTTAACCTTTAACCGAACATTGAAAGAATGAGAAGCTCATTCATTTGGGATCACTTCCTTGAAGTCTTGGACTCCAAGCCAATCTTTTATTTGTTTGGCTTGACTCAGATAATAACTATTTAACTGGGATCTTGGCGAAAGGCTATCTGACTGTAATCAAAACAACATGAGCATCCAATCTTCCCAAATAGTCCACTATATTCTCCAGAGAAAAAAACATGAAATGTTTATTTCATTCTCATGTAGATTTTTATAACAATCCGTGACAATGTTTACAGATTCAAACAAACACAATTTGTCATGGAATTCAAGAACAAGCAATATAAGTTGTTTGCCAGAGATATAACTACCTTCAACACTGTATGTTGGGAGCTCAGCAGTGCGTTGATAATCCCAATTCAAATGCACATTAACTACACTTCCCTGCTTTAATATGACAGTGTAAGAAGAAAGACTTTTATTTTTTCTGCTCTCGGCATAACTTGAAGAGATTTACATTAATGAGGTACTGCTTAAGTGCTGTTGCTCCTATAATGTGACATACTCAACAGCCAATGAGCAATAAAGACCTACAAATGGCAAAATAATAAGTCGATGTTAGCTGAGGGTTAAGTATTGGCTAGGAAACCAGAACTCCCCATCATAGCTCCACTGAACATCCATCTGAGAGTTTATATAGACTCTTGGTTTAATAATTTATCACAAAGGTGGCATCTCAGATCAAGTAAATTTATTGTCAAAGTACGTATATGTCACCATTTATTACCCTGGGATTCATTTTCTTCCAGGTATTCACAGTAGATCGAAGAAATACAATAGAATCGATGAAAAACTACAAAGACTGACAAACAGCCAATGTGCAAAAGAAGACAATCTGTGCAGATACAAAAAAAGTAAATGAATAATCCTGAGAACATGAGCTGCTGAGTCCTTGAAAGTCAATCCATAGGTTGTGAAATCAGATCAGAGTTGTGGTGAGTGAACTAACACGTTCTGGTTCAGGAGCCTGATGGCTGATGGGCAATAACTGTTCCTCAACCTGTTGGTGTGGGACCTGAGGCTCCTGTACCTCCTTCCTCATGGCAGAAGCAAGGAGAGAGTATGTCCTAGAAGGTGAGGGTACTTGATGCTGGATGCTGCTTTCTTGGGGCAGTGCTCCTTGTAGATTTACTCAGTGGTGGGGAAGGATTTTCTGATGATGGACTGGGCTGTATCCAACACTTTTTGTAGGCTTTTCCATTCTAATGCATTGGTGTTTCCATATCAGGCCGTGCAGCAACCAGTAGATGTTAGCTGAAAGCTAATTACAGGCCAGGAAACCAGAAATCCCCATAAGATAGCCCCACTGAACACTGACATCCAGCTAAGAGTTTAGATTGACTTTTGGTTTAATGACTCATTTCAAAGGTAGCATCTCATTCTGTGCAGCATTCCTTTGGTACAACACTGGAATACTAATGAAGTTCAGAGATTTAAGTCTTGATGTGGATTCTGAAGCCACAGTTTTCTGTCCCAAAGTCTCTGAGACTGACACACTGTTATTAAATTTTAGCTCCTCTCCTTCAGGTTTGTTTTTGAATTTGCTTTAAGAACAAAAAAAAATGACCAAGAGAGAATTATAATAAGCAATATAACATATCTTTGTTAAAATAAAGTTCTCTTCTCTCAAAATATTTAACTGGCCTCCTTTTACAGTCAGAATTCTCCTGACATTTTGATCAAAACTTGGCCTGGAAATTAGGATGCATGCCTCCCGCATTTTAGGTGGTATCTGGTTCAGTGTTGACCTTCACCGGAAGAGATGGTGCTGGAGAAAATTTCTGGCTGAAATCCAGTGAGGACCAGGCATTTCCGATTGCCATTTTTCTTAATACACCTGGTGCTTTCCCAGCCACATGCACACTACCTCTTTTGTCTGTTAGCTCACCCCCATATCAACACAAGTCAGATCAAATGGCTCCGCAGTAAGAATGTTATGGAGAAGTCTCAAGGGACCTTGGGAAAAGCTCACTTTTGCTTGTTGTGCTTTTGTTATTTAAGACTATTAGACCGCAAGACATAGGAAAAGAATTAGATTATCTGGCCCACCAAGGTCTGCTCTGCCATTTGATTTTGGCTGGTTTATTTTTCTTTTTTTTGAAATTTATTTTTTTATTGAAGTTCATCATCAAACAAGCATTTCCATAAGATGTATTTCAGATATTGTACATGTAAGTACTGGAGAGTTTAACATCGGTAGCTGAGCGAAGGGCGCTGAGTAGGCTACGGTCAATTATGGAAAACCCTGAACATCCTCTACATAGCACCATCCAGAGACAGAGAAGCAGTTTCAGTGACAGGTTACTGTCGATGCAATGCTCCTCAGACAGGATGAAGAGGTCAATACTCCCCAATGCCATTAGGCTTTACAATTCAACTGCCAGGACTTAAGAACTTTTTTTTAAAGCTATTATTAATGCTTTTTGAGTTAGTGATTTAGATGCATATCATATTATTACTGAGTTAAGTATTGTATGTAATGAGTTTTTGCTACAACAAGTGTATGGGACATTGGAAAAAATGTTGAATTTCCCCATGGGGATGAATAAAGTATCTATCTATCTATCTATCTATGTATATCAATAGTCATATATGCCATTCTCCCTGTAACATTTGACATTCTTACTAATTAAGAACCTACCAACCTCCACTTTAAGTATACCCAATTACTTGTCCTCTATAGCTATCTCTGGGAATGATTTCCAGAGATTTGGCATCCTCTGGCTAAAAAAATCCTCCTCATCTCTGTCCTAAAGGGATGTTATTCTACTCTGAGGCTTTGGCCTCTGGTCCTATACACCCCCACTATTTTACATATCCTCTGCTCATCCACTCTGTCTAGGCCTTTCAATAGTTGTTAGGTGTCACTGACATTCCCGACCATTGTTCTAAACCCCATGGAGTACAATCCCAAAGATATCAAGTGCTGCTCACACATTAACCCTTTCATTCCCAGGATAATTTTCGTGAATCTCCTCTAGATCCTCTCCAATGCCAGCCTGATCGTTGCCAATCTCTGAAGTCCAGCTTAGTGGCATATAATTTCATGTCTTTTGTCTCTCCTTTTTCTTCAAGAGTGGAGAGGAATTTGCAATTACCAAGTCTTTTGGAACCATTCCAGAATCTAGTGATACTTGAAAGATCATTACCAACGCCTCCATAATGTCTTCAGCTACCTCTTTCAGAACCCTGAGCTGTAGTCCACCAGATCCAGGTGACTTATCTACCTTTAGACTTTCAGCTTCTCGAACACCTTCTCTTTAGTAATGGCGACGGCACCATCTTCTGCCCGCTACACTCTAGCTTACTGCTGGAGTTTTCCACAGTGAAGGCTTATTCAGTTCATCCACCATTTCTTTGTCTCCCATTACTATTTCTCCAGCACCATTTTCCAAAATTCTGGGATACTCTGCTAGTATGAATGGACCTGAATGGGCACCTTTACCAGTGACTACTGGTTGTTCAAACAGCTTCTGGAGTCCACAGATTGTGCCTAGCTGAGAATGAGGGCCATCATTCTTAACAATGGATAACTCATTCATTGAGTTCTAGACAGCAATAGAACCATCTCTCTCAGTTTCATATTCCAGTCAAACTGGCACACTGAGCAGTGCTACTGTCTGACAGCTTCAGTGACCTGGGTTTGATCCTGACCTCTGGTGCTGACTGTGTGGAGTTTGCAATGTTCACCTTATGACCAGGGTCGGTTTCTTCTGAGTGCCCCAGTTTCATCCCACATCCCAAAGACAGGCAGGTTATTGGGGTTATTGATCTCTGTAAATTGCCCTCAGTGGCAAAATGGGGGGGGGGGGGTGCAATTAGTTGATAAAAGTGGGCAAAGAATAAAATGTAGTGAAAATAAATTATTGGGAATTCCTACAAGTTAGAGTTGAGCATATAGAGTATATGCAAGTCTACTTCCATTACATCTGTGTGCGGCCTTGGGAATTGCATCTTTACTTCAGACCCTACTGCCAGTGGTTAAAGTGATCAAGGCAAGAGGCAGATTGAAGCTTTGTAAATAACTGGATGCCAATTTTCTTTGCTGATACTTCCATCCACACCAAAGTTATGTGATAAAAGTTCAGTGCATGAAAGAATGTGAAAATGCACAGTAGTTTGTGAACAATATTTGAAGCTCCAGGAACTGTGTTATGCTTGATGGGTGCCATAGAAATGTGTCCAGTGGGGACTAGAAAAACTGTCTGAAAGCCCACTTCAATTTTTTGTTTACATTCCAGTATGGGTGAGCAGGGTAACTACTAACTCCGTCATCAACTCATTCCACATAGTTTGGACCTGGACTTTTATGGAAACACAGCCTAAGATCATGCTTTGGTGCTTCTGCAGTGGGATCTCTGAAACATATTGTATCATCCATATTGAAGTGGGAAAGGTTGTGAGCATAGAAAGAAGTCCACATTTCCTTCTCCTCCATTACAATTTCTCTCTTTATGCCAGCCAGCAGTCTGTCTGGAACTACTGGACTTAAATGAACAACTAGCTGATCTGTTTGGCTTGCTCAAAAAAGAATGGTCTGCACACTGAGCTGTTCAGACACTGTAGGCCATATTTACACTTTATTTCTCCTTCCTACATTCAAAACTATTGTTGAATGCGTTAGCATTGTAAAAAAATTAACACACAATTAGATTCTTTTCATGATTGCTTCCTGAGCCTGGCATTGTTAAACTCTTCTCTGTTATAGATTTAGAGTCATAGAAAAGTACAGTACCAAAACAGACCCTTTGGCCTCTCTTGTCCATGCTGAACCATTTAAACTGACTACTCCCATCAGCCTGCATGGTGCCATAGCCTTCTAACCGGCTGCCATCCATGTGCCTATCCAAACTTCTCTTTAATGTTGAAATTGATCTTGCATGCACCACTTGTGCTGGCAGCTCATTCCACACTCTCGTGATCCTCTGAGTGAAGACATTTCCCCCTAAACTTTTCACCTTTCACCCTTAACCCTTGACCTCTGGTTGTAGTCCCACCCAACCTCAGTGGAAAAAGCCTGCTTGCATTTACCCTATCCATACCCCTCATAATTTTGTATACCTCTATCAAATCTCCTCTCAGTCTTCTACGGTCCAAGGAAGTTTGATCTAAAAATGATAGCCAGAATTTTATGAAGTACCTCTGGAGATTTCACCAACTATTAGAAGCCAGCTCTACATGGGTGGTATTGATGCATTTAATTATCTATGTAAGGTCCACACAGTCAAAGCAAGTTAAAGCTGAATTGCTGAAACAGTGATGGAGACGGTTTTGCATTGAAATACCACATCAAATAAATTATGTGTTGCAGCTGATTGTGTGCAGCTCTGCATGTGGTAAAAGGCTACAAACTTAACCTTGATTATTGTCCCATTTGGTAACACAGGTAGAAATAATGGGTTTTGGATACAAACTTCAGTGTAAGTTATCATTAAGTTCCTCACATGGTCTGTGGTGGACCATGAATAAGTGAAATGGATATCACAAGATACCCATGCAGTAGGCATAGGAGCTGTACAGAGAGAAAGTCTGATTAATCAGCAGCTACTGTTGTTTAATAGATCCAGTAATGTTGCCCAGATTCCCATTTCTATCTCTGCGTGGCCACAAATAGATGATTGATGAATCCCTAGGTCTTATGTGTGTCTTTGAATTAAGTTTGAATTCATTAACAGCCTTCAAATGACGTAAGGAAGCTGATTTAGTATTAAAAGCGGAGAGCTCCCTTATCTGAATTTTTCTCCACCAAACTCTCCAAACAGATTCCATTATCTGCAGCCAATCACCTCCCAGCTTCTGCTGCTGATTTTACTGTCCTCTCCTCAATCTGCCTTTCACCCTTCCTCACCCGCACCCACCTATTGGTTGCCAGCTCTAGCTCCACCCCTTCCATTCACACTATTACTCTCCCCTCGGCCTTTCAGTGCGGCTGAAGGGTCCTGAAGTGAATTTTTGACTGGCCATTTCCTTCCACAGATGCTGTCTGACCACATGGAGTTTCTTCAGCAGATTGTTGCTCCAGATCCCTGTGTCTGTAGACTGCACTACTTATTGGCTGCATCGCTCAACCAGTACAATGACTGTCTAGGACCGGCTCCCAATGCCAAAGGAAACGCTATAACAAAGTGAAAATATATTTCCCCAAAAGCCAGAATGGACTATCAATCTTTAAGAATGGTTTGGAAGGGAGGATGTTCCAAGCGGTTTTGATATTGCACCGTAGCCAGTGACACAGGAAATAGAGAGAAGGAGAGAACATCTGGAGTGACCCTCTAGACACTCAGAAGGTAATGGGAACAGATAGCTGTGGAAATCAGCTCTAGATAATCACATCATAAGAGGATGTTTCTACTGTCATTTCTGCTTTCTACAAAAAGCAGAAACTGTGCCAAACTGTATAATTCATGTTGATGCTGTGCTGTGAGGTAAGCTATAATGCAGCAGATAATTTTGATCTCAATTCCAATCAATGCAGGACACTGACAAAGAATAAAAAATAAAACTGTACTATGCAATCCAGCTTCGAAGCTTAAGGGCCTAATCCATGGCAATATACTGTAAATTAAATTTAAATGTTCTAAAAATAACACAACAAACATTGGGAGAGAAACCATGGAATTGAGAGAAGAGAGAAAGAGAGAAAGGAAGAGGGAAAGAGGACGAGAGAGGAGAGAAGGGAAAAGGAGGGAAAGGGAGAGAGAGGGGGAGGGAGGGAGAGAGAGAAGGTCAGAAGATAAGTCTCTAAAATTAATGAAATTTTGATGGAAAGGGCTCCATGGTTTCTTCACTTAATGGTTTCATGATGAGGCATCACTTTATCTACATACATTCTATGTATTTAATAATATATATTATATATTATATTATATATTGTATATTATGTTTTATAGGATTGCTTTTATATTTATTTGCTTTATTTGTTATTGCATTCTTTATGTTTTTATGACACCTCCGATCCAGAGTAACAATTATTTTGTTCTCATTTATACCAGTGTACTGAAGTATGACAGAAAACAATCTTTTTTTTTTAAACTTTTTTTATTGTGTTTTCAAATAGTTACAGAATAAAAGTGTGTGAAAAAGAAAATATGTGTTACCCATCTCCCCTCCCCTTAACCCCTCCCCCCTAACATCCCTATTGAAAGAAAAAAGAAAGAAAGAAAAAAAAAAGGAATGCCTGGATATTAGAAGATCCCCACATGCTTGCAAAATTTAATAAGAGGTCAGAGATATTTGGCAGGAAGTAGCATGCAGTGAAACTCTACATTGCTCAGTACGTTTGTCCCTATCTTTTTTGGTGTGTGGATAACCAGTCAGCAGGTGCTACAGACCAACTCTCTGATAGCTTCTTTGCTGTCAGGTAATGCAATAGCACAACTACTGATGGATCAGAGCATAACCTTTAGAATTCCTCCTTTGCTTGTGATTGTATTTCTTTTGGAAGATGCTGACAATAATTTCTTAACAGAGAGCACTGGTATCCTCTGTATTGTTCAGGTGTGATTGATTCAGCTAAGTTACACTTTAGACCTGTGACACTCAACTCCCTTCTTAAAATTGGATGTTACTCTGAGAATGATTTGTGTCATAAAGTTGTAATTTTGTTTTAGTTTGTTTATTTTTGGGGATGTAAGTGTCACTAAGAAGGCCAGTGTTGAATCTGCAACCCAATTTGCTCCTGACAATAAAGTGAGGTTCCAAAGTAAAATGTAAACATCTTGCTGCTGTACTTCTGGTGAAGGTGATTCCATGGTGTTGCTGGTCGGAGAGATCCAGGATTTAGACCCAGTGACATTGAGCAGTGAGATATTCCCCTGGCAGGGCCAGTACACGCTGCAACCCCTCTGCTCTAATGATGGGGCAATGAACATTAAGGCTGGTGGGTTGAGTACCAATAAAGTGAGGTCACGTTTCAGAACGTTGCTGGACTTGCACTCATCCTGAAAGCTGGAGAATATTTCAATACACTTCTGGCATGCCTTACAAAGTGTGGAAAGGCTTTGGGTGTCAGACAATGAGTAACTTGTTGTAATTAGATACCCAACTTCTGCTTTGCTCTGGTAGCCACAGTAATAAGTGGCTGCTGCAGTGGGTCGCTGGTCTGTGGTTTCTACAGGGTGTTGATGGTGAAGAGATTCAGTGATGGTAGTTTCATTGAATATGACTCTCTTGCTGGAGTTGTTCATTGGCTGACACTTGTGTTTGAATTAATATTACTTTAAATGTATCAGCCTATGGGTGAAAATTGGCTCTTCTGTGAAATGATTGTAAATTAATCTGAACACTGTGGAAACAACAGGTAACATCCCCACTCTGAATTTGTGTGGAAGAAGGGTCTATGATGAAGTAGATAAAGATGGTTGAGCCCATGATACTGTCCTGAGGAACTCCTCCTGTGATACCCTGGGTTTAAATAACCCCAGCGTCTTCCTGTGCATGAGGTAAGAATCCACTTTTAGACTGTTTCTACCCTGGTGCCCTTTGATCAGTTTTATCAAGCCTGTTAATGTCACAGTCTGAAAGATACTGCCTTGATATCAAAGGCAGTCACTCTCACTTCACCTCAGCAGTTCAGCTCTTCAGATTCAGATTCAGTTTATTGTCATTTAGAAACCACAAATGCAATGCAGTTAAAAAGTGAGACACCTACATTTGAAACAAGGACAGCAAGAAGGTTGGAGCCAAACGTTTTAGTGTATTTATTTGTAAAGACGTGTCACTGAGGAGGCCGGTGTTCATTCTGCAAAACTGTTGGCTCCTGAAAAAGAGGTGATGAGCCACCATCTTGCCATTGTTCTTCTGGTGAAGGTGCTTCCATGAAACTTAAACTGGGCTTTGGGAAACTGGTGACTCAGAACAGCTTGAGAGGGTGGTAAATAGTAGACTGTGTTTGTCCTGCTTTATATAAACAGGAAATACCTGGGAAATTTCCCACAATATTGTAGCCCTATTGCAGGGGGGACAATTAGTTTTAGAGCATGAGCCTGCAGAACCAATAATTGTTTCATATTGCCCGTGATCAGTAAAGAAGCATTTCTCATGTTTAGGGTTATTTTCTGACTGCGCTTTTGTTACTTGCAGGAAATTATTGCACGTTTTGTACAGAGTGGGTTTAATTTACATTTCAGTGAAGCTAACGTTCCTTTGCAAGGCAGACAAAAACATACTAAAATCCACCGACATGCACAGACTTAACTGCTCCTCTTGTACTGGATGCAGGCTTAAAATATTTAGCTCAGACCGATAATGTTAGTGGTATGGCTACACATTTAATATTTAATATGCAAACGCTTTTGCAGGAAAAGATTTGGAATGTGTATTTTGTGGCTGATTTTATCTTGCATGCTACTGGGATAGAACATCCACCCATTCCTTTCAAGTGTGACCAATAATTATATATCCTGTGGCTGGCCGGAGCCTCGGGTCTGCGGATATCTGCGAGTGTGCTGGGGTAATCAAAGGCCCGGTATCTGTGTGTTTGTGTGAGTCAGGGTCCATCGCAGAACGATGAGTATGGACGGTCCTGGGTTTGAAGGGGTGTGTATGTGCAGGATGGGAAGAAGGAAAGGGCCTTGCTTTGCTGTCCTTGTTTTGCTGCTTGTGTTCTGCCAAGCACGTGGGCATGCTACGTCGGTCCCAGAATATGTGGCAATACTTGCCAGCTACCCCACCACACCCTCGGTGTTGATGCTTGTTGATGCAAACGATGCAATTCGTGGTAAGCTTCAACGTACACATGATAAACAAAATTAAAACTTGAATCTTAAAGAGGGAAATGTACTTAATTTCACAAAGCATGATGCCAATGATTTTAAAATCCAGCCATTCTAGTAAAACCACAAACAACTCAATGGAATACTTGTTGCATAAATGCTAAATCATATTTTCAATCACATAGCTTCATTCAGCAGTTTTTTCATTAAAATTCCTGAATGCCCAAGTACGAGGTCCCTGGCATAAGAAAATATATTTTGAAATTACAAGCATATTTATAACCTTACATTTTGTGTTTGTTTAACTTCATTAATCAGCTTATAGAGAATCTCAGATGCCTAGTCTTCAGGATGAAATGAGAACTGTCGGTGGTTTCTCTGATTAGGCACAGTACCGCTCGCTGTAATATGCAGGATGTTTGTCGGAGGCAGGCTAGCTCAGTAGCAAAAGGATGTATTTCCTCAGGCATTGTTTTTGGAAAAGATTTTCATTTCTCAGTTCGTGTACTAGCCGCCGAAAATCCCTAGCTTCCTGAAACAACATAAGGGGCCGATTAAAGAGAGAGATTAAAAATTATTTTAGCTTTATTTATCACATGTACACCAAAACATCCCATAAAATGCATCACTTGTGTCAAATCAAATCACGTGAGGATTGTATTGGGGGCAGCTCGCAAGAATTGCCATGCTCCTGGTGCCAACATAGCATGCCAACAACTGACTAACCCTAACCTTAACCATGCGCTTTTGAAATGCGTGAGGAAACTGGAGCACCTGGGGGAAATGTGCAAACGACTTACAGACAACAGCAGGAATCAAACTCCGATGGGTGATTGTTGGCACAGTAAAGCGACTGCGCTAACTGCTTATCCCACCTAGAGTCAATACCTAGCATCATGACAAGGAGAAAGACTGGGAATTTTTAACAGTTTATTGTCTCCTACACAAACTAACATTTCCTCTCATCAATAAAACAATATTCATTGTGTTTAGTGATGAGTTATTTCCTTCTCAAATTCTGGGCTTGAAATGGGAGCGAATTAATTTTGAAAAGAGAAATTCAACAACTGCATGCTCTGCAGATTGTTCAAAGTGTTAACACTAATTACTTGATGTCCAATTTTCAAAGTTTCACTGCAATAACTATTGGGTGAATAAAATGATTTGGAATGATTTGTCCAATGAATTTAAGAGAACCTGACTGAAACTTTGAAGAATTCAGGCAGACTAATTTGCAGAATTGCAAGGAATGAAAGAAACGAAATACATCACTGTGAGTGCATTGTTAAGCAGAGTGATGAAGTAATATGGGTTACATTGGAAAGAAAACTATAGAATACTATTTAAAAATTCATTTACTTGCACCTGAGTATTGTTGGCAATGTGAATATTTGTTGCCCACTGCTGTTTTCCCTTGGAAATTGGTGGTGAGCTGTCTAGCACCTTGCAGTTCTTTGATTGTATATTTTAGTTGGAGGTACTGTACAGAACACACCCTTCCAGCTCACTGAGACGTGCCGTTCATCAACCCTCGCCCCATCACTAGACTATTTACAATGACCAATTAACTTACTAACTGGTACATCTTTTGGATCGTGGGAGGAAACTGGATCACCCAGAGGATACCCACGCGCACATGGGAAGGACACAAAAACTTTCTTACAGAGGACTCTGGAATTGAACTCCGAACTCCGATGCTCCAAGCTGTAATAGCATTGCGCTAACCGCTATGCTACCACGACACTCTTTTGAATGAAGAGTTCTGGGATTTACAGCCAGTGATAGTGAAGGAATGGTGCTGTCTTCAAATCTGGATGTACGTGACTTGAGGTAATAGAAAGTGCAAGTTTGGGAAGTGCCATCAGGCTAGCCTGCGTGATAATCCATCATTTACAAAGGATGAGGAAATAATAAATTAATATGAAGACTCATTGATTTTAGCAGGAAAAATAACCAACAGTAGAATTTTCTGTTTTATAATATTTGTAATGCTATTGTTATAATATTTGTAAAACTTTGTAATATTGGACACAATAGCCATACATTTTTTTAGATAATAAGCTTATAATATAGCTAATATTAAATTTATACAGAACTGGAATGTAATGATGAAATTACCTAAACATTAAAGGGCAAAAGTCTAGAATCAGAAAAATGGCAAAAGAATCAGAATTGACATTTTATTTAATCAAATTCCATCTTAGCAGGAGAATACTACAGCATGAATTTACAGTATGATGTCATTATAAAGCAACAATATATAAATTGACATGAAGTAGTGAGCGGATCATCTGCAAGAGTCACTCAAGTGCAGGAATCACAGAGACTTTGCCCACTCAAACAAAACTAAAGATCATTTACAGGAATTAACCAGGAAAGCTAATAAACACTCAGACAAACTACACCGAATCTTGAAGAGCTGAAATCACCGATGACACACAGAACCTGGTCTGAGTTTTCCCAGACAAAGAACCAAAACAACTGAGCAAAGAGGGGTTGGCATGCCCCTCTGAAATACACCCTGGAGCACACAGGAATTCAGAGCCAATCAGATAACATAGGCATCCAGACGAAGCAGTAATCCCCAAAGCCAACAACTGCAATGCAAGACATTGAACATACCATGCTAATTCAATTTCCCAAATTGAATAAAAGTGATAAATACCAAGACAGCTTAACAATCATCATGATCTCAAATGAGACACCTATAACACAAAGTGCAACCCCAGGACCAGTTTAAAGACAAACAATTAGACATAAATAGTAAGCAATTCAAGGAACGTTGTGTACCCACAAGGTTACACCAAGAAAATACAATTCACATTCTCACTGAAAAAATAATACCTTCTTCTGCTTTAAAAATGACCCCTAGTTATGACATCATCAGTATATTAAAATTTGTCATGAACGCTATGGTGAACTCCAAGCTAAAACAAAATCCACCCGCCTGGCAATCAAACCTGACAAAGCCAGCCATTTCCTGGAGCCTTTCCTGGTGAAGTGGAGAACTGATGAATGTGACGTGTCTAAATGTGCACAAGAGATGGAAAAGGAAAAATTGGTAATTCTACTATCTACAATTTTCAATCATCTTGCTGGACCCTTCAGATGTACCAACATGGGAAGGAGCCTGAACACGTCCAGTGACAGGTTTGTGGGGCTTGCCTCGGATGGATTGTGTTTGGACAAATGCTTGTTCCTCATGGCTGTTAGTTAATGATGGTTTCCATACATGAGTCCTTGCCCTGCTCACCCTGTGATCACTGGTTTGATCTTAGCTTCATTTGATCATGAGCCTGACTCTTCCCAGTCTAGAGCTCAGTTCTTACTCCACTCCCTCAGTAATGTGAGGCAGTGCTCCACACTGTGAGTGGGGTAGGCCCGAATAGACTTTTCCTTTTGCTTAAATTGTGTTCTTTCTTGAAAAGTGCAAATAATTTATGTTTAATGCATGTTTTACTTGTGAAAGATGATCTTCTCTCATCCTCACTCCTCAACTGCCTCCAACTGCCTTTCCACTCAATCGTGGAGCTGAACTTTGGACCCAGTAGCCAATTACGAAGTCCTCATAACAAAGTTGCCTACCTGATGGACTTCATCCTTTCCATTTCACCCTTACAGCTCTTTCCATTTCCGCCCTGTAGCAAAGCCTTGAAGGTGATTGCGCTTGTATTGTTCCCAGCTTGCACTGAGACAATTCTTTGCAGCCCAGGCCCTTGTCAGCCCACTCAATGCTGGCTTATGGAGCACCATGCAGTTTCTAGAACAGAGATAATGATGCTGGGACTTAAGCCATCTGCAGACAAGCAAAGAAATTATTTCAAACCCTGTCAGCAAGGTTCTTAATCATTCACGTTGCCAGCGCAACTCGGCGAAATAAATAGATTTTTATCTTTAGAGTGGATATTCCAGTATCTGCTTGTTCAGAAATCCTGATAGTTGAGCAGCTGGCTCCCTCATTAATTCAGTGAGGCAGGGGTCCACACTGTGAATGGGCTATGTCCTAAAAGCCTGTTCTAATTGTGTTACTTCTTGTTAAAACTGCATATAATTAATGGTTAATGTATGTTTTTTCTTGTGAATGCTGCTTATATGATGTTATGTTCCTGTGATACTGCTGCAAGTAAGTTTTCATTGCACCTGTGTGTACATGTACGTGCATATAATAATAACTTATGACTTTAACTTTGATCAGAGCTGGGGTCCGGACAGTGGCTAAGTGTACAGATTCAGACAGGGTTGGGATCTAGAACATCAGGGATCAGGAACATGGACAGGTTTGTGGCTGGAGATGGGGTCTACAGAACTTGTGCAATTCCTTTCCCCTTTAAGCTTATGGGGTTCACTGGAAAATGTATTGTACTGGTGTGTAATACGAACAACAAGTGTACTGGGGAAATGGGAGTAACATCCAGTGTAATACCTGCTGGTGCTTCAACACCAAGGCCATTTGGGCACTGGATTATCAGAATTTTGATGAACATACGAGAGGCTGCCAATACTGGAATCTGGAATAAAGAACAAAATGCAGGCGAAATGGATGTTTCGAGTTGAGACTTTTCATCTAGACTGGTCAGATGAGGGTTTCGATCTGAAATATTGCCTGTGCATTTTCCTCTGCAGCTGCCGCCTGGCCTCCAGAAGTTGTCAACTCAAGTCAAGTCAAGAAACTTTTATTGTCATTTCAACCATAACTGCTGGTGCAGTACACAGTAAAAACGAGACAACGTTTTTCAGGACCATCGTGCTACATGAAACAGTACAAAAACTACACTGAACTACGTAAAAACAACATAGACAAAAAAAAAACTCCATTAGACTACAGACCTACCCAGTACTGCATAAAGTGCACAAAACAGTGTAGGCATTACAATAAATAATAAGCAAGACAATAGGCACAGTAGAGGGCAGCAAGTTGGTGTCAGTCCAGGCTCTGGGTATTGAGGAGTCTGATGGCTTGGGGGAAGAAACTGTTACATAGTCTGGTCATGAGAGCCCGAATGCTTCAGTGCCTTTTCCCAGATGGCAGGAGGGAGAAGAGTGTGTAAGAGGAATGTGTGGGGTCCTTCATTATGCTGTTTGCTTTGCAGATTCAGCGTGTGGTGTAAATGTCTGTAATGGCAGGAAGAGAGACCCCGATGATCTTCTCAGCTGACCTCACTATCCGCTGCAGGGTCTTGTGATCTGAGATGGTGCGATTTCCAAACCAGGCAGTGATGCAGCTGCTCAGGATGCTCTCAATACAACCCCTGTAGAATGTGATGAGGATGAGGGGGTGGGAGATGGACTTTCTTCAGTCTTCGCAGAAAGTAGAGACGCTGCTGGGCTTTCTTTGCTATGGAGCTGGTGTTGAGGGACCAGGTGAGATTCTCCGCCAGGTGAACACCAAGAAATTTGGTGCTCTTAATGATCTCTATCAAGGAGCCATCGATGTTCAGCAGAGAGTGGTCACTCCGTGCCCTCCTGAAGTCAACAACCATCTCTTTTGTTTTGTTCACATTCAGAGACAGGTTGTTGGCTCTGCACCAGTCCGTTAGCCGCTGCACCTCTTCTCTGTAAGCTGCCTCGTCACTGTTGCTGATGAGACCAACCACATTCGTGTCATTGACAAACTTGATGATGTGGTTTGAGCTGTGTGTTGCAGCACAGTCGTGGGTCAGCAGAGTGAACAGCAGCGGACTGAGCACGCAGTCCTGGGGGCCCCCCGTGCTCAGTGTGATGGTGTTGGAGATGCTGCTCCCGATCCGGACTGACTGAGGTCTCCCAGTCAGGAAGTCTAGGATCCAGTTGCAGAGGGAGGTGTTCAGGCCCAGTAGGCTCAGCTTTCCAATCAGTTTCTGAGGGATGATTGTGTTGAATGCTGAACTGAAGTCTATGAACAGCATTCAAACGTATGTGTCTTTTTTGTCCAGTTGGGTTAGGGCCAGGTGGAGGGTGGTGGCAATGGCGTCGTCTGTTGAACGGTTGGGACGGTACACGAACTGCAGGGGGCAGCAGGGTCTTGATGTGCCTCATGATGAGCCTCTCGAAACACTTCATGATGATGGATGTGAGTGCAATGGAACAGTAGTAATTGAGGCAGGACACTGAAGACTTCTTCGACACTAGGACAATGGTGGCGGCCTTGAAGCACGTTGGAATGGTGGCTCTGCTCAGGGAGATGTTGAAGATGTCAGTGAGAACATCTGCTAGCTGGTCTGCACATCCTCTGAGCACTCTGCCAGGAATATTGTCTTGTCCAGCAGCCTTCCGTGGGTTGACCCTGCACAGGGTTCTCCTCACATTGGCCACTGTGCGACACAGCACCTGGTTATTTGGAGGAGTTGTGAACTGCTGCCCATGTAGGAATTTGATCTCCAATATACATCTATATTGATATAATAAGATGCTTATTTTAGCATTCCCTCAAATCTATTAGGTTATTATTTTTGGATTGATATGTAATTCCATGACTAAAATATGTAAAAAGAAAAAATGTACTGGAACTGAATTTCCCAGGTGGTCTGGCAAATTATTTGAAAGAAATTCCTTGGAGTTGACGGGGTGGGCAGATAATTTATTGTGGTGGGGACACAGCAGTTTTATCCTTGAGACCCAATTCTTTCACAAAACCATTCTCCAAAAAATTCAAACCTGTTCTAACAAAGGTATACAGATAAGAAATACTAATTACAGACATCTTTTATAACCAGTATAGATTTTAAAATGCAGTAATGTCATTTATTGGTTAAAAAAAATCCAAATCTACAGTTTAAGATCAGTGTGTGCTACCAACATTCAAGAAGAATTATGATTAAGCATGTTGTAAAATCTGATGTCTCTTTATTTGTTAACCTTTGCTAAACAATAATTTAATTACAAATGATTTGAGGAGTAATATAATAGAAAAGATTTTAAATTGTTGACAGTATTGGCCTTGAGGTGGGTAATTCTGGATACAATGAAATGCTTGATGAGTCATTGGATACACATGAATCTGCTAAAGTTGAATGGCTATTGGGGGTTCTTTCTTTTTCTTGGAAGAGTAAAGTTTGGCCATATAAAATATGATGGAACAACAACTTATTTTCTGTGATATTTGAAGTAGCCATCAGATTTAAGTAGGATGAAAGGAAATCATAATGATAGAAGTCTAGTGATTCTGAGGACATGATATTAGAAGGAACTAGTCATATTGGATTTTAGATGTTTCTAAGAAAACAAAATGAAAAGCAAATGGATGAAGGAGATTCCAGACAACAGTTGTTTTAAATGCTTGGAAAACATTACATCGAAAGTTTAAATATCTGGACCGAAAGTTTAAATATCTGGATGTGTGGAGAGTTCTGATGGCATGTGGTTATGGTTAGAAACATTTCAATTTCTGACATTTACTTGGAGTCTGCAAAAACTGAAGCAAACTGAGCCTGTAGTTTAATGCTTTGACAATAGATCTGCTGTTATTATGAATTTTTGTTTAAATTGGACATGGAAAAGAAAACATTGTGCAATGTTATGATAAATGGATCACAACTGTTCATCAATCACCAAATGCCATGCAGCTCAGCATTAAGCAATTACGGGTATATTTTATTTTGAATCAATTGATATCAGAGAGCAGGCTGTAGGTTGAGGTCTATTCCAAGGCATAAGCACATTATCTGGGTTAACATTTTAATGTTGCCCTGACAAAGCTGCCATTCTTCGGCCTCTACATAATCTGTATGGGATCTTATGGCATATTCAAAGAAAGTCAGGGACAGTCTTGTTTTTCTAGTTAATTTCTTCAATTCTATTAACATACCAAGAGTAGATCAATTGGGTGTTTCATCAATAAATTGTGTGACAATATGTTTCTATTATTTGTCTCCCTGATTACACATAGAAATGATGTACTGTATTAGTTGTGATGTATTAGCTGCGATTGTGATGCCCTGTGAATATAATAAAGAACTGGGAATTCATTCTTTGATGGAAAAATGAACACACCATTTATTCTGAAAAGGAAGGAGATAATAAACTATTGATCATTGAAAAAGTGGGATATCCTGGATATTTATCCTACATGCACAGGTTTCAGGCATTGAAAAACACACATAAAATACTAGAGGGACTCAGCAGGTCAGGCAGCTTCTATGGAGAGGAATAAACAGTTGTCAGTTTCAAGCTGAGACCCTTCATCAGAAATGAACACAGAACACTGAACACTGAACAATGAGAACAAGGCATGACCTTGTGATGGTGGTCCTTAATGATGAAAGTCGCCTTTTTGAGGCATCAGTCCTTGAAGATGTCCTGGAAATTACAGAGGCTACTGCCTATGATGGAGATGACTAAGTTTACAACTCTCTGCAGCTTACTTTGATCCTGGGCAATAGCCCACCCCATATCAATGGTGATTCAGCCAGTTAGAATGCTCTCTGTGGTACATCTGTAGAAATTCTCAAGTGCTTTTGTTGACATACCGAATCTTCTCAAACGTATAATTAAAAATAGACACTGTCTTGCCTTCTTTGTAGTTGCATTGATGGGTCTCAGTCTGAAACTTTGACTGTTTACCCATTTCCATAGCTGCTGCCTGACCTACTGAGTTCCTCCAAAATTTTGTGTTTGTTGCTTGGGATTTCCAGATTCTGCCAGGTCTCTTGTGTTTTTGATTCAAATGTGTTGCATTAGGTGAGTTATTAATTATCATTAAGATTGTCAAAGTCCATGGAATCAACATTAATTAGTTATTTTACTTTACAAGTTTGTTTTGCGTGGCTCCCCTTAGAGGCAATAATCAGAGCAGGTGTAAGTTTCCGCAGATGTTGGTGTGCCTGTGTAAGGTGATCTACTGTTTACCCCTCTTATCTACGATAAAAGTCTTTTCTCCCCATTTCAAAACAGGGAACGGGCCGTCATTAGGGGGCCTAAGGGGTTGGTATGTGTCATGGTGGATGAAAGCAAATGAGGTGGAATGTAGGTCCACAGGGACCCAAGAGTGCTGCATGCCGTGATGGCAGGTAGGAGTAGGTGAAAGGAAATTGAATTTACGGAGGAGGGTGGAATGCTGTTGAGAGGGCTGGCTTCAGGAATGAAATCACCTGGCACTTGTAACAGCTGCCCATGTACCAACTCAGCCATGGGTGACTGCAAGGCTTCCTTTGGAGCAGTTCTGAGCTCTAACAGGACACATGGGAGACAATCATGCCAACACTAATCAATCAGGGAAGCCCTCAGAGCAGACTTTAGGATGCGATGGAACTGCCCACGTAGGCCATTGGACTGCGGGTGATATGCCATGGTGAGAGGTAGCCTAACGCCAAGATTCCGGACCACCGCAGCCCAGAGGTCTGAAAATAATTTGAGACTATGGTCAGAGGATATATCAGATGGGGTGACAAACTGAGCTACACAGGTGCTGATGAACGCCTGAGCCACGTCTGTGGCTGCCGTTGATGCTAGAGGGACAACCTTGGCACCTGGTGCTATGGTCCATCATGGTAAGAAGGTGTGTGAAATCACGGGAGAAGGGAAGAGGACCAACAAGGTCTAGATTGACATGGTTAAACTGTCACTCAGGGATCTCAAAAGGTGCCAATGGTGCCTGAACATGGCGGTTAATTCCGTGCAACCAGTTTCTGTGAGGGCTTCCTGCCCGGATGTGAGAGGCCATGTATGGAGTCGAAAGCAGTCTGTCTCCAATTAGCAGGCACGATGGGGCAAGGGCGACCAGTTGAGATATTGCACAGGAGGGAAACCCCAGGTTCCCTGAACTTAATGTCAGCCAAGCACAGGTCCATGACTGCTGTCCAGTAACCTGAACCTCTGGGTCAGTAACTTGGTTGGCTGCCGTGCCTGCATCATCAACCCCTGTGTGTGCAGCCTCAACAGCTGGTTGTGAGAGGGACTCAGTCATGGCGTTATTTTCCCCCTGGATACGTTGTTAATCCGTTGTAAACTCAGACATGTAGGCCAGGTGGTGTTGCTGCCATATAGACCAAGGGTCTGATATTTTGGCCATCATGTGCACGAGGGGTTTGTGGTTGACGTACTCTAGAAGAAAATGAAAATGGTGGATAGCCAGATAGAGATGGAAAAGCTCATGGTCAAATGTGCTGTGTTTTTTTTCAGGGACAGAGCTGCCGACTGAAGCAGGATGGTGGCTGCCACAGGCCTCTGTCCAACTGTTTGTTCACAACACCCACTCAGTCTCAGGCGTAATTGCAGTAGGGTCGTGCTGGAAAGAGCTTGTTTGCTATCATCAATGCCCTGGTCGTATCTGCCGACCAGTCAAGCACTTGATTAGGGGTACTGCCTTTAAGTGCACTATACAGGGGGAGTATACGTTCAGCAGCTCGCGGAATGAAGCGATGAAAGAAATTCACCATGCCAAAAAACTCCTATAGTTTCTCAGCAGTGCGGGGCAGTGGGAAATCCATAATAGCAGCTACCTCGGATGGGATGGGTTTCGTACCTTCTGCGGAGATGCCATAGCCAAGAAAGTCAATGGCATTTAGCAAGGTTAATAGTCAACCTGTGTTGGCTTAAGCGCTCGAAAAGTGTGCAGAGATGCAATACATATTTGAATTTGGATGCGTTGGTGACAAGTATGTCAGTCAGGTAAACAAAAAATCAAAGTCTTTTAATACAGAGTCCATCAAACATTGGGAAGTCTGTGCTGCGTTTTTAAGTCCAAACGGCATGCGCAGAAGCTCAAAAGGGTAAAATGGGGTTACTACAGCAGTTTTGAGAATGTCCTCTGAGCACACAGGCACTAGATAGTAGGCTCTAACTAGATCAACTTCAGAAAAAAAATTTACTTTCCAGCTGAACATGCCGAGACGTCTTGAATGTGTAGTCCCATTAGGGCATTAGTGATCACTATATGGGTGGCAACCACCATTGCACTTAGGGTGGGGAGAAGCCCAGGGGCTATTTGACCGGCTTACAATTCCGAGTCTTTCCATGTTGGCAAACTCAGACACCGATGGTCCACAATTCTGTGAAAGGTGAGGTTTCAGCGATTGGTATTTATTGTGTGCAGGTGGCTGTTCAAACAGACTCGCCACTCTCATTGCCATGGAACTGCTGAGTGATGCTACCACTCAGAAATATTTGGTGTTGTCTCCAGAGATTTCTCACAGGGCGAATTGGGCCTCAGCTTGCAAGAAAAAAGTGACTGCATTTTGCTCCCAAAACTCCAGCAGTTTCAAAGCGACAGCATTAGCCAACATATTCAATTACTCTGTAATCATCCTAGACACTAGGGTCACCAATATAGGTTTCCAAAAATAAAATGAAGTGAGGTGTTTTATGTTTAACGAAACCAGTAACACATATTATTGAGCTCCAAAATGTACACAACAAAAGTTCACTAAAAATCTTTTATGTAATTATGTCATCATGTCAGACCCGCCTCTTAAGGTGAAATCCCAACTACAGTCGGTGGTTGTGAATTATGTACATTTCTCCCAGTATGTTAACCTGTGCAGGAAGTGTACAAATATTCATGTGCTCAAGGAGACGATCTTCAAGTGCAGGTTTGATGGTGAATACCTACAGAGTACTTAACTACAGAAAAGAACATGATCAAGACAGGCCCCATCATCACACAAAAGGCCCTGAGTAACATTCTGAGCTGTGTCTGTTTAATAGTCTCTATCCAGCACACCAACTTTAGTTACCAGCTTGCATACTGTGCCCTTCACAATCTGAGCATTGTAGCTCACAATGAAATTACCCACTGAATCAATGGAAAATGAGGCTAATTAAAATGATAATAGTCTAGGAACTAATTAAATGCTGCCTGAAGGGCTCAGCAAAGAGGATGTATTGCAACTGAAAATGGTTTCCATGATTCTTGAGTTATTAATAGGAGGACTCCACCTCAGATCCAACAAAGTTGCATGCCAACAGAAAAGAAAAATCACAGTGTTTATGGTGTAGCAAAAATTAATTGCAAGTTTTAAAATTATGTTGGCATTTATCCAAAAAGGTTACTGTTTTTTAAGTTCTGCTGGACAGGTTTGTTCCTGGTTTTGGGTAGTTTATTAATCAAACTTGTTATGTTATAAATTTGATTTTGTTGTTGCATCATTTATGTCCCGATATTTATAACTGTGTGAAAGACAATTCGGATTCAGCCTTAAATTCCAGTCATTCCTTTGAGATTTACAGTGTTGTTAAATACTGGAGAGTGGTGCTGATGATGCAAAACTCGCTTGTTGCAATCACAAAGAAAATCTACAGAGGCTGGAAATCCGAGCATCACACACAAAGTGCCAGAAGAACTCAGCAGACAGGTAGCATCTATGGTAAAGGGTCCTGCCGAAGGGTCTCAGCCCGAAATGTCGACTGTACTCTTTTCCATAGATGCTGCCTGGCCTGCTGAGCTCCTCCAGCATTTTGTGTGTGTCACCTGATGCAATTTCTTATCTGAAATCCAAGTGATCTATTTTAACTTTTACTTTAGTTCATTGCTTATGCAATTACATTATTTGGTTTTATTTTAATTATATTTCTTGGTGTTTGTTAACATCAAGGAAAAATTGAATAAGTTCAGACATTCTTCCTTGAAACGTAGAGGTGTACAAAATCATAAAGGTATAGATGGGGTAAATGCAAGCAGCTTCTCCACTGAGATTGGGTGGGCTATGACTTGAGGTCATGGGTTAAGGATGAAAGGTGAAAAGTCCGAGAGGAACATGAGAGGAAACCTCTTCATTCAGAGGGTCATGAGAGTGTAGAACAAGCCTCCAGTGAAAGAGGTGGATACAATTTTGATTTCAACATTTAAGTTTGGATAGGTACAGAGATAATAGGTGTTTGAAGTGCTATGGTCCCAGTGCAGGTCACTGGAACTCAGTAGTCTAAATGGTTTGGAATAGACTAGATGTGCCAAAGAGCCTGTTTATGTGCTGTTATTTTCTCTGACATAAAATAATGAATGAAAAATATTCATGAGCTTGGACACAAACTCCTGATCTGTTAAGAAGCTTGTAAAGAATTTTTGGAAAGCATGCACAAAATACTGAAGAAACTGAGAAGGTCAGTCAGCATCTATGATGGGGAATTAACAGTCAACATTTTGGGCCAAGATGCTTCATTGCATCTGAAAAGGAAGGTGGGAAAAGACTGATTAAGATGATGGAGGAAGGGAAGGAATACAAATTGGTAGGTGATAGTGTAGGTGAAACCAAGTGAGGGGGAAGGTGGGTGAGTGAGAGAGGGGGAAATGAAGTAAGAAGCTGGGAAGTGATAGGTTGGGGAGGTGTTGAGCTGAAGAAGAAAGAATCTGATAGGAGAGGAGAGTGGACCATGGAAGAAAGGGAAGGAGGAGGGACACCAGAGGGAGGTAATGGGCAGGTGAGTAGAGGAGGGGAATTGGGAATTGGAAAGAAGAATTGGGAATGTAAAATGAGAAAAGGGAAAGGGTGGAGAAATTACAGAAAGTTTGAGAAGTCATTGCTCATGCCATAAGGTTGGAGGCTACCCAAAAGGAATATGGGAATGTCAGAATGGGAATGGAAAGGCAGATTGAAATGGGTGGCCAAGGGGAATTCCTGTCTTTTGTGATAGACAGAATGAAGGTGCTCATAAAGTTGTCCCCCAAATCACGTCACCTCAACAATGTAACCCCACTTGGAGTACCAGATACAGTAGATGAGCCCGACAGTCTCACAGGCCTCACCTGGACGGACTGTTTGGGGTCCACAATGGTGATGAGGGAGAAGGAAGGTGTAGTGGCAGGTGTGGCAGCTGTCCCACTTTCAGGGTAAGTGCCGGGAGGGAGATCAGTGGTCATGGGAAACTTTGCAACTTTGGTTGCGTAGAGTAACTAAACCAAAATAGAGCAGTGCTCAATGATTAACAGTTTATTTATTTATTGATACACTATGGTAACATGCCCTTCCAGCCCAACAAACCTGCGCTGCCCAATTACACCAATGCGACTAATTAACCTAATAACCCATACCTCTTTTGAATGTGTGATGAAACCGGAACACCTGGAGGAAAACCATGTGGTCATAGGGAGAACGTACAATCTCCTTACAGACAGAGGCAGAATTGAACCTATGTAGCTGGCGCTGTAAAAGTGCTTTGCTACTGTACTGTGTTGTTAAGATAAACATTAAAAGCCCTACAAGGTAAATTTGCCAATCCTACATTTCCAAAAGAATGTGAGAATATTCTCTTGATCAACGCAATCATACCCTCAGTTTTAATCAAAAAGCTCCAAAACCTAACCTCTTTACCTTCATGTGCAACTGCAACCGTAACTTTCTTATCTGGAGACCACAGTCCGTGCGGATTGGAAATAACATCTCCTCTTCGATGGCAATCAAGACAGACATGCCTGAAGGATATGTGCTTTGCCCACTATTCTACTCTCTTTATAGCTGCAACTGTGCGGCTAGGCACAGCTCAAACAAACTATGAACTTGCCAATTACCCAACTGTTGTTGGCAGAAATTCAGATGGTGATGAGGATGCATACAACAGAGAGATAGATCAGCTGGTTGAGTAGTGTTGAAGCAACAACCTTTCACTCAACATCAGTAAGACCAAGAAAATGAATGTGGACTTCAGGAATAAGAAATTGAGGAAACACACATTACTCATCATTGAGGGATCAGAAGTAGAAAGGGTGAACAGTTTCAAGTTCCTGGTTGTCAACTTCTGTGAAGATCTATCCTGGGCCCAACATATTGATGCAATTTTAGAGATAGCACGATAGCATCTATATTCTATTAGGAGCTCGAAGAGAACTGGTATGTCACCAACAACATTCACAAATTTTTATAAATGTACCCTGAAGAGCATTCGAACTGGTCGCATCACTATTTGATATAGAGGGGCCACTGCCCAGTATGGTAAAAAGCTACAGGAAGTTGTAAACTCAGGCAGCTCCATCATTGGTACTCACCTCCCCAGCATCCAAGACACCTTCAAAAGGTGATGCCTTAAATAGGTGGCATCCATCATTAAGGACCTCCATCATCCAGGACATGCCCTCTTCTCATTGTTACCATCAAGGAGCCTGAAGGCATACACTCAATGTTTCAGGAACAGATTCTTCCCCTCCATCGTCAAATTTCTGAATGGACAATGAACCCCACAAACACTTACTCATTATTTTTTCCATCTCTTTTTGCATCACTTATTTAATTTATTTTTAATATATATATAGAACTACTTATTGTAATGTATAGTTTTTATGACTATGTATTGCAGTGTACCGTTGCTGCAAAACAACAAATTTCACAACATATGCTGCTGATATTAAACGTGATTCTGATTTTATTACTAGTCCTAAAATCACCAGATTTCTGATTCTGATTTTGTATTTGCAGTTTGTCTTCTTTGCACATTAGTTGTTTGTCACTCTTTGTGTGTAATTTTTTCATTGATTCTATTACATCTCTTTAGAGATACAGCACAGTAACACGCCCCCGCTGCCCAATCACACACATGGAGCATAAGGCATAGGAGCAGAATTATGCCGTTCAGCCCATGAAGTCTCCTCTGCTATTCCGTCATGTGACCATCTAACTTACTAAGCTCTATATGGAGGAAGCTAGAGCCACCGAAGGACATCTAGATGGTCACACGGAGAATGTACAAACTCTTTACTCTTTACAGGAATTGAACCCAGGTTACTGGTGCTGTAATAACGTTAAGCTAGCTGCTGTGTTACCGTGCCACCTCATGATTACCTGTGCTATTTAAAAAAATTATATTTGGCATGCCCTGGGCAATAGCATTTCATGCTATTGAGAATGGGGGCAGAGAATAAACCTGCAGTTCTGAATAGTTATTACATGGCATCAAAACCTCCACGGCCTTGCAGACTGGAGCTGTAACACTCTGGCTGGGGTCATTTTATCTTCTTAATTTGTCTTGTGCATGGTGATTGAATGCCTAGAGATGCAATATGATTTTGTAACAATCCCTGTCAGTTTTACATTCTAAGTGAAGCTATCGTATGAGAAAGTTAGAATTGGAAGTTTATAAATGTTAGAATACAAAATACCATAGAACAATCATTCCTTGATTTTCATCACCTCCTTGTTTTCTATTGGCTCCAAACTGTATTTGGGAACATCCCATTAAAATTGCAGAGGGAAGGCCTGATTGAATGTGTGCACTCTTGTCGCTTGTAACTTCTGGTGATGGTACTCATTGATCAAATGTGACAAAGTCATTTTGCTGCAAAATTCCTCGAGCTATGCTTACTGTCTGCTGATATGGCTCTTTCTCATTCTATTTCCACACTATAATGCATTTGTTATTTTCATTGAACCAGAGGAAATTTATGACAAAGCAGGAGGCTCTTTGGCCCATTGTATCCATGTCAGCGACTAAAGATCTATGAAGCTTAAGCCCACATTTAAACAGTGGACTCATGCCCTGCAGGCTCTAATTTTTTAACAACGCAACCGAGTACTTTGTAATTATGACAGAGCTTTCTGCCTCTATCACTGTTTTAGACAGTCAGCTCCAGACTCACTCCCACTGTCTGGGAGTAAGATTTCCTTCTAATTTCTCTACCAACTTAATAGGCTTTTCATCAAGATGGAAGGCTGTGGAATAAAAGGAGCATCATGGATGGACAATTAGACAGGTAACAGGTGAAATGCAACAGTGTGAGAGACCACTTGGTCCCTCAGCACATCCCACCATTCAAATGATCATCATGCTTTCCATGATACGGAAAGGGTGAGGTCAATGTGGTTGAGGGGAGTGGAGAAGTCCAGTGATCAACCCCTCCTTTGTATGATTCCCTCATTGCCCCCACTCCATTTCCCAATCTTTCCAGAATTTATCTCCCTCTATTTTAACTACACTTAAGGTTCTAAGGTTCAATGCTTAAGAGCAAGATCTAAGTTACAGGGAGGGGTTGGCCACTTTAGATTATTATTCCTTGGAATGTAGGAGAATGAGGGGTGACCTTATAGAAATGTTTAAAATTATGAGAGTTATAGATAAGATGGATGGTAGCAGTCTTCTCCCCAGGGTAGGGCAGCCCAAAAGTTGAGGGCACCGATAAGATGAGGTTGGTGAGGGGTGTGGTAGGTCAATTCTAGGCAGTTTCTAGAGTAGGTTACATGGTTGGCACAATATTGTGGGCCAAAGGGCCTGTAATGTGCTGCAGATTTCTATAATTCTATGGTACTAACTTTTTCATGAAGTACATGGTAAATATATATGGAGCGAGCTGCCACAGGAAGTGGTTGAGATGTGTACAGTGGTATCATTTAAGAAGCAATCAGATGGGTACATGGAGGAGCAATTCTTAGAGAGATGTGGGCTGATTGCAGGAAATTGGGACTAGCTGTGTGGCCCCTGTGGTCAGCACGGACTTGTTAGGCCAAAGGACCTGTATCCATTCTATATTGATCTATGACTCTAATCGTTGTGGCCCTTCTAGGACTATTAGTAAATTACTGAAACTCTGTGCCTCCTGGTTTGTAGACCTCCTGGTATGGGAAATAGATCAAACATGAGGAAATCTGCAGATGCTGGAAATTCAAGCAATGCACACAAAATGCTGGTGGAACGCAGCAGGCCAGGCAGAATCTATAGGGAGAAGTATTGTCGATGTTTCGGGCCGAGACCCTTCCTTAAAAACTTAAAAACAGTAAGACTCCTCTCAGCCTCTCCTCTGTTCCAAAGAAAACAGTCACAACTCATCCAATTTTTTTCTTGTTTCTCCTGTTTTCCCTGTATGCAGTGTCTTCA
Organism: Hemitrygon akajei; assembly: GCF_048418815.1. Classification (NCBI taxonomy): domain Eukaryota; kingdom Metazoa; phylum Chordata; class Chondrichthyes; order Myliobatiformes; family Dasyatidae; genus Hemitrygon; species Hemitrygon akajei. The sequence goes on from NC_133137.1 coordinate 61,315,032, forward strand.
TAACTATCCTTTACACCCTTTCCTGTGTCATTCCATGTAGGTAGTACTCAAGCTGTGATATATAATAGTGTTTTATACATTCTACCATAACTTCATTACTTCGATGCTATAAAGACAAACATGTTCTTCTTATCTGTCTTATCAATCTGACTTTGCTTGAAGCTCAAGATGGCGCCAGCGGACAATATGATCAACAGTGACATCCTGCTGACAGTTCACGAAACAACTTCTTTTACTTCTGTCAACCATGATTCTGCTACCAAGCTGTGTGATTGGAACCTGTGATTTACATTCTGATGGAGTGTTCTGGGACTGATTGAGCAATCTGGTGCTTTGTTGTCTTCAATGAGGTTTGGAGCTGAGCATGCATCCCTGGAGGCCTGATAGCCTGGAGATGGGGAACGAGCTCCATGGCTTCTCTCTGATCGAGGCGTCAAGGGCGGGAGCCCTTGATGGGCTCCATTGCTTCTCTCCATTTGAGGCATAGAGTAAGGTTGAAGTCAATGAGGATGAGAGCGGAGGACAAGTGGGTGTTTGATCCTATCTGCCTGTGTTTGGCTGGTCTTTTTCTCCCTCTCACTAGCTGCTGTTGAAGGAAAGTGCAGTAATCTTGGGATCTGTGTTGCCAGAATTGAATGACAAGGCTGTAGACTCATTTTGGGGTGGCTTTGAGGTTCATGTTGCATGTGTTCCTGGATTCGAGTTACTTTATTTTTGCTGTTTTTTTGATCAGTCTGGTTGGGGCAATCGATGCGGACTGGGGTGGTTCGGTAAAGAATGATCTTGCAGCCTGCATTGACAAGCAGTGCACCGCTAAACTGAACTGAACTGAATACTACGGGTTTGATGTTTGATATTCACTCGCTGTTTGCTGTTTGTGCAATTTGTTCCTTTTTTCATGCCTTGGGTGTTCGATGTTTTCTTGAACAGGTTCCATGGTATTTCTTTGTTTTGTGGCTGCCTGCAGGAGGACGGATCTCAGAGTTGTATTCTGTATACATAGGTACTTTGAACTTTCAATCTACTCTGGTGCATTTAAGGTCATGTGGACATATATTCCAAAATCCCTCTGTTCCTCCACACACCTCATTATCTTCCTTTTTAGTATATGTTTCCCTGCCCAGTTACACTTCCTTACATCTATTATCTGTATAAGCTCATTTTGTCTATTCAACGACAAGACATCTTTGATGTTCTCGATGGTTGGCATGGACTTATTGCACTGCAGGGCTTGTTTCAATCCTGCATGACTCCATGTCTCTATGATCACTAAGGGATCATGTACTAAATTCCTATTCTACCCCCAGTACTAACAATCTTCCAATTAACAAAAGCTCCAGCCAACCATTATCCTCTGTCATTTGCTCTTGTGCTGATTTTAGATTGAATTTGTCACTCTTCCTTGGACTTACTTATTTTGATATTATTCTGTCACTTAGGAAGCTTGTCAAAAATTTCCTAAAATCCACGAGAAACAATGTCAAACCAGAGCTGCTTGTCACCTCCCCAAAAAATTCAGTCAAGTTGGTATACTGGCCATTGCAATTGATTGCTACAATATGTTGACTTCTAAATTTGAACCACCAGACTGTAATCATATGATTTATCACTTTCCTCTTATTTAGACAATGTTACAAGTAGTCCTTCAGTTTTCTTGCATCGCTCCTGTAGTCAGAGAGAATTGCAAACTGATGGCTTGAAAACCTCCACAATTTGTTCCCTTTCTTTTCATAACAGCCTGGGATATATTCCATATTACTATGAGATTTATCTAGTTTCAAAAACACAATAACTCCTTCATAATTCTTCCCTTACTATGTTTATTCCAAACAATATTTCACACTTCTCTTCCTTTCATATAACATTGGACAAAATCCCTCTCATCTTTGAAAAAAGACTCCAAAAATTAATTAAAAGCATTCCCTACACATCTGTCATTGCACATTGGTTAAATACTTGGTCCCTAATAGTCTCTGCTCTTTCCTTATTTTTTCTCTTATTTGGAACGCCATATTTTTTGGAACTCTGACATAAGTTTCTCTTTTTTGGCTTATTCTACCTTGTTTGCATCTTTGGTTGTCACATTCTTTCTCTGGAGTAGGTGCAAGTTTGCCCTATTTTGCTTGATTTTCAATCTTGACTTTAACTTATTTTAATCCCTTCCCAGCCCAGTGAACTTGGCCTTCTACCAATTTAGAACTTTACAATTAAATTTTTGCCCTTCTCCATAACTACAGAAATTCTAAGCAAATTACAATCGGCACCCCTAAAAAATGCTCTCTCATTGACTCTCTTGCAGTTTACAAGCTTCATTCTTATATCATGATTTCACCCATTCCCTGCTCCCGCTGGTTTCCACCAGCAGCCCCATTATCAATCTCTCTTTTGGCTTGCTTCATACTGCCTAAAAGAGTTATGAATTCATTTTACGAGCTCTGTGCCCACTAAACCTTTTCATTTTGACTGTAGACCAGCTAATATCAGGATAATCAAAATGCCCTGAAAGCACCATTTGCATTTGTCAGAAATTCAGGGGCATTGAGTCATAGAAAAGTACAGCACAGAAACAGAACTAATTGGCCCATCAAGTCCATGCTGAAACCTTTTTAAATTGCCTACCCCCATTGACCTGCTTTGACACCTTGCCCCTACAGATTTAGTCTTCTATCTCCCTTAGACTGTTTGCAGATCTATAGCACACTCCCAGTGCTGTGACTGGTTATTTTTTTGTCCTTTATTTCAGCCCAATAGCCTCACTTCATGATCCATTTCAAATTTCCTTCCTCCTCCACTTGCAAGCACCTCTTTATCCTTGGCACACTGGTTCCTTTTATTTATTCCATTTTTTTTTGTTGGAAAACCCAGCAGACGTTAAATTGTTTGATTAAGCATTCTTTGTTGTTTACATAATTGATTACAGTTTATATGTAAAAGTACGTGAATGGCATATGTCATTACACCACCACATCATAAGTGCGCGCCTTGCTCGAAGTACAAATGAATAGTACATACGTTATTTCAAACTCCGTGTTTTTCTTTTGATTAGTTTAATGTTTTGGAGTTACAATGCATAACAGTTCCAATGAGGATGTTTTCAAACAAACCCAAGACGACTACCTACCTGTTGAAGTGCAGTGAGACATTTGAGTTTTAAAAAAAGTGCAGAATGTGCTTTTTCGCGAGGGAACAAAGCCAATCAAGTGAAACAAAAGGCAGAAAATGGATGAAACTCACAAGTTGATAAACAATGAGTGCTGGGTGATAATAAGTAGAAATAGCCGGCTACATTGGAAAGACAGATGTGTTTGATTGCACAAAAGTTAACTACGCGATGGTATACTGAAAGAAATGAGTGGTGTTTTAAAGCAAATGAAACAGGCAATGAGAATCGAGTGCCAGTTTTGCTGAGTGTGATAGGTGGAAAAACCTACAGTTTGCTTTGAAGTTTAACTGCTTCAACCAAATCAGCTGAAATGAGCTCTGCTGGCATTATGAAAGTAATGCAGGATCATTTAGAGCCAAAACCATTATTGACTGCAGAATTCTTTAGGTTTCATAAGTGGAATCAAAAGGAAGAGGAGTCTATTTCATCACACGTGGCTGAATTGAACAGATTATCAGAGCATTGTCAGTTCAATGATGGTCTTGATAATATACTAAGAGATAATTTAGTTTATGGAATCTTACAAGAAAGCATTTAAAAATGGCTCATAAATGAAGCATAGCTAACATTTAAAAGAGCAGTAGAAATAGCTAAATCCATGGGAAAAAGAGCTAGTAACGCAGTTTAGTTGCAGTCAGAAATGAAAGTGAGTGTGAACAAAATTGCAACATATAAACAACAATCTGCCTGACCAGACAAATTGCGCTATCATTGTGGCAGGGGCTCACATACACCATACTAATGCAGATTTACAGGGAAAAATTGCAGAGAATACAACAAAGTAGGGCACATACAAAGATCATGTCGGGCAGACAAAAATAAATGGACTGCACAGGGAAGTGAAAAAGATCAAAAGTCAAGTTGAAGCTTCCAAAAGAACACTAATCTGCTTCAGAATGACTGTGACCCAGTACTGCATAGCCTTAAGATTTACAATGCGAAAACTAACAACAGACATGCAATATGGCGTACACCAGACATGAAAAGCAAATTAATTAAAATGGAATTGGGCACTTGTTCAGCTGTTTCAGTCACTCCACAAAGTGAATTTTAATGCCATTTCAAAGATACTGAACCACAGATATCAAACTAAGAACTTATACTAGAGAAAAGACAACTCCTACCGGAATGACATTCGTAACAATGAGATGCAACAAACAACAAGCCACATTTAGCTTGCATGTGGTTAAAACAGGAGGATCAGCAATGTGGGGCCATGATTGGCTGAGACAATGACAACTTGATTGGAGATCCATTTACAATTTGCATGCCACATTCCCTGCAATAGAATCAACTGAGGGCAAATTATGAAAAGTACTAGATAATGCTACATCAGAGTTCAAGGATGGCTCTAGATAACTCAAACATATCAAGAATAAAATAGTACTAAACGAACATGCCACACCCAAGTTTTAAATAGTCTGTCCAGTTCCTCATATCATCCATGATAAAGTAGCCAGTGTCTTAGATCACACAGAGCCCGAAGGAATTCTTTCCAGGGTTGAATGAAGCCCATGGGTAATGTCAGTTCCAATAGCCAAGAAGAATGGGTCTGTCAGGATCTGTGCTGATTTTAAGGTCTCCATCAACCTAATACTGAAGTAGATCACTACCTTCTGCCCGTAGAGACTATCTTCTCAAACGTTTCTGGAGGGAAACCCTTCAGCAAAATGGACTAAACTGACGTCTACCTACAAATTATTCTTTCAATAAGTTTTATGTTTTGAAGTGACAAAACATAACACGTTTGAACACTGAAGCAAGTGCCAACATTTGGAAACAGGATTATATTAAAGATTGAATCTTAAAGGCTGCTCACTGCTAGTAAGCAGAAATATTGGAAGGGCATAAGCCTGGGAGGTGCCAGTGAACTTTAATGAGTGTGTTGAGATTTGGAATGAAGATCATTTAATCAGAGAGAGTCAATAGGCCCTATGTCATTAATTTAATCAAATTATTTCAGAAAAAAATTCCTGTGTGTTTAAACAAAGGGGAAGCAAATATTTGTGGAATTTCAAAATGTGTTCATTATTTTAATATTCAATTTTACAGATGAATGATACAAACAGGGCCAACAGTAATTTCCCATTGCTAATTGTGCTTGAAGAAGGTGGCGGTGACAAATCCTTGAACTATAGTAGTCTTTATGATAAAAGCATTAACACCATAGGTGCCACAGTAGCATAGCAGTTAGTGTGGCACTATTACAGCCTTGGGGTGTTCCAGAGTTCAGAGTTCAATTCCGGTGCCGTCTGTAAGGAGATTGTATGTCCTCCCTGTGAACTGCAAGGGTTTCCTTTGGGTTTTTAGGTTTCCTCCCCCAGGTTAATTGGTCATTGTAAATTGTCCTGTGACTAGGCTAGTGTTAAATAGGTGGGTTGTTGGGCAGTGTTTGTTTTTGGGCTGGAAGGACATGTTCGGTGCTACATCTGTAGATAAAAAATATAAACAAAGTATGAGAGCACCAGAATCTAGACCTGGTGACAATAAAGGAATAACAATAAATTTCCAAGTTAGGATCAACTAAATATCTGCTGGAGGAACTCAGAGGCGATGGCTGTCTCCTGGCACTCTGCCATTTATCAGCGCATGCTTGAATAGTGTCAGGGTCTTTCTGCATGCAGATCCTCACTTGCTGGGGATCATTAAATCTTGTTCAATCATCAATGAGCTTGCAGTTTGCAGTCATTGCCCACATTCCCCAAACATACCTTTTCCAGACATGTCCCAACCTCAAGACTTCTCCCGGAGTCTTTGCGGGCAAGCCCCATCACCAAAGGTGGCTGTGCCTTCAACAGGGAAGATCTGAATTTTCACTTTTGACTCACATTGAAACTCTCTCTATAATATTGTCCCATTTGACCTGGTTTTAAATTATGTGTGATAATTCTGTAAATTTCCTTTGAACAGTTTATGATCTTTAAATTGTATTTGAAGTATAGGGTGATATCATTGATGAATAATAACTCAAAATGACAAATAACAACATGATGATTTATCTGAGATGAATTTGAACCTCCAACAGCCAATGATACCCAAAGCTGCATTTTCACCTCGCCTCTTCCACCAGCCAGTTTGATAGATAATAATCTGCACTTCTGGGCTTTCATTAAAAAGTCAGCTTCAATGCTGATCAAACTGAATGCATAACAAAAAGAGTAATAAATACCAGTGAAAATGTCTTGCGTCATAATTGCCTGGTAAAGTGAATTGACATTTTGTATTTTTAGTTATTCAATGTAGCTCATTACATGATAATGGGCTGGAATTTGCTGGGGATATTTATCAATATGATAAACTGCAGGGGATATTCTGCAGTTGAAACAGCATCTCCAGAGATAGGAACATTAGGTCAATAAACTTTCATTTGAAATTTTAATCAGAGATAGAATGAGGACGGTCAGCATGGAATGTATTAGAAGAGTTGGCCAGGCAAGGATGAGGGGATCTGGGAGACAATGAGTAAAGAAAAGGTAAGCAGGCAGTAGAAGACAATCTTAGTTATGTCATGTATTTCACTAAGGAAGCTTACCTTAGGGTTCAGCAATGAGATTTATCTCCAGATTGTTGTCAAGGAGAGAAATAAACCCAATAGCAAGAGAACCTATTCCAGTCTGAGGGCTAAAGATAATGCCTTTCCAATGCTGGGGTACAAGTAATTTCTGTTTATCCAGTTTAAGTATAATCATTTCGAGATCTAGAAGAGTTCATAGATGTACTATTGAGGTAAAGAAGATTTCTTCAGTATACAGTAAAGCACACTGATTTTGGATAATGTTATTGAGAACTACCATGTAGAAGAGGGTTGTGCAGGGGGTTTGGAGATCCTTGGGGGGGGGGTTCAGATATACAGATTATATCAACTGGATATTTGATCAGTAATCTACTGCCAGCAATGTCATTTCATATTGAATTATTTTTGTATTATTGAAGTTTGATTATATCAGGACTTTGAGACTTCATCAACTACAGGAAAGTATAAAAATCAAAAGATGGATAACAGAATGAGATATTTTTTCAATTAATTTCCTTTTGGTTTTGAGATAATAATTTGATTTCTATTGCTGGAAATAAATGTGCTTTCAGCTGTCTTAGAATCGGAATCAGATTTATGTTTATGATCTCTGGCATATATTATTGATTATTATTGTTATGTGGCAGCAGTACAGTGCAAGACATAAAATACTGTAAGGTACAATCAAAGCACTTTAATAAAAAGTTCCGAAGAGGAATAGTGAGGTAGTATTCATGGACTTAAGGAATCTGATGAGGGGAAGTAGCTGTTTTTAAAATATTGAGTTGGGTTTGCAGACGCCTGTACTTCCTCCCTGATGGTAGTAATATGAAGAAGGCATGATATGCAATAGGAGCAAATGAAATGAGAAAGGGTTCCTTGTTGCACTAGACATAATGTATTAGTATCTATCACTGAAAATTTCTCAATTTCCTGAAAGAGGAGATAAAGCCCAATAGGTTCTGTCAAAATTCTTCTCTGCGTCAGCTGTTTTCCACAATCAGAACTTTATCTTCTGGTGCGTAAAATTCACCTGTGGATCTTTATTAAATAAACTCAGGGTATACTGCCTTCTCTACTTGGCATATCATTGCTTTAGAAACAGAGCAAGAATGTTGACCAGTAATGTGTCCCTTTCCTGGATATCTGTTGAGTGACTGTTGTACTAGTAACACACCCCGTGATTATTCTGATCCTTGTTCTGTTGCTGAAGGTAAGATCTGACATTGTTAATATCTGCCTTAAGAACAACTGCTGTCACTTTAACTTTTTTTGGGGAATTTTTATATGTTTGCTGAAGATACAAACATAGAAAACATTGTAGCTCTTCCTTTATTCATTAAATGATAGAAATCTAAACTTTCCTCACAAATAGAAGCAAAAGGACAACAGTCCATGGGACTCCACCATTCAATGAGTTCATTTGTCTTTTCTATATCCCTGTCCAATCCATACATTCTGAGTCTGTTAACGTATAGAGGCATATGAAATAATAAAAACTTAACAAGAATAGAATCATAGAACATTACAGCACAGAAACAGGCCTTCTGGCCCTTCTTGGCTCTGTTGAACCATTTTTCTGCCTAGTCCCACTGACCCACACCTGGCCTATATCCCTTCATACACCTCTCATCCATGTACCTGTCCAAGTTTTTCTTAAATGTTAAAAGTGAGCCCGCATTTACAACTTCATCTGGCAGCTCATTCCACACTTGATATTCCACAATAGAAATTAAAGTTCAAGGTATTTAATTTACTTCAGCTTTTTATGCAAATTGATCTCTTAAAAGAAAGCAATACTGATTAACAAGTAGTGATGTGATTTTTATTTATATTGTGAACAAATATAAATTCTTGCAAACCAAACTTATTCAAACTTTCAATCGAATGGCCTTCTTTTGTAAAAAACATTGTCAACAATTTTCTTTAAATTATCCTTTCTTTTTTCATTCTGCACATAATAATCCGAACTTCTCTGAGGAATTGCAGGTCAGTCTTAACGTACTCCTGTGCTCTTCATCAATCCCACCATTCTCTGTAGGGAGAATGTACCTCTCCCTGTAACTGATAGGGTTTCCTCCAGGTTCTCCAGTTTCCTCCCATAAACAAAAGATGTACCGATTAGTGGGTCAATTGGTCATTATAAATTGTCCTGTGATTAGGCTAGAGTTAAACCGGGGTTTGCTGGCTAGTACAGCTTGAAGGGCTGGAAGGCCTGTTCTATGCTGTATCTCAATAAATAAATTGTTGGAACATGGGTATAATTGTGGACCACGTTTCAAAAGACCCCAGTGCCATTTGTGTAACCAAATACTTTCCAGAGTCTGTGCTTGTTTTGTAAGTGCCCTGAATTCTCCCCAAGTGTCACAGGCAACTGAAATAAACCTGAGGCATTTGAACTCAGTGGCCATTTTATTAGATACCTTCTGTACCTAGTTAAGTGGGCACTGAGTGTATCTTCATGGTCATCTGCTTTAGTAGTCCATCCACTTCAAGGTTCAACATGTGTGCTCAGAGATGATCTTCTGTATACCACTGTTATAACACATAGTTATTTGATTCACTGTCGCCTTCCAGTCAGTTTGTACCAGTCTGGCCATTCTCCTCTGACCTCCCATATTAACAAGGTGTTTTTGCCTACATAACTACAGCTCACTGTACTTTCTTACTTTTTTTGTTTTCTGCATCATTAAACTCTAGAGACTGTTGTGCCTGAAAACCCCAGGAGATCAGCAGATTCTGAGATACTCGAACCACCCCATCTGGCACCAACAATCATTCCACAGTCAAAGTCACTTAGATCACATTTCTTCCTCATTCTGCTGTTTGATCTGAATAACAAGTGAACCTCTTGACCATGCCTGCATGCTTTTATGCATTGAGTTGCTGCCACATGATTGGCTGATTAGATATTTGCATTAACGAGCAGGTGTACAAGTGTACCTAATAATTTGGTCACTGTGTATATACTGAGTTCAGCTCAAACTAAAGTCCTGGCAATGATTTCCTACAGCTTGTGGTTTGGATTTTGAAAGAAAAACAATTCAAACCAAAACATAACTAGTTCAGTGACTCTATTCATTGAGACCTCCCCAGAGACTATTTCACAATGGCAATGAGTGATAAATTTTTCATTAATCTTCAGTATCATTATGTCAGTTACCATCTCAGGGGATTCATTTGCCTTGAGTTGTGTTACCCTGTTGATCAGTTGCATCTAATTTTGACTGAAGTCATTAATTTTACATGAGTTATTGTTATTTTGTTGGGGTAGGAACGGACATGTTGCTTATGCCTTCCCTAGTGCATAATTTAATGAAGTAATCATTTAATGTCCTAACTGTTACACACTTTGTAACGAGATCGCTAGGCAAACAAACCCAGGCATGGAGTAAACTCAAGACTGGAAGGTAGGAAGTAATGATGCGGATTTGTTTGAAGAACATAATATAGTAACAACAAATGACTCAGAGTGTGCTTACTCGAGAGGGATAGAGTATAATCTATATTTTCATTTATATTTATCATTATTATTGCTATGAGCAGAGAGACAACATCTGCCGGAAGTAAATTCCTTGTATGTGCAAAGGTACTTGACGATTAAAGTCTGATTCTGAGTACACAGATTGTCAGTTCACTCGCAACTCAAATTCAGGACTCAGTGATGAATGCTAGTCGTGATGAGGTTAAATAGTGCTGCCCTGTGTGTATCAAAATCAAAGCTCAATAAACTAAAAACCAGGATGCACAAGGTACCCGCATTCAAAAAATAAGCTGATTGAAAAACACAAGGAAATCCTTCATGGGAATTTACAGCCTTTCTGAAACATCTCCTGCCATGCAGCATCCGCCCTGCTTAAGCATGCCCAGACCTGCCTGAACAAGATAGGACATTTTTTAGCTTACATTGTGGGCAACAATTTAATTGACTTGAATTATGAATTGAAATAACAAATATAGGCAATTTCAAAGAAATGGTGTGTAATATATACATTCAGGGTGATTTTCATGGTCAGTAGCCAAAAATCCATAAGGTACACCTGGAAGTATTCAGGAAGGAAATTCATTGTTGTCCAACGTTTTCAGGTATGCCTGAGCACCAAAGCCTGACTCTCTTCAGCCCCCTCGCTGGTCTGAAGAGTTCATGACACAATTACAAATTTCACTTTCAGTAGAACATCATCCTACTGCAGATTTCTAGAGTTTGATATGGACTCAATGGTCACTTTACTAGGTATACCTGTACACCTGCTTTTTAATCGAAATATCTAATCGGCCAATCATGTGGCAGCAACTAAATGCATAAAAGCATGTTGACATGGTCAAGAGATTCAGACTTAATATCAGAATGGGGGAGGAAATGTGATCTAAGTGACTTTGACTGTGGATTGATTGTTGGTGCCAGACAAGGTGGTTTGAGTATCTCAGAAACAGCTGACCTCCCAGGATTTTTCAGAACAACAGGCTGGATTTTACAGAGAATGGTGCAAAAAATCAGGGAAAATATCCAGTGGTGGCAGTCCTGTGGGTGAAAACACCTTGTTAATGAGAGAGGTCAGAGGAAAATGGCCAGAGTGGGTTAAAACGACAGGAAGGTGACAGTAATTTAAATAACCATTTATTATAACAGTGGTGTGCAGAAGAGCATCTCTGAATGCACAACACACTGAACCTTGAAGTAAAAGGGCTACAGCAGCAGAAGACCAAACTGGGTTCCACCTCTGTACCTAATAAGTGGCCACTAAGTGTATCTCCTGAGTTACTTACTGCCCATTAATCCACCGGTGCTTAGCACAGCAATGAAAGGCACCCAGCTCTGTCTATCTTTGTCCAAAACCAACCTTGGTCTTGATCTTGGCAACGTTCAGAGCTTCCTTTATTGTGTTGGTAGCTTCCTCTTGGTTTTCAATGCTGTCAGCCATGCAAGTCCTGGGTAGAGACTCAGGAATACCATCACACTCAGATACAGAGGGGTTCTTCATCGCGGTTTCTGTAATAATTTTGATTGCCCACTCAGCATTGTTGGCCCTGAGGTGAATCCCCAAACCTGGTGGACTTTAGCCAGCATATTCTCAAGGTCTCCAAACAATAAGGCGTGGTCCTCTTGGAGGATCTTCTGATTTGTTGTAGTATTTTGCTCAACATTGTTTATTTCACACATTACAAATTGAATTACAGTATATTCCATCTTTATACTTACCTCTTTGATGCTATCCACAATTCCAATCTCCCCTTCTTTTCCCTCCTTATTTTGATATTGCTTTAGAACATGCAACCTAGACTTCACTCACTGAATCACAAGTCATGTTCAACTCGGTCATTCTGTGAACCATAATTTCCAGTTCCTCTTCATTGTCTGAATTACTTCGATCCCTGTCATAAAACCCAATATCAGAGAGACACGTGAAAGGAAAACAAAGAAATGTTGCGCCACGTTTCTGGGATGTTGGTGCCACTGGTAAGCCCATGTCTGAATATGAGGATATTTTAAATAATCAGGCCCCATTTCACTTACCTTATACCTAAGTGATGATATTTTGGAGTAGTAATGGTGCAATCACCTGAGTTGAGTATGATGTTCTCCCTTAATGGAGAATGCCTGTGCATTAGTTTGTTTGATGTGGGGATGCTGTTGCACAGGTAGCCACCTCACGGTCCTTGACAGATCGGGGTCAGGAGTCCAGTGGCGTGGGATGCAAGATAACTAGGGTCCCTTCATTGCTGCAGCTTTCCTCTGCCTTCACTGCCGTTGTGATGTGTCATCATCTTCTGCCAACTCCACTGCTGTGGTCTTGGTTGGATCGCTCTTTGTTTGGAACCTCCCCCTCGACCTTGCCACCATGGCGGCCCTACCTGGAGCTGAGCCCCAGGATGGCATTGCTCTCGGGATCTCAGGAACTCATCATGACAAAGTGACAATCCTGGGAGAAGATTCTGAAGCGCTTACATGTGACATTATGAATGGTTACTCTATTACTTCGGGACTCTGTGTAATAATTCATCTAGGTTGTAAACAGAGTTGACAATTTCCAGATTTCTTTTACAGGAGAGTGATTGAGATGCTTTCATCATTTAATCCTATGTTTATAAAACAGAAAGTGAAGAACATATATAATTATATGAAGCATCACTACTGTGTAACTTGACCAGTGCCACAGGCAATGCATAAAATATTTATGTAACATCTAGTTCTTGGCACATGAAGTTACTTATGATGCAAAAAGTATGCACTGTTTTAGCCATCAGGTTCTTAGTAGCAAGAAGTAGTGAATGAGGAATATAAAGCAGGTGAATAATGCATCTAAGGTGAGGGAACACTTCACCTGTGAATCTTCTGGGGTTTATCTACTGCGTCCAGTGTTCCTGCTGCAGCCTCCTCTACATTGGTGAGACCTGTCGTAAATTGGGGGGCCGCTTCATCGAGCACTTCCGCACCAGCTGCCACAAGCGGGTCTTACTGGTGGCCAAACATTTTAATTCCAATTGTTATTCCTGTTCTGAAGTGCCAGTCCATGGCCTCATCTTGGCACAAGAGAAGGCCACCCTCAGGGTGGAGGAGCAACACCATATATTCTGCCTGGGTACCCTCCAACCTGATGGCATGAATATCAATTTCTCCTTCTGGTTAACAATTCCCCGCAACCCCCATTCTCTATTTCCCACTCTGACCTTTTACTTCTTCCCACCTGCCTATTACTTCCCCCTGGGTCTTTCCTTTCTCCTATGGTCCACTCCTATCAGATTCCTTCTTCTCCACCCCTTGACCTTTCCCACCCACCTGGCTTCACCTATCATCTTCCAGCAATTGTCCTTCCCCCACCTGGCATCTTCTCTATTTTTTCTTAGTCTTGAAGAAGGGCCTGAAATGTTGACGGTTTATTCATTTCCATTGATGCTGCCTGACCTGTTGAGTTTCTCCAGCATTCTGTGTGTGTGTTGCTCCAAAGTTACTTACTTTGAGGGCTTAGTTGGACGTTGCAGGGTTTCCTATAAACATATAAAAAGTTCCTAGCTTTTTGATACATTTCAATTTATGTCAACTGCAGCAGAAACTTATTCAATTAACAAAAAATACCAAGAACTTTCCTCCTAACCTAACTATTTGCATGAAAACATAAATGGATAAAGAAGATGTGGGTTGAAAATAATAATTTCATCTCAATTTTGCATACAGTAGATTGACTTTTATATTACTGATAAAAGGACATTGAGGACCTGAGTTAACATAGAAGTTAGAACATTACAGCACAGTACAAGCCCTTTGGCCCATGTTGTTGTGCTGACCTTTTAACCTACTCTAGATTAACCTACCCTTTCCCTCCTACATTGTCCTCTAATTTTCTATCATCCATGTACCTGTAGCTCAGATCCATTCTCCAAAAGTAAAAAATAAGTCATTAACCTATCAATTGGGTACTATGTATGGAATAAAATAAAACTGAACAATTAGCAAAGTAGAATTTAGAACTTCCAACAATATAACATTTCTATTATTTTTGCATCAGTTTGTACATAGAATCTAGATTTTTATTAGGGTAGGAATTTCTCTGCCACTATGAATCAGAAGAAAATAACATTCACGTATTTTGCTTTACTCGTGCTGCACTCTGCCCCCAACCCTCATCAACATATAAAATCAAAATATAAATCTAATATTTGCTTTCACTGGCAATAATGCAAATCATTTTTTAATGTCAAGTACATAAAATATAAGCACATTTTGGAGGAACAGTTTTGTGTGGCCCACAAGGTTCCAACACTGGCCATGCAGAAGGAATATGAAATGGCACCACAGATGGTCAAGGCTTTGATCACCTCTCCTCATACTGCCAATTTGGGCTTGATTTTATATTCTGTCTGATTACAGCCCTATGAAGCTCTTTGAAATGTTTTACCATGTTAACTGGTCTCTGATTTTATTGGAAGTAGTTGGTATTTCATTGTGGGTTTACTGATCATTTAAGTGTCACTGGTTTGCCTTTCAATACGGATGGAAACATGATCTACATACTTTGTCATCAGTTATTAAAGGAACCTTACTCATAATTAACTAGAACATTACTCTCAACTGTTTAACTGATATCTAAATTGTACTGTGAGCTATTTGTTATGTGTAGTGTACTTATAACTAATATGGAAATGTCAAATTAAATTGAGTTGGGATCTCTTGGGTAATATGTTATAATAGCTGTGTACATATTACAAATAATTGTTGAAGGGTAATTTTTTTCTCACTACTGTAAGCCTTAAAATGAAAGCTAAATAATTTAGTGGATAACAGCACTGATTAAATAAGTTTTTGCACTGCATAGTCATTGATTTTACAAGGAATATGGTGAAAGTATAACTTCAACCATTTTACCATTTACCATTTTTACCTCTGAGTACGGTCACATGGAGTGTCTCCACAAGGAAGCAGCTTCTATCATCAAAGACTTTCACCATCCAGGCCATGTTCTCTTCTTGATTCTACCATTTAGGAAGAGGTAAAGGAGCCCTAGGACCCACACCACCAGCATCAGGATTAGTTATTACCCTTCAACCATCAGGCTCCTGAACCAGTGTGGATAACTTCATTCGCCACAACTCCGAACTGATTCTTAACTTAGGGACTCACTTTCAAGGACTCTACAACTCATGTTCTCAGTATTATTTAGTTTTTTTATTTGCACAATATATCTTCTTATGCACATTAGTTATTTTTCAGTCTCAGATGATATACAGTTTTTCATAAATTATATTGTTTTTCTTTATTTTCCTATAAATGCTTGGAAGAAAATGAATCTCAAGGTAACATGTATATATGTTGATAAAAACATTGCTTCAACTTTAACTAAATTAATTCACAGCATGTATTATAAATACATAAATCAATTCTTTTTAAACTCTGAGGTTCATTATTATTGTGTTGGATTATATTTTGAAGAAAAGGTTTATTTTAATGATGGGGTACTTTATCATGCAATTTTTGGACTTTGTTCATGGTGAAATCGAGAATAAATGATTTTAGAACAACAGAGCATTATAATGAAAAGTGCTATTGTGACAGGAAGTAACACAACCTTTGGTAACTCTGAGTAACCCAAACTCCGAGTTCGATCAACTCTGAGTTGTGTCTGAGTGGTGGTGATATATGGGATAGAATTAAATAGGATATTGGGGATGCATGGAATAAGGTCACAGCATTAATCATGAGTGACTTTAATCTATATCCTGCTTGGTCAAATCAAATTAACAATAGTAATGTGGAGGAATTGTTCCTGGAGTGTTTTCATGATGTTTATTTTTAGACCATTATATTGAGGAACTTTCCTAGACTGGGTATTCCGCAATGTGAAAAGATCATTGAAAGTCTTCTTGTTGATTATTTGGAAAAAAGCAATTATAATATAATAGAATTTGTCATTGACATGGAGGTTGAAGATGAAGCACCAGAAATTCGGGTTCTGGGTTCTGATTAAGAGGTAACACACACAAAATGCTGGAGGAACTCAGCAGGCCAGGCAACATCTGTGGTTGGCATCTGTCTGTCTGGTAGGACAATGGGTGATGATCATCCTCATCACAAGCCTGGGTGGAAGGTATGGAGATCCTGAGATGCCCAGTTGTCAAGATCCCCCTCTTGGCCTCACCAGCGTAGTCCAAAGGTAAGCTTATGAAGCAATAAGCTTGGCACCAGTTTGGCTCTAGGTTCTGCTGGAAGGATGTTCAATGACATCCAGCCATCTTAAAGGCTCCACTCCGGATATACTGTCTGGGTTTACTCCTGTAGCTTACGTCTCTCCTGAGGCTGCCCACAAGGCAGTGGGCTATTTACCCATAGCTGGGGATCTGGTTCACCAGCACCAGGGCATGTCCACACACCAGCTTACAAAGGAAATTAGGGATTGTATTGGGTCAAAGAGCACACTAGGAAAAGCCTGAAAACTGGGAGCAGTTTAAAATTCATTGAAGGAGACGACAGAAATCGATCAAGAAGGGAAAGATGGAATATGAGAGTAAGCTGGAAGGGAACTAATAACTGACCGTAAAATCTTTTGTATATATGTGAAGGCAAATGCACTTAGAAATGAAAATGTTGGAACAAGGAAATAACAGGATAATTCAAGACATTCTTCTATTCTTTCTTAATAAAGGAGGGTACAAGTCATCCTCCAGATGCCCTAGGGAACCAAATGTGTAGAGAAGTGGAGAAATTAAACATGAGAGAAATGACTGAATCCACCTCAACCCTGCCAACTCACCCCTTGTCACACCAGAGGCTGATAATCTACACCTGAGAGGATGAAAAGTAGTGGCTGAAAATAATCACCATCCAAAATTCTGTAGACTCTGGAGCAAGTAACCAGATTAAAGGATGTCAAATGTGGTAAAAAGAAGAACAGAAAGAACAGTAAGTCTGACATTAGTAGTATTGAATTGCTAGTGGAATTTTAAAAATGAGATAACAGAACATTTGGAAAAACAATGATAGAATTGGGAAAAGCCAGTAGAGGTTTATGAAAGAGAATTAGGCTAGATTAGTCTACTGGAGCTTTTTGAGGAACTAACTGGTGGAATAGATAAGGGAGACTTTTTGGACTTGCAGAAGACTCTTCATAAGGTCCCACATAAGAAGTCTGAGCAAATTTAAAGGACCTATGATTGGGGATAATATGCTTGCATGGACTGGAAACAAAGAATGGGAATAGTCTGTTCATGTGATAAACAATGACTAATGGGGTATTTTTAGGATCAGTGCTAGGGTTCCAGCTGTTCCCTTGACTTGAATGGGATATCATTCAATATGTATCATTGACTTCAATGAGAAAATAAATTCAGCAATATGCAGACAACACAAAGCTGGAGGAAGGAATATGCAGAGTTTGGAAAATGCAAAGAGGTTTCCAGTGTGATTTAAAAAGCTGGATGAATGGGCAAGTGTGTGATATGCAGCTTTAATGTGGATAAATGTGAGTTATATATACTGTGATTCAAAAAACAGAGACATCTTATTATCTGAATGCTATGGACTGGAAAAAGGGAAGACACAATGGTGGCTGAGTTTCCTTATACCAGTTGCACCATCCAGACAATGCTCTCTTCTTGCTACTACCATCGGGCAGGACGCAGAGGACTTGAGGTCCCACATATACAGGTTCAGTAATAGATATTACCCTACAACCAGCAAGCTCCTGAGCCAGAAGGGATAACTTCACTCACCTCAACTCTGAGATAATTCCACAACCCGGACAACTTTTTGGACTCTACAACTTGTGTTCTTTTTAAATGTGCACAGTTTGTCTTCTTTTGCACATTGGTTCTTTGCTATTCTTTGTTTATATATAGTTTTTTATAAATTCTATTGTATTTGTTTGTTTTCCTGTAAATGCCTGCAAGAAACTGAATCTCGTTTACATATATGTACTTTGATAATAAGTTTACCTTGACCTTGACTTTTAACTCTGAAAGCAAACATGTTACACGTTGACATTCATTGTAAGGGTATTTGAGTCAGAAAGCAAGGATGCCTTGCTTCGGTTGTACTGGACCTTGGTGAGACCACATCTTATCCCCTTATCTATGAAAGGATGTTCTTGTCAAGGAAGAAATACAACCAACATTTACTCTACTAATTTGAGCAATGGCAGCACTGAGTTGTGAGAAGTCTTTGAGTTGATTAGTAACTATATTCACTACAATTTAGAAGACAGAGAGAAGATCTTTCAAGCCAAGGTTCCATTTCAAGTTGAGTGTATTGTCATAGACACAAGTTTATACAGGTGCAATGAAATACTTGCTTGCAGTAGCATCACAAGCACATGGGTTTATGGAAACATAATATTTTGACAGGGTTAGAGAAACTCAATATACGATGATGTTCCTGATGGCTTGGGAGTTGATGGAACTCCATAGCAGAAAGCAATGGAAGTTGAATAATTTATTATGCTCCAGAAGGAAGAAGAAATAGAAATGTAGTATAATGTGAAGTTATCTACATTGGTGAACAATAAGTAAAAACAGAGTTTTTGTGAAATGTTGAGAGATTGGGTAATGTTGATGCTCAAAAGAACCTAGATGTCCTTGTGCAGTAAGAAATTGGCAAGGCACATGGTATGTTTGGCTTTTATTGTAGAGGATTTGAGTACAGGAGTAAAGATTTCTTAGTGCACTTATGGAGGGAATTTGTGAGACTGCACCTCGTGTATAATGTTCTGTTTTGGTTAACTTACCTAAACAGTGCAAAGACGATTCACAAAACTTGCTTCAGGATGGTAGGTTTGCTGCATGAGAACTGATTGTGTAGACTGACACTGCGTTTTCTTGAATTTAGAAGTATGGCAGAAGAATGAAACCTATAAAATGCCCGCAGAACTTCACAAGCTAGATACAAGGAGTGGTGAGTGCATAGAATGTTCTGCTAGCGTGGTGACAGAGACGATTACATTCAGTAAGTGCATGGAATGTTGTAGAGGCAGATACGTTAGGGAGATTTATGAGACTCTTAGATAGGCACATGGATGAAATAAAAATCGAAGGCTATATGTGAGGGAAGCATAGATTGATATTGAAAAATCCTTTCTTTCCAGTTCTGATAAAGATCTCAGCCCAAAATGTGACTGTACACATTTCTAGAGATGCTGCCTGGCCTGCTGAGTTGCTACAGTGTTTTATGTGAGTTGCTTGGATTTCCAGCATCAGCAGATTTTCTCTTGCTTGTGATTGGACTACTACACTCTCTTCCAGGGATGCCTACCACAAAGAAGTTTAAATCTTCCCATTGATGGGAGTTCAGTGAAACCCTCTCTCACTGCTCCCCCTCTGTGATCTCCTGTACTGCCCATCCTTTTTTCCCAGTCATGATGAAGGTTCACGGCCCGAAACATCAACTTTACTCTTTTCCATAGATGCTGCCAGGTCTGCTGAGTTCCTCCAAAATTCTATCTGTGTTGCTTGGATTTCCAGCATCTGCAGATTTTCTCTTGTTTGTGTGCAGGGCGGATATTTGCCCTGCAGAGGAGTTTGGAATGATGAGCCACATTCTCAGAATACAGGGTAGACAACTTAGGATTGAGATGAGGAGAAATTTCTTACATAGAAGGGTAGTGAGTCTTTGGAAATCTCCACCTCAGTTCCTTCAATACAGTGACTGATAGATTTGCATAGGACATAGAACACAGAACATTACAACACAGTACAGGCTTTTCAGCCCACAATGATGTGCTAGCCTTTAACCTATTCCAGTTTCAGTCTATGCCCTTAAAATTATGCCCTCTTGTATTAGCCATTTCTGCCTAGGGAAAAAGTCACTGGTGTCCACTTTATCTCTACCTCTTATCATCTTGTACACCTCTATGAAGTCACCTCTCATCCTCCTTTGCTCCAAACAGAAAAGCCCTGGCTTGCTCAATCTATCCTCACAAGACATGTTCTCAAATTCAGGAATGGTCTAACCAGTGTTTTATAGAGCTGCAACATTACCTCACAGTTCTTGAACTCAGTCTGGTCACTAATGAAAGCCAGCTCATAAGCCATCTTAACATGTTATCAAATTGCATGGCAGCCTTAATGGATCCATGGACGTGTACCCCTTGATCCCGCTATTCCTCTACATGACTAAGAATCCTACCATTAACTTTGTACTCAGACGTCAGGTTCTCAACATTCTTTTTGAACATGGACATGTTCCAGCATATTAGCTCTACTGTGCTTTCCTCACATTCGTCAAGATCCTTCTCACTGGTGTATACTGAAAAAAAGTATTTATTAAGAACCTCACCCGCCTCCTTTAACTCCAGGCATATGTTTCCCTGATTGGTCCTACCATCACACCTTGGGTTTACCTTAATCCTACATGCCAACATATTCTCATGTCCCCTTTTAGATCTCCTAAGTCCCTTCTTCAGCTCCTTCCTGACTACCTTTTAATTTTCTGAAGTACTGTCTAGACCTTGTTTGCTAAACCATAAATATGCTTCCTTCTTCCTCTTGAATAGATGTTCCACTTCTCTTATCAACCATGTTTCCTTCTCCATACCATACCCCCCTGCCTTAATGGGACAAACCTATCCAGGATAGCTTTGAGTCCTGATGAATGGTCTGAGCCTGAAACATTGATTGTTCATTGTCCTCCATAGATATTGCCAGACTTGCTGAGTTCCTCCTGCATTTTGAGTGTATTGCTCAAGATTTCAAGCATCTGCAGATTCGCTTGATTTCCTGTACTGTGTTTCTTTCTCTCTCCTCTCTCTCTCTCCCTCTCCCTCTCTCCTTCTGCCCCCTGTCACTCTGTTTCTCTTTGTCTCTCTATCTCTGTTGCTGTCTTTTTGTTTCTCTGAATCTCTCCCTCTTCCCTCTTTGTCTTCTCTTTGCATATTTCATTGAAATTAAGTCTAGATGCTTGTAAGCAAAGGTTGGAAGGTACATGGTTGATGTTTCATTTTCTGTTTCAGTTGACTAAGATAATTCTTAATGTCCTCCCATCCTAGGTAATACCTATGGTAATCTTCTCAATGGGATTCTAATTATAGGTACACATTTCAAATAACAAAGATCTCAGATCATCTTTAGTCAATGGTTATTAAAGTGGTTAATTGGTTTCATCCTAAATAACATGACTCGACTCTAGGATTTATCCCTTATCCATTTGATTATAACCTTCTTTAATGTTATATCTTTTGGAATATTTTATGAATTTTGAGCAGAGATGTGTGGCTGATTTTGAATTTAATGTTAAATGAATACTGTCTGCATGTTAAGTATATTTCCTGGTGGTTTGAACTGCTGACTTTTTACTCAAAGATGTTCTCATTTTCTGGCACCTAATTGCAACAAGATGTTTCTCAGTGCCCTGCTCCATTCCTTTGTGAAATACCTATTAAGTATTTAAAGCACCATAACTGTTTTTCCTCTTTGTGCTTTGGGAGAAAGGATGACCTTTTCTGAAATATAAGCTTTCTATGTCATATCAATGCATTATGTAATACGATTTCACTGTGAAATGAAACAAAATTGAGAACTAGAGTCTGTCTGTCGTATAGTGTGCTAGTTCTATTTGGTCATTGAGACGTGGAGTTATACAACATGGAACACAGAATGGTATACAGTAGATAGGACATGTTGGTGATTATGGAAATGCACTGAAGGGCCAACCAACTGTAATCGTTCATTTGTTATGTGCCATGTCGCAGGTTCTTGGCACATTTTCCAACAGAAGTGGTTTGCCATTGCCTTCTTTTGGGCAGTGTCTTTACAAAATGGGTGATCTCAGCCATTATCAATATTATTCAGAGACTGTCTGCCTGGCATTAGTCGTTGCATAACCAGGACACGTGATATGCACCAGCTGCTCATACAACCGTCCACTACTGCTCCCATGGCTTCACGTAACCCTGTTTTGGGTGGGGGGGTGTTGGGGGGGTTTGCTAAACAGGTGACACATCTTGCCTAAGAGTGACCTGCAGGCTAGTGGAGGGAAGGAGCACCCTACACCTCCTTTGGTAGAGATACATCTCCACCCCACCACCCCAAACTGTACTAACCTACACTAATCCCATATATTCTCCCTGCATTCCTATTAACTTCCCCCAGATTAAATCACTCACCTACATGTTGGGGGCAACTTCCAGTGGAGTGAAAGAATTTAATGGTATTCAGTAACAATTTGATAGAGTATACAGTCCATTAGTTTAATTATGGGTAACATTAGAGTGAATATCTGATGCAATTAAACAATCATAGCTAGTGCACGTAGAGTGATATGACATGGAAATGCTATGGGGTGGCAAGGTAGCATAGTGGTTAGCACAATGCTTTATGGTACCAGTGACCCCGGTTCAGTTCTTGCTGTCACCTGTAAGGAGGTAGTACATTCACTCTGTGACCATGGGAGCTTCCTCCCACAGTCCAAAGACATACTGGTTGGTGAGTTAATTGGTCATTATAAATTGTCCTGTGATTAGGCTAGAACTAGATCAGGTGATTGCTGGGCAGCAGGGTTCGAAGGACCAGAAGTGCCGATTCTCTGCTGTATCTCAATAAGTAAATACAAATAAATAAATAATCAATGCTTCTGACTTGCAGAGAGATTAGCTTAAGGACAGGTCTCTGGAACAGAACCCTTACATATCCCCAGGACTGCCTATCCCATTATGATATATATGAACTGATCTCTCATAAATTTGCCTGCCATCTTTCTTCCTTACTTCCAATGTGCCCCCAGAGAAGCCTGAAAGAAATGCAAATGCAATTTTGTTCATTTCTATTTTGTCATGGAGAGATAGTTAATGAAGGGTACTGTATCTTCTACAGGAGAATACCCAATGACTGAGATGCAACCTGAGCTGGTAGTACTCTGCTACTATTCTTGTGAAGTGAATGACCTTCTATCCGTCACTGTTGTTTCAAGAATCTCAAGCTCTGATATACAATAGAATGCTCTGCAAACATGCAGATAAATCTTTACCTAATCACTTCTCATATATATATGATTAAATCTTTTGAATTACCTCTGCACTTATCAATTAAATCAAGAGAAAAAAAATCAGGAAGAATTTTATGTTTTAAAAATGCTTTAACTTTAGAAGAGCCTATATTAAATCAATTAGCAGCACAGTATCATAACAGTTAATGTAATGATATTACGGACCCAGTGAACCAGGTTCAATTCCATTGCTGTCTGTAAGGAGTTGGTACATTCTCCCCGTGACTGTGTGGGTGCTCCAGTTTCCTCCCACATTCCAAAGTTGTACGGGTTAGTAGGTTAATTGGTCATTTGGATGCATTTGGGCAACACAGACTCATGTTGTATCTCTATAAATAAAATATAATCAAAATAAAATAACCAAATATTTGAGGCACTTTAATAATCCCCATAATCTCATGAAACCATCTTAATTTTTGGCAGTGATTGTCTGCCTGGCTATTAATCCTTTTATCAAGGATTTAGCTTTTAAATAGTTTGAAACGACAAAGCTCTTAATACAGTGCAATGTTATTGTTGATTACAAAAGCTGGAGGTTATGTCGCAAAGTAATTCTTCACAAATTTACTCATTTCCATTAAAAATCCATTCTGCGTTCTAGGGGCACAGTGGAGTTGCTATTAGCAGTGACATTTACAGCATTTACATTTTTGTGTCTAACGTTGAACTGATCTTGAACAGAACAGAATGTGTTTGACAGGTCACAGTGTACTCTTTTAACAATCCAACTCTAATTCTGGCTTTGCCTATACCACACACACAAAGACATACAGATACACATGCACGGAGACACAGACACACACACACACACACACGCACACATTTATACATGCTCATTGTCTACTTAGACACATTCTACTTATCATCAACACACTTGGAAATATGGCATTTGTCCCCTCAGCCAAATTATTAATTTCAATTGTGCAAAATTGAGGGTTTTCACA
Organism: Hemitrygon akajei; assembly: GCF_048418815.1. NCBI lineage: Eukaryota > Metazoa > Chordata > Chondrichthyes > Myliobatiformes > Dasyatidae > Hemitrygon > Hemitrygon akajei. Next base: position 61,339,115 of record NC_133137.1, read on the forward strand.
GTAGCCAATGCCAAATTGAGAATGATGTACTTCCTATTCTTTCCTTTCTGTCCAATAATCAATTCTCATTGTAAAATCTATTCCTCTTTTTACCTCTCAGCACCATATCCCCAAGCTATCCCATATCTCATAACTTCCATTTTTCTTTGGTTTCTGCCATTGTAGCAACTACATTAGAGCCATAGAAAAGGGCTCATGAAGCCACTTGAGCAAGAATAACTTGGACACAAATGCAGTGTGCAGTGATGAAAATGGATGGAATCCTACTGGCCATTCTTGTTGTGGAAACACCCCAAATAGAAGTTCTGTACACTAGCTGTGGCCAGGATCCACTGTGGTTGTAAATTCAAGGTCGCCATAGAAAGCATCTTGTCAAGGTGCATCAGAGCTTGGTATGGCAACTGTTCTGCCCATGTTAATAAGAAATTGCAGAGAGTTGTGACCACAGCCCAGTCCACCATGCAAAGAGCCTGACTGAGCACTTTCGGACCAGAGGAGACAGTTTTAAAGTAAGAAGTGGGCCATTTAGGACTGAGCTGAGGGGAGATCTCTTCACACAGAGGCTGGTGAATCTTTGGCATTCCCTGTTGCAGAGGCTCAGACATTGTGCAGAATAGAGATTTCTGGAGATACAAGGAAGCAAGGAATATAAGGATTGTATAGGACAATAATGCCAAGATAGAAGATCAGTCATGATGCTAAGGAATGGTGAAATGAGCTCGAGGTCTGTGTGACCTACTATACCTGCTCCAATTACATTCTTAAGTTCTTAAGTGCATTTATTTATATATTACCTCCTTCTGTGGCTTTGGGATATTCCAAAGTGTTTTTTTTTAGCCAAGGAACAACTGTTGTAATGGGTAGCTATTTATTTTAGAAAGTTTCTCTACACAACAAAAGTGATTAAGTGGTTTTAGTGATGGGCACTAACATAAAGACCATAAGACATAGGAGCAGCATTAGACAATTTGGCCCATTGAGTCTGCTCTACCATTAAATCATGGCTGATTCATTCGTCCTCTCCAGCCCATTCATCTGCCTTCTTGCTGTAATCTTTGATGCCTTTGTTAACTATCAACCACTGCTTTATATATACCCAGTGACTTGGCCTCCACAGCCATTAATGGCAATTAATTCCACAAATTCACCACTATCTGGCTAAAGAAATTCCTCTTCATCTCTGTTCTGAAGGGCATTCTTCCATTCTGAGGCTGAGCTACCTTTTCTTAGACTTCACCACTACAGGAAACATCTGCTCAATGTCCACTCTATCTAGGCCTTTCAATATTCAATAGGATTCTATGAGATCCTTCTCCTCAGTCTTCTAAACTCTAGAGACTACAGGCTCAGAGCCATCAAATGCTCCCCATTCATTAACCCTTTCATTCCTGGGATCATTCTCTTGAAACTCCTCTGGACCCTCTCCAATGACAGTGTATCATTGCTTAGATGAGGAGCCTCAAACTGCTCACAGTACTTCTAGTGCTGTCTGACCAATGCCTTATAAAACTTCAGCATTACATCCTAACGTTTTTTTGGTCATCTCAAAATTAATTTTTACATTGCATTTGCCTTCCTTATCACCAACTCAACTTGCAATTTAACTTTAGGGAAACCGACACAAGGGTTCCTAAGACTCTTTGCACCTCTGATTTTTGATTTCATTTCCACTTAGAAAATAGTTTCTGCCTTTATTCTTTCTAACAAAATGCATTACTATACACTTCCTTACAGTATATTCTAACTGCCACTAATTTGTTCATTCTTCTAATCTGTGTAAGCTTTTTGCAGACTCCCTGCTTCCTCAATACTACCTGCACATCCGCCTATCTCTGTGTCATCCACAAACTTTCCTGTAATTCCATGGGCTCATGTCTTGTTCAGCAGCCTCATGTGCAGCACCTTGTCAGAGGCCTTCTGAAAATCCAAATAAACAACATCTATTGACTTTCCTTTGTCTATTCTGCCTGTTATTTCTTCTATTAATTCCAACAGATTTGACAGGTAACATTTTTTCTTAAAGAAACCATTCTGACTTTGTCTTTCTTAATCAAGTGCCTCCCTAAACCTCATCCTTAATAATGGATTCCAACATCTTCTCCACCACTGAAGTCAGTCTAACTGGCCTTTAATTCCTTTTTTCTCTGCCAGTGGAGTGACTTTTGCAATTTTTCGGTCCTCCAGAACCTTTCTAGAATCTAGTGATTTTTGAAAGATCATTACTAATTCCTTCACAATCACTTCAGCTGCCTCTTTCAGAATCCTGGGGTGTAGTCCATGTATTCAAGTGACTTACCTACCTTCAGACCTTTCAGCTTCCCAAGCACCTTCTTCTTAGTAACAATAACTATATTCACTTCATCCTCTTGACATTCATACTGTTAGTGTCCACAGTGTGCAGGTGCAAAATACTTATTAAGTTCTCCTGCCATTTCCCTGTTCCACATTACTACCTCTCCAGTTTCACGTTCCAGAGGTCTGATATCCACTCTCACCTCTCCTTTACTCTTTATATATCTGACAAAAAAAAAACTCTTGGTATCTTCTTTTATATTAACAGCTAGCTCGCCTTCATATTTCATCTTTTCTCTCCTTATGAATTTTTTTTAGTTGCCTTCTATTGGTTTTTAAGAGCTTCCCCATCTTCTATCATCTTCTCTTGTCAGCCACAGTTGTGCCATTCTCCCTTTAGAATACTCCTTTACCTTTGAGATGTGTGTATGCATCCTGCACCTTCTGAATTGTCCCCAGAAACTCCAACCTTTGCAATTCTCCAGTCATCCCTCCTAGTGTCCCTGCCAATCAACTTCTGCCGTCTCGTCCCTCATGCCTCTGTAATTCCTTTTACACCACTGTAATGCTGATACATCTGACATTATCTTCTTCCTCTCAAGCTGCAGTGTGAACTAATCCTCCTAGGGATCAGAAGTGGAGAGAGTGAGTAATTTCAAGTTCCTGGTTGACAAGATCCCTGAGGATCGAACTTGGTCCCAACATATCGATGCAGCTATCAAGAAGGAAAGACAGTGGCTATATTTCATTAGGAGTTTGGGGAGATTTGTTTTGTCAGCTAAGACACTTGAAAACTTCTACAGCTGTACTGTGGAGAGCATTCTGACAGGCTGCATCACCGTCTGGTATGGGTGGAGGGGCGCAGGGTGATACTGCACAGCATTGTAAGAAACTACAGAAAACTGTAAAGTTAGTTTGCTCCATCTTGTGTTCTAGCCTCCATAGAACCTAAGACATCTTCAAGGAGTTGTGTCTCCGAATGGTGGTGTCCATCTTTAAGGACTCCATCACCCAGGATATGCCCTCTTTTCATTGTTACCATCAAGAAGGAGATACAGAAGCCTAAAGGTACACAGTCAGTGATTCAGGAACAGTTTCTTCCCCTCTGCCATCTGATTCTTAAATGCACATTGAACCCATGAACACTACCTCACTTTTATTATTTCTGTTTTTACACTATTTTTAATTTAACTATTTAATATGCATATATATTCTTATTGTCATCGATTTACTTTCTCCCCCTATATTATCATGTATTGCACTGTACTGCTGCCGCAAAGTTAACAAATTTCATGACATTTGCTGGTGATATTAAACCTGATTCTCTTTCAATATTTTTATTAGTTTCTGCATAAAGGAATACAGAGTACAAGAAGATATATATTATAAGTTAAAAAAAGTACCAAATACATTGTATTAAAATACAGTTACAATCGCAAAACGCTGTATTCATGAAAATTAAATTAAATCATATTATTGAAATATAATAATTTTGTTATACAGAAAAGAAGTCTAAACCCAGTACTGAAGCCAGAGCTGTTAGGAAAAGCAAGCAAAAAGGGAAAAAACTCTTATCATATAATAAAATATATTATTAGCCACCATCTGTACTTTTACAACAAATCAAAGGTTTTGAAAATAACTCAAAAATGGTCCCCACAATGTATAAAAGTCTTGACTAGATTCAAAAACTGAACATCGGATCTCCTCTAAATTTAAGCATGACATAGCATCCCATGAGTAGGCGGAACCACATCCTTCCATTTAAGCAAGAGTGCCCTCCTAGCTATAAGAGAAATAAAAGCCAAAATATGCAAATCAGGAGTCTCCAAAATAAAGTTTATTCCTCCAACAATACCAAATAATGCGGTGAAAAGGTTAGGCTTAAAATTAAAAATGATTCTGATTCTGAGTTCTGTCATGTTGTGGTCACTGCCTCCTGAGAGTTCCTTTACCTAGAGCTCCCTAATCAGTCAGGTTCATTACACAGCACCAAATCCAGAATTGCCATTTTCCTAGTAGACTCAATCACAAGCTGCTCCATAAAACCATCTCACAGGCATTCTACAAATTCTCACTCTTGGGATCCAGTACCAACCTGATTTTCCCAGTCTACTTGCATATTGAAATCCCCCATAACTATTGCAACATTGCCCTTTTTACATGCCTTTTCAACCTCCCATTGTAATCTGTATCCCACATCCTGGCTACTGTTTGGAGGCCTGTATATAACTCCCATCAGAATCTGGAACACGCTCTGGAACTCCGCAATTCAGAAACTTGTTTGTGTGTGTCAGGCCATTCGGGCCATAGATGTCACAACCAGAGGTTGCTTTCAAAAAAGAAGAAAAGTTTTTTTTCAGTTAGAATGTGGATCGTATTTTCTTGGTGTAACCTTGTGGGTACGCAACATTCCTTGAATTGCTTACCATTTATGTCTAATTGCTCGTCTTCGGACTGGTTCTGCGGTTTCACTTTGTGTTGCAGGTGTCTCATTTGGGATCATGGGGATTGTTAAGCTCTCTTTGTATTTATCACTTTTATTCAATTTGGGATAACTGAATTGGTACGGTTCAATGTCTTCCATTGCAGTTGTTGGCTTTGGGGGTTATTGCTTGGTCTCAATACCAGGGCTGTCTGATTGGTCCTGAATACCTACATGCTCCAGGGTGTATTTCAGGGGGGCTTGCAAACCCCTCTTTACTTGGTCGTTGTAGGTGCTTGTCTGATGAAACTATGACCAAGTTCTGTATATCATGACTGATTTCAGTTCTTCAAGAATCTGTACAGTTTGCCTGAGTTCTTGTTAGCTTTGCTGGCTAATCTCTGTAATCAATCTTTAGTTTTGTCTGAATTGCTGAAGTCTCGGGCATTCCTGCACTTGAGTTCACTGGTGACCCTGACAATTGAGCATATTAGGCAGTTTTTGAATGTATTTAATTACGAGTTCTAACTTTCTTTTCCCTTCTTGTGTCTGCAGGCACCCTTTGTCTTGGCTTTGAATGCTTTTTTGTAGAAAATATTTTCACTGGTGAAAGTGAATTTTAAAATACAAGATCTCAGCCTGCCAAAGGCTAGAATGTTGCAATCTGAACTGTTTGTGCTTTTGGAGTTACCACATCCAGCTCTGGAGAGTTCTCTTGGCCAACCCTGTGCTATAAAAACTTAACCCGGGAGCTGCCCAAGGAAGTAGATTTACCAAAGAGGCTGATCTCACAGAAGGCAAAAATGGGAATAATACATGGAGAAGGTGGGGGTGGGGGGGGGGGGTGGTGGTGGTGAGCGACAGTTAGAACTAGATTGGGGTTTGGAGTGGTTAACATTCCCATTTCCTTTACTTACCCATCTCTGTATTGCCATTTATGACCCTCCGGGAGTTAACTCCCACCTTCACGTTTCCCTCTGTCCACCTCAGTCCTTCTGTTACGTTTTTCTTTGTCCTCTCTCCCTTTGACTGCTTCCATCTATCATTCACCAGCCACTCCACCCCCTCTGGCACCTCCTACCTGTCATCTTCCACCCCTTCTCAATCCACCATTTGCCTCAGCGTCTTTCTCACCACTCCCTCCCCCTCTCTATGCTGGCAATCTCCCCTCTCCTTATGAGCCAAAATGCTGCTCAACCCTGAGTTCTTCAAGGAAATTGTGTTTCCAGATTCCAGATTCCAGCATCTTGTGTCTCCAATGGGTTCTGGAATATCAGTTTGCTAATGTCATTCCCTTCTCTCTGATTTTACCTGCAGCACCCCTTCAGTAGAGCCAGTGGTTTCTAAAAGAATGGCTGGGCTCCATCATTTCTAGCAAGTCCTCATTGAGCCAGACCTCGGAGATAGATATCCGTCCTTTGAAATAGTTTTCCAATGATTGCAAAGGGCAGGTGGCTATCCAAAAAGTATTGCAAGGCAAGACAAAGGGAGCCTGTAAACATAGAAAGAAAAGTGAGTACAGAAAACCGGGTATAATATTAATAGGAATCATATTGATGCTTACACTGAGCAGAAGCTTCTTGGTAAAACATAAATTTGCAGAATTGGGCATGGATTAATATTTATTATTGAGATGGTTCAGCTTTGGTAGAACTCAACACTGGGCTTTGTTGGCCTCCATACACCAGAACTTTGCCTTTAAGAATCACAAACCTATTGTTCAACAGAATGAAGTATCAAATCGATACTTTCAAGGTTTCAAACCTTAAACGGAGTAGTTCTTGGCCCTTGTAGGCAAACAAAATGATGCCAGAAATATTAAACGCAAATAAGATTTTAAGATTGCTTTACATTGGGCATTAAGTGTTGAAGATTCAAATACCAACGCATTCTGCTGCTGTGCTAATTGCCTCAATTATGAGCATTTTGTTTGACAGTGTCAAACAGGTGCGTCATTTATATGGCATGACAGCAAACCTATGTCCTGCAACTCCATGAGTTCCAGCTATTTAAACTTACTGAAGCAGCTATATACCACTGCTAGCTCCTGTATGATTGTGTAAGGAACCGTAGCCATAAAATGATATGCTGTCATTGCTTTCTGCATATTAATTTGTCTCCTAAGCCTCCAATATACCAAGCAGGTAATGCATAGATGACTGGTGAGCACTAGGGTGTACTGCACTGCTGAGCACTGATGGAAGAGGCAGATGTACTTTTGGCAAGAACTCATGGGATCTTCCAACTTTTGAATTAATACGTATTAAGTCTGATTACAAAATTAAATGTGCAATGTATCCAAGTTATTCCTGCTCAAGAAATGGAGGTATTATCTGCATACAAGACCCCTACCACCAGTCCAAGTGTATAGCCACATTACAGCAATGTGCCCTGCTCAGATACTCATTAAGTAGGCCTTGGCAGAAGGTACTCAAGCATTTTCCTGCTGACTTTTAACTGTATATCAGATTTCTTTCTCTATTATTTGTGACTCTTAATTCTTCAGCCTTGCATCCTTTCTCTAATGAAGCACATGCAGTAGATTGAAATGCTTTCTGAATTATTCTTGAAGCTGTATAAATATTCAATTTTTGTGTGCTGAATACTTGTTTTTGAGCCGTCGTATCAGTTACTACTATTGAGGTGCTTCTGTTAAGTTTGTTCTTGATAAAAAAACAAAC